>NC_140993.1:155974308-156410909 GCF_052327205.1 Somniosus microcephalus | reverse complement strand
TCTCGCTCCCCCTCCACCACCACCTCACTCTCATCACCCTCTCCCCTCACCTCTCACTCCTCACTCTCTCCCCTCCCCACCACCTCTCACTCTCACCTCTCTCCCCACACCTCTCTCTCCCCTCCCCCCCTCACTCTCTCTCTCTCCTCTCTCTCTCCCCCACCCTCTCTCTCTCCCACTCTCCCACCCTCCTCTCTACTCCCCTCCCACCTCTCCTCTCCTCCCCTCCCCACCCCTCTCTCTCACTCCCCTCCCACCACCCTCTCTCTCTCCCCTCACCCCACCTCTCTCCTCTCCCACTCTCTCCTCCCTTCTCCCCTCCTCTCACACACCTCCTACCCCCTCCTCCTCCCTCTCACCACCTTCCTCCTCCCTCTCACACCTCCTACCCCCTTCCTCACTCTCCCCCCCTCTCCTCTCCCCTGCACGAGCCCTCTCTCCCCTACCCGAGCCCTCATCCCCCGCTCCAAAACCCTCTTTCCACCCCGGGGCCCGGGCCTCGGCACCTGGATGAACGCGTTCCCTCAGCCGTCACCCTGATGCCGTTGGCCAAGGCGAACACCCCGCAAAGACATGGCCCAGCCGAGTCCAGCGCCCCGGTCAGCTCAAGGTCCGCTAGCCACTGTTCGGCCGCAGGCCACAAAGCACCCGAGTTCAGCGCCGGCGATGGCTCCACGGAGCTCCGTGCCGCCCCACGCACTGACATGGCCCCGCCCTCCCGAGCTGGCTTGAAGAGCGCCGATTGCGGCTGAGAGAGACGGCCGGCGGGCCCGGTTGCCGGGGTAACCCTTCCCTGCTCTCCAAGCCCCGCCCGAGATCAGCACTCCCGAGAGCCCCGCCCAAGCCGAGCGGGGAACAGAGAGAGACGCCGCGTCTCAGCTGCTCCTGCTGCGCGCGCACCCTTTACTAAGGAGCGGCGCTCGGCTGAGGCCCGCCCCCTCCAGCCCTTCACAAAGAGATGGCGGCGATCGGTGGCCGCTTGTTGACTGGGGCCGGGAGGTGCCTAGCTCGGGCGGTGGGTGCGGAGGAGAGTCCGAGCTTCGAGGCCTACTTGGAAAAATGGGGAAAGGTAGGAAAATTAATGAGATTAGATAAGTTAATTACTTTCTAAATCTTTTTTTTAAAAAACAATATGTGTTTTAAAAAGCAACGTTTTTTTGAAAGACGCAGGAAGCGGGAAAAAGAAAGAAGTTTGGAATCAAGATGGCGGCGACTCACCTCGGTTCAGAACGATAAGGCCCGCCCACACACGCACCGATTGGTCGACCGTCAGGTCACCAAAGCGTAGGATTGGTCAATCGTCCCGTCACTCGACCGTAGGAGGGCCCGGCCGCATGCGCCAGCAACCCTGGCGTACGATTGGTCGACCTCGAGGTCACTCTGTCGCTAATGAGCAGATAATGAGATGCTAATGAGCGGAATGTTGAACGTTTTTCGCGATACCGCGGGCGCGATTTTCGTCCCGCCGAAACGTAAATACGCTTACGACCGTTTCGGAACGGTAAGCTTTCTTTCGACGTAACGCACGCGTAGGTACGCCCTATAACTTTTGAGCGCATAGCCGGACAGACGCACACGTGAGGACAGACAGATAGACAGACAGACAGACAGATCGATCCGTTTATATATATAGGTAGATGTGGTATGTATGAGATTGTTTAAAATTAATGGAGGATCTTTTTCTGGGTCTTCTGCTATTCATACGATTCATTAATGCCAAGGAGAAGGATAATCCCTTGCAATATTATTTTTTTAATTGCTGATTGCATCAAAGAACTGGATGAGTATCTGGTTTGGAAGGGGACTAAGGGTTATAAAGATGAATGCAGACAGAGATGCTTCACCTGTACAATTCAGCTGTGTGGAAAAATGGTTCCTGAACTGCTGGGATCACAGGAATGTTGGGCTGGATTTTACCAACCTCGGCGGGTCTGTGGCGGACGACGTCAGTGACGTGGTCCCGGCCACACTGCCGGCTCCAGCCCGCTGTTCAAAATGATTTCCCCCTGATTGGGCTTGTTAAGCCTGCCCAGCGCGTTTGCCGGCCAATTGAAGGAAGAGGGTCTGATGACGTCATTTGACGATGCTTCATCAGCCAGTTTCCTTAAAGGGCAATGCGCAAATTGATTTTAACATTTGTGCTTTCAGTGTTCTACAGCATTGAGGTACTGCAAACATTGACAAGCACTGCGCAGAGGTGAACGGCTGCACCCAGGCTCTCCCATGACTCCCTCCATATGCTTATGGAGGGAGTCACAGCACGCAGGGAGGTTCTCTTCCCTTCCAATGGGCAGAAGAGACCTCCCCAGGAGACCAACGCAGCCTGGTTGCACATTGCACAGGAGGACACAAGCAGGGATGTTGTAGGAGGACCAGGCTGCAGTGGTGCAAACCTTTCAATGATATCAGTAGATCATGAAACATTAGTACAAAGCCACACTCAACCTCATCCTACTGTGCCACTCATCACATCCCCATCACTCTGCCTTCCCTACCCTACTCCTGCATATCCTTACTCACACCAACTTATCTTGCACCTCCACCCATCCCTCTCTGTCTACATTATCACTTCCCCATCTCACCAGCCACCCTTCACACTCACCCTCATCCTAGTGCAATCATACCAACTAGCAACACACAAGGGTAGGCACTTGCATGTTTTATGCAATGTTCATGTAAAGTTTCTGTTAATGTGCTGTCAAACATTGAAACCTTTATTTTCAACACTTTGCGTTCTTGGACAGATTTGTGTGCACCTTTGGAAGTGGCTTAATGAGTTACACTGAGTAGTGAGACATAACGGTAACCCCCGCAAAGGTGAGGAGTGTGAAAGGAATGGCTTGGGCATTGTAGGGATGCTTTATGGTGTTGGTGTGGGGTGGTGCCAACCTGGCGCATCATGTGGCAGCCATGGTGTACAGCATCAAGTGAAGTAAACCTGGCCCTGGTGAGGCCATCCCGGGCAGCAATGTAGTCAGGTGCTGATGCCCTATGGCCTGTGCAGCATCAGGTGATTGCGGAGAAGGTTGGTGTTGTTGGTGCTGCTGGTGTGCCTGGTGCTGCTGTTGTTGGGGCTGATTGTGGTGGGATTCTGAGTACCAAGATGAAATAGTTTCAAGGGCACCGATGCTGATGGACTAGATGGCAGGTGAAGTAGAGATGACAGAAGCGATCTGTCAATGGTGGGAGGAGTAATGAGGTCAGACTGGATGGAGACTTGTGTAAAGACTTGCAGCATCCTGAATCTGTAGTGTTAATGCAATTTAGAGAAGCTAGTGGCTAAGGGAAGATATCTGATTCAGCTGGGAGCTTTGACTTGACATTTGAAGCTGTCAACTCATCAACTAAAAGAATGGCAAGTCACCTCCCATCTCTGCTTCACTGACGAGGTCTAGGCACAGTAGGAAACCGGTGGGCGACCAGTCAAAATCAAAAAGCTGGGGAAAAAAACATTGTTAAGTGGCTCTAAACAAGCCACTAATGATTTCAATTGCCTCCTCTGCCGCTACGTGTTGGGTTTGCTCAGCGCAGGCAGATCCGACATTTGGGAAAGGTGCGTGGCGGCGGGTTGACAGCGGGGTCCCGACCTGCTGTCAAAAAAACATTTTCCCACCCGACCCACCATCGATCGCGCCTGCTGACCCCCCGCAAAATTCAACCCATTATGTCAAGGAAGATACTGACATCTCTTTCCTTTTCCTCATCTTATTGCCTCCTACTCTCTTGAAATGCTGACTTTTGCTGGGGTATAGTCCATGGTATGTTGCCAAAGTGATTTATTTATGAATCTGGAGGAAAACTGTGCACTATTCAGTACTTGAGGGCATCATAGCTGATCCTGATTTTGTCCACATCCAATGTCAATAAACACACATTTTCCAGCATGAGTCACAGGGTACCAATTATGAACTGGAACCTGGTTTATTTTTCCCTTCCCTAATGCAGTGGAACTGAACCCAACTGCAGTGCCTCTCCAGCTGAGATCAGCAAATTCAGCAAATGGCAGCCAGCTTCCGGTGGGTATAGTTCAGTGTTACACTGGGTAGTGCCTTTACACACTTGATCATCTGGGGAGCGCTCAAACTTCTATATTATTGATACTGTCGTCCTTGCTCATCTCTTGTACCACCCCCCCCCCACCCCCCAAGCTGTAACTATGACATCCGGTGTGCTCTTCCTCCTCTCTACATCGCACTGTGTTGAAATCATAGAAATTTACAGCACAGGAGGCCATTCAACCATTGTGTCTGTGCTGGCCAAAAAAGATCTATCTAGCCTAATCCCACTTTCCAGCTCTTGGTCTGTAGCCTTGTAGCTTATGGCACTTCAAGTGCATATCCAAGTACTTTTTAAATGTGATTAGGTTTCTGCCTCTACCACCCATTCAGACAGTGAGTTCCAGACCCCAACCACCCTCTGGGTGAAAAAAGTTCTCAACTCCCCTCTAATCCTTCTACCAATTACTTTAAATCTATGCCCCATTTACTGACCTCTCTGCTACGGGGAATAGGTCCTTTCCATCCACTCGATCTCGGCCCCTCATAATTTTATACACCACAATTAAAATCTTCAACACTAATTAAATTCTGAAGGAATGAGACTCCATACTTGTAAAATTACACTTTCAGGGCCAGAGAGGTTGTTTGACAGTAATTACGACTTATCACGCTGTTAAAAATTCACTTACATCTGAATGCACCAGCCCTAACTTTTTCTGGCATGTTTAGTGGGTAACTAGTGGGTAAGTACCGCAACTTCACACCCTTACATGGATTTCAATGCGAGTCTATCGGCGAGGACTGTTACAGCGCAGCCAGTGGAGGAGCAGGTTAACTCTGTCCGCAACTTCTGGATTTCCGATAGTCTTACCTTTCATTCTCAACGCAAAATCCCAGCCAATCCCTTTTGCTCCTTTCAGCATTAGTGGTGTCCTGCACTATGAGCCTTGGTCCTTCATCTTGGGTTTCTCAATTTAAAAAGCTACTAAGAGCATTCCATGACTTGTTTCAAAGTGAACCGTAAATATTAATGGAGCCACAGCTAATAGCTGTTAAATCCATGATCTTGTTTCCGGTAAAATCCGGTTGCATCTGACCACTGGCGAGTACCAGTTATGGTCGCACTAATAGCCCTGAAGTAGGAGTTGGGGGCGGAACATTTTCAGTCCCGGTTTTAGAAGCTTTTCTTAATTTTGTAATGGTTAAATAATAGTGATTGTTATTTTGGGAAGGAATGTCATGATTCCTGAATTATTTTCAGCTAGATTTCAAGATATGTTCCAGTCTTCCTACCCATGGGTTGACTGAGTGCGGTTGGGTGTTTTTTTCTCATTTGCTTTACCAATGCCATAGCTTTGGTCTGTGCTGTGCAATGATTCTTTGATGTTTATTAATATCAAAAAGCACCAGACTTAACTGCGCTCGTGGACATTTTAGCTGGAACGCTGGCGGTCGGCTCTGGTTATTCACAGGCTGAATGAGTACACTGGTGGAGAAGTGTGCTTGGATTATGAAAACATATTTAAAGACAAATATAGACTCGCGGAGCTGGACTGTTGGCGACCTTGTGGCCGGCGGGACGCGCACGGTTCTGGGAAATGTAGTTGACTGATGCTCAGCATCAGGCCAGCAACAGCGCCACAGAAACCCGAAATCATTATAAATAGTAATAAATAAAAAGCAGGGCGCCATTCTTGTCCCGCTCCTGTGTGGTGCGTGCATCGACCAGCGGTCAGAGGCAGTTCATCCTCCCTCAGAACTGACAAGTGCTGCGAAGACTACAATCTCCAGACTTCACTTGCCGGCGGCGGGGGCCGGCTTCCCCCCACCCCGTTGGATTACTGAGTGTGTGAATGAGTGAGTGTGGTTAATGCTGGCTCTCGCCAGCTGGAGCACTGCTGGTTCCCGCAGAGGTTATGGACAGCGCGCCAGTTGCACAGCCTCCCTCGCGTGTCTTGTCCACCGACATCTGTGCAAATGCTGCGGCCGGCGCCTTGAGAGGGTTGTGGTTGTTCGGGCGAGAGCGGCTGGTGCTGGCGGTGTGAGGAGCGCTCCCGCGCCATGTCCCTGCAGACCCTCTGCTGGTCCCTGGAGCTGTCAGTCAGCGCGCCCGACAGTCCCGGGCACTTCCCAGCCCTTCGATCTCGTTAACCGGGGCAGCACTTTGGATTTGAATGCAATTATTTCGGGAGGAGTGAACTCTCTGATCGCGGATCACCATCATCATCATCACCATGGCTTCAAACTCACTCCTGGAAGGTGCTGCTAACATCAGCGGCCAGCAGCAGTCGGCGGCCGCCGCTACCCAGCAGCCGGGCGAGCATTTCAAATGCAAAAGTTTGCCCGCTTTAAATGGTTGGTACTTGTCGTCGCCGGGAGCCCGGGAATCGGAGCTGACTTCCACCAAGAGCCCCTCGGCGGCAGCGTTTTCCTCCACAGCCTCGCCGAGCAGCGAGCAGCCGGTGTCCAGGAGCTGGAAATCGGGCTCAGGAGGCGGCTCGCCGCCCTCGGCCGCCCAGCCGGGCTGTTGGTCGCCCCGACCTCCCGGTACCGGCCGGCTGGCCAGCCGCTGCCGCTGCCCGGGGCTGGTGCTCGGCGACTCTAGGTGTTTCCTCCTCTGCATGTGTTGCCTGACTTTCATCCAGTCCCTCATGGTCTCCGGCTACCTCAGCAGCGTCATCACCACCATGGAGAGGAGGTACAACCTGAAGAGCTCCGAGTCCGGGCTCCTGGTCAGCTGCTTCGACATCGGCAGCTTGCTGGTGGTGGTTTTTATCAGTTACTTCGGGGGCCGAGGGCGCAGACCCCGCTGGTTGGCCGTGGGCGGTCTTTTCATCGCAGTCGGAGCCGCTCTGTTCACCCTGCCGCATTTCATCTCCCCTCCGCATCAGATCCAGGAGTTGAACAGGTCCGTCTCCAACCAGGGGCTGTGCAGCGCCGGCAATGGTACCGGGGGCAGAGACTCGGATTCCGGCTGTGCCAACAAGGACTTTTCCAGCCATCAACATTCGCTCTATGTGGCTCTTTTTGTCTGCGCCCAGTTCCTCATAGGCGTGGGCTCCACACCCATTTACACCCTGGGGCCCACCTACCTGGACGATAATGTCAAAACAGAGAACGCATCTCTATACTTGGGTAAGTGACAACTGTACAGCCATCTGCCAACTTCAAGTCCTAAAATTAGAGTAAGAATGCTTCAATAAGTTGTGCTGTGGAGGATAACCTACTGGTTCGTGCCTTTGATTAATCATAGAAAAATTATGACACAGAAGGAGACCATTCGGCCCATCGTGTCCGTGCTGGTCGGAAAAGAGCTACCCAGCCGAATCCCACCTTCCAGCACTCGGTCTGTAGCCCTGTAGGTTACGGCTCTTCAAGTGCATATCCAAGTACTTTTTAAATATGATGAGGGTTTCTGCCTCTACCACCCTTTCGGGCAGTGAGTTCCAGAATTCCATCACCCTCTGGGTGAATTTTTTTTCCTCATCTCCCCTCTAATCCTTCTGCCAACTACTTTAAATCTATGCCCCCTGGTTCTTGACCCCTCTGCTAAGGGAAATAGGTCCTTCCTATCCACTCTATCTAGGCCCCTCATAATTTTATACATCTCAATTAAATCTTCCTGCAGCCTCCTTTGTTCCAAGGAAAACAATCCCAGCCTATCCAATCTTTCCTCATAACTAAAGTTTTCCAGCCCTGGCAACATCCTCGTAAATCTCCTCTGCACCCTCTCCAGTGCAATCACATCCTTCCTGTAATGTGGTATTCAGAACTGCACAGCTGTGACCTAACTAGTGTTTTATACCGATCTAGCATAACTGCCCTGCTCTTATATTCTATGCCTCGGCTAATAAAGGAAAGCATTCCGTATGCCTTTTTAACTACTTTATCGACCTGTCCTGCTACCTTTAAGGACCTGTGGACACATTATGCAACTAAATCCTAAACCCAATTTGTCAAAATTGTTTTTAGTTTGGCCACATACAGCACATGGCCATTCCCATTTGGTAGAGTGCTGAGATAAACAGGTTTCAAGCGAATCCGGTTAACAATGCCTTCTTATCACTTATGCACTAAATTTGCTTTGGGGTATTGCTTCTGAACCAGGGAATTACAGGCCAGTGAGCCTAACATCAGTGGTAGGGAAATTATTGGAAAAAATTCTGAGGGACAGAATTAGTCTCCACTTGGAGAGGCAAGGATGAATCGAGGGTAGTCAGCATGGCTTTGTCAGGGGGAGATCATGCCTGACCAATTTGATTGAATTTTTCGAGGGGGGTGACTAGGTGTGTGGATGAGGGTAGTGCAGTTGATGTAGTCAACATGGACTTCAGTAAGGCTTTTGACAAAGTCCCGCATGGGAGACTGGTCAAGAAGGTAAGAGCCCATGGGATCCAGGGCAACTTGGCACATTGGATCCAAAATTGGCTTAGTGGCAGGAGGCAGAAGGTGATGGTCAAAGGTTGTTTTTGTGACTGGAAGCCTGTGTCCAGTGGTGTACCGCAGGGATCGGTGCTGGGTCCTTTGCTGTTTGTAGTGTACATTAATGATTTAGATATGAATGTAGGAGGTATGATCAGTAAGTTCGCAGATGACACGAAAATTGATGGGGTGGTAAATAGCGAGGAGGGAAGCCTCAGGCTACAAGACGATATAGACGGGTTGGTTAGATGGGCAGAACAGTGGCAAATGGAATTTAACCCTGAAAAGTGTGAGGTGGTGCATTTTGGGAGGACTAACAAGGCAAGGGAATACACAATGAATGGTAGGACCCTAGGAAGGACAGAGGATCAGAGGGACCTTGGTGTGCATGTACATAGATCCCTGAAGGCAGCAGGACAGGTAGATAAGGTGGTTAAAAAGGCATATGGGATACTTGCCTTCATTAGCCGAGGCATAGAATATAAGAGCAGGGAGGTTATGATGGAGCTGTACAAAACGCTAGTTAGGCCACAGCTGGAATACTGTGTGCAGTTCTGGTCGCCACACTATAGGAAGGATGTGATTGCATTGGAGAGGGTGCAGAGGAGATTCACCAGGATGTTACCTGGGCTGGAGTGCTTCAGCTATGAAGAGAGACTGGACAGGCTGGGGTTGTTTTCCTTAGAGCAGAGAAGGCTGAGGGGGGATCTGATTGAGGTGTACAAAATTATGAAGGGCATAGATAGGGTGGATAGAAAGGAACTTTTCCCCTTAGAGGGGTCAATAACCAGGGGGCACAGTTTCAAGGTAAGGGGCAGGAGGTTTAGAGGGAATTTGAGGAAAAACTTTTTCACCCAGAGGGTGGTTGGAATCTGGAACTCACTGCCTGAAAGGGTGGTAGAGGCAGGAACCCTCACAACATTCAAGAAACATTTAGATGAGCACTTGAAATGCCATAGCATACAAGGCTACGGACTAAGTGCTGGAAAATGGGATTAGAATAGACAGGGCTTGATGGCTGGTGCGGACACGATGGGCTGAAGGGCCTCTTTCTGTGCTGTATAACTCTATGACTCTATGAAATTTATTGTATCCTCTATTCATCATATCTTAATATTGTATTGTAGAAATAAATGAAGTAATACTTGTAGAAGTTCCACTTGATGAATCTGTGTGTTTCACTGCCGATTTTATTTTTGATTTGAAGATTGTGACTTAAGATTGAATTATTTGCAGAATAACAGGCCATTGGCCCCGATGATCCGTTAATACAAATAATACCTCCCTATAATTATGTGCACTTGATCATCATGGCTTTGAAATCTGGTACCACTGTTTTAACTGTAGTTAAATTATTACCATATAAGGCTGGAAATTTGGGTAGTTTTTAAATGTTCTGTTATCATGAAATTGAATGCAAGTATGTTTAGATTACCAAAATAATATACTTGACAAGATACTGCACTAAAAAAAAACTGCCAGGAGTGTACAGTAGCACAAATATATTAAATATTATCCATTCCTTTCAATAGTTGAACATGCTTCCCTTGATTTAACACTGAGTATAACTGTTCCTTGAGGTACTCATTGAATTGGCTGAGCGTGGTGCAACACTGATAGTGATTTTGCAATAAAAAGGGTATAATTATTGACTGTGATATTCTGATTATCAAAAGTTACATATTGCCTGGTATATTCCAGAAATGACCTTGACTATGCAATAATATTCATAGGATTTTGCTTCACACACTAACACATTCTTGGTAAATTGTGTAACACAGAGGGACTTTTGCTTGTGAATGTTACAGTCTGTTAAATTAGAGTAAGTAGTGCGCGCAGAAGATTAAAAAATTAATGTGGTAATACAACCCATTGGTATTACAATAGAATATTTCATATAGCACGATTGCAATGCATGGCAGCAATTTCTTCACACAGTACCACAATACTATCAGGGATGCTGCAGCAATACTATTGGGGGAGTGGGGGAAGACACCTTAGAGGGCTTTAGTGCACTTCATGGCAACATAGCAACAAAGTAACATTGACAGATACCTTGGAAAAGGCTGCCTGCCTACTTTCTGAGATGGGCAAAGGTAAGTAGCTTGAGAAGACTTAAAAAAAAATAGTTGGCAAAATTAAAAAATTATAGACAGGCAGTAATTTGTGATTTTGGTACACACTCTAAACAGAGCTACTTGTAACTTTAACTCCCAAAGAATTTCAAAGGTCTAATTTTCAACCACCATACAAATAATTTATGAGGCTGCTGAAGGACTGCCTTCACTTATGTTTGCCTGTGAGAGCAAATGTTTCAGCAGCGATAAATGTAACACTAGCCCTGTTGAAACCGTTTGTGAAACCTTTTTAATAATAGATATTTTTTGTATTGAAACTTCATTGTTTGCACATTCTGTGTGACTAGTTTTCACATTCAGATTGTTGAATTACTTTCCTTTTATGGTATATAACAAATTCAGTTGTTAAACTGTATTGATGTGAAGTGCTTTCTGTCCTTGGTGCAGACTGCCAACAGAAAATACAAAAATAGATGTTATCCTCTTATACAGGTCAGGGAAATCCAACTGGTAGGACTTTGTAATATCACAGCAAGAACACATGTCATGCTAAATTCAGTATGGAAGATGTAGCATGGATAAATTTCAATGCCTTTTCTCTTTAAGGTATTGAATTCATCTCCGTGTGTATGCCCATAAAACCAAGTGACATATATAACTGTTGGTAACAGTGAAATACATCAGCTACTTTCATGCTATTGGCAGGAACAGTAAAGTCACGGAGAGGTGAAGTTAACACCATCATTCAATATTTCCCTTTATCTAAGCAACAGTTATTTTATGTGTTTCAGCACAATCATAATTTTCCACTTCAATTATAAACTGTGACAGAGAAGATGCTATTCTTCTTGTAGCTGTGAAAAATTAATATTTTGTTTCCTCTTCTCTGTGAGAGACTGAACAGCTGCAGGTGTAAGCCTTTGTGGAACATAGATGCTCACAACAGCTGAGAAATCTCTCAAGCCTGAGTGGGCAAAGCCATGTAAATTAATAACCATGACTCAGAGAGTCCTAGATTGCTTTTGGTACAGATAGTCCAAAACTCAGTCCTTTCCCAGGGCACAGAGGACTGTCTATCACTAGCATAGTACTAATTCTAAACTAGGTCAGCGAAATTACCATTACATATTACAGTAGTAGAATATTTAGACAAAACATAGATGGTGGGAGCAAACATTAATGAAAGCAGCTTGGATTTACATGAGAAAATATGTTTGCTTTGGAATTATGGTGTGCATTACGAGCAATAAGGATAACAGCTCAGTGAACAAACTAGCTCTGCTGCCTAGATACACATTAAATGCATACTTGTGGTCATTGTAACTAAACAGTTAATAAAACACAGAAATATGAATGCATGTTAGGGGGTCCCCATTCCTTTGTTTGGATAGGGGTATAGTAATTGTTTCATTACTCCATCAAGTTTTAAAGAATTATTTGAGTTTATTGATGTTTGATAGTATACACTATGGTTGATCAGTGAATGACTAACTGAGCAATACTCATAGATACTTTCTTCCTGTACCAGTTGTTCACACTACTTCGCCTTTCAGTATATTTAGTATAGTGCATACAGCATCCAGTGTATTGGTTCTTATACTGCTTCTTGGTTCCTGTAGAGTGCGAGGGTCGGAAATGGGCTTTAACAACACTGATCCCGTTTAAAAGATGACAATAACAGTAGCTGATTTGTTAAAAATTTCTACAGATTAATCAACAAAGTATGAAAACTATAATGTCCAAAGAGAGATCCACGATACGTGGATCAGAATGAAACATAACTGGAAAATCCTCCACCAATTGGAGGTGGTACTAGCATTTAACTCAAAAAGCTTGATGGTGGTGAGGATGAAATGTGTCTTGGCAGATATTTTGTAAGTTAAATCCTGTTTAAATACTTGAAAGAACAGAGAAAAAAGAAAAAGTCTTGCATTTCTATAGTGCCTTTCACGACCACCGGACATTCCAAATCGCTTTACAGCCAATGAAGTACTTTTGAAGTGTAGTCACTGTTCTAATGTAGGAAATGCGGCAGCCAATTTTCACAGACAGCAATATGATAATGACCAGATAATCTGTTGTTGTTATGCTGATTGAGGGATAAATATTGGCCAGGACACCATGGATAACTCCCCTGCTCTTCTTTGAAATATTGCCATGGGATCTTTTACGCCACCTGGGAGAGCAGACGGGGTCTAATGTCTCATCCAAAAGACAGCACCTGCAACAGTGCAGCACTGCACTGAAGTGTCAGCCTAGATTTTTGTGCTCAAGTCTCTGGAGTGGGACATGAACCCACAACCTTCTGACTCAGACGTGAGAGTGTTAGCAACTGAGCCACAGCTGACAGAGGAGACAGATGTGGTTGTATTTTACAGCCAGAAAGCACTAGTGGGAGAGAATGATTTTGGGAGCACTAGTTTTCACCAAAAGCACAACAAAGTTGATTTATGTTTTTGTTTTACTCCCATCATAATGTGGAACTGGAGGACAAAGTGGAATCTTTGCCAATTTTGAAGGTCATGAACATGTTTCGTAAGTGTCATTTTGATTTATAACTATCCAGATGATATAAATCACATCAATAGAATACAGTTTGTATTTATATCAAACTTGTCAATGTTGAAATAACTTATGTACAAGTTTACCAGCTTCATGTGTAAGTAAATGCGTAATTGCCATGCCGGCGATAGGATTTTGGCACAGCTATTGCATCAGTCCTAGATGTCTTAAAAAAAAGTCTCTGCATTAACCTTTGAACTGGTTGTTACTTGGCATCTCATGGTCTGGTGTGTTGTCTGTTTTGGTGTTGTGGTGCTGTACATTAAAAAAAAAGTATACCTCAATGCACAGAGTCTTATTTATCTTGAACTAGCCATGTGTTAAGGTATCAGCACCTGTGGACCAGTATTTCACCAAAAGTCGATGCTTTCAGGAGCAGAGGGGAGAGAAAGGGGGAGAAAATTGAAGGGAAACAATCCAATCCGCTCATTTCTCTTACAATTCTTTTAACAGAATCTGCTTTGTTTTACGAACATACAAATAATGACGGACAGGTAAAGACCCTCTGGTCCATCCAGTCTATCCCACACAACTGTGATACCTTGTGTATCACAACATATATACTCCACCCAAAACCACGTGATCTCCTGGGAGAGGCAAAAAGCCAGATACAAAAGCAAAATACTGTGGATGCTGGAAATCTGAAATAAAAACAGAAAATGCTGGAAATACTCAGCAGGTCAGGCAGCATCTGTGGAGAGAGAAACAGAGTTAACGCTTCAGGTCAATGGCCCTTCGTCAGAACAGATAAAAAGCCAGGCCAGTTTGGGGGAAACAATTCTGGGGAATTCCTCTCCGACCTATCAAGGCGATCAAAACTAGTCCAGGAGATCACTCTAGCCCTGAATTTCCTTCAGTACCTACTTTTTGTAAGAGGTGATGGCCACACTAGCCAGAAACCATTCCAGCTCTTGCTTGAAGGCAGTCAGCAAGTTGCCGTTCACCGCAGGAAACAGCAGCCTATTCCATAGGTCCACTATTCTCTGGGAAAAGAACCATCTCCTGACATCTAACCTATATCTGGCCTGGTACAAATTAAAATTGTGATCCCTGCACCTCCCTAATCTATTTAATTTGAACAAACTGTCAGTTGGAACACAGTCTATTCCCTTCATCATCTTATAAATCTCCATTAGATCACCCTAAAGTGTAGAGTCCAACGTTCCCTTTACGCTGAGTGGCCGTGCAGCACTCCGGGGTGCCGCGCAGCCAGTGAGCCAGCTTTTAAATTGAGGAAAACGCACATGCGTGGACTTTTGAGTGGGCTGCATAGTGTGTTAAAGGGGCCATGTGGCCCCCAAAAAATTACAGGGAACATTGGTAGAGTCCCAACTCTTTTAACCTATCTTGATAACTATTGCTTTATAATGGGAATTCATCTAGTGGCCCTCCTCTACACCCTGTCCAGAGCCTCTATATCACCCACCATGTGATGAGACCAAAACAGTATTCCAAGTGAGGCCTGACCAAGGTCTTGTGCAAGGACAAAATAGTATGCCTCGTCTTATAATCAATTGTCCTATGAATGCATGCCAACACTCTCTTCATTCTAGCTATCACTTCATGGCATTGCTTATGTACCTTTAGAGATGTATGCACTAGAATGCCCAGATTTCTTTCTTTCTCCACCTGCTTTAATGCTTTTCCCTGAAGGGTGTGTGTATGTTGAGCATTCACCTTTCCCACCTGCATAATATTGCACATTTTTAAATTAAACATAATTTCCCAGTCATGAGGCCAATCTCCCAGTACATCAGAATCAGCCTGAAGCCTTTGAGCATCATCTGCAGTCCTAACACTCGCACAGATATTAGTATCATCTGCAAATTTGCAGATCATGCCCCCAACACCTACATCTAGACCATTAATAAAAATAATAAAGAGCAACGGTCCCAGCAATGATTCCTGTGGGAACGGTAGCATAGCGGTTATGTTACAGGACTAATAATCCAGAGGCCTGAACTAATGATCCAGAAATGTGAGTTCAAATCCCACCACGGCAGCTGGTGAATTTAAATTCAGTTAATTAAATAAATCTGGAATAAAAAGCTGGCATCAGTAATGGTGACCATGAAACTATCGGATTGTTGTAAAAACCCATGTGGTTCACTAATGTCCTTTAGGGAATCTGCTGTCTCTACCCGGTCTGGCCTATATGTGACTTCAGACCCACAGCAATGTGGTTTGACTTAACTGCCCTCTGAAATGGCCTAGCAAGTCAATCAGTTGTAACAAACCGCTACGAAAAACAATAAGAGAACCGGACGGACCACTCGGCACCGGCAACGAACACGACAACGGCACACCCAGCCCAGTCGACCCTGCAAAGTCCTCCTCACCAACATCTGGGGAATTGTGCCAAAATTGGGAGAGCTGTCCCACAGACTAATCAAGCAACAGCCTGACATAGTCATACTCACAGAATCATACCTTTCAGCCAATGTCCCAAACTCTTCCATCACCATCCCTGGGTATGTCCTGTCCCACTGGCAGGACAGACCCACCAGGGGTGGCAGCACAGTGGTATACAGTCGAGAAGGAGTGGCCCTGGAAGTTCTCAACATTGACTCTGGACGCCATGAAATCTCATGGCTTCAGGTCAAGCATGGGCAAGGAAACCTCCTGCTGATTACCACCTACTGCCCTCCCTCAGCTGATGAATCAGTACTGCTCCATGTTGAACACCATTTGGAAGAAGTACTGAGAGTAGCAAGGGCACAGAACATACTCTGGGTGGGGAACTTCAATGCTTCAATGTCCATCACCAAGAGTGGCTCGGTAGCACCACTACTGGCCGAGTCCTGAAGGACATAACTGCCTGTCTGAGCCTGCGACAGGTGGTGATAGAACCAACACGAGGGAAAAACCTACTTGACCTCGTCCTCACCAATCTACTTGTCGCAGATGCATCTGTCCATGACAGCATTGGTAGCAGTGACCACCGCACAGTCATTGTGAAGACAAAGTCCCATCTTCACACTGAGGACATCCTCCATCATGTGTGGCACTACCACCATGCTAAATGGGATAGATTCAGATGAGATCTAACAGCTCAAAACTGGGCATCCATGAGGCGCTGTGGGCTATCAGCAGCAGCAGAATTGTATTCCATCACAATCTGTAACCTTATGGCCCGGCATATCCCTCACTCTACCATTACCATCAAGCCAAGGGACCAACCCTGGTTCAATAAGGAGTGTAGAAGAGCATGTCAGGAGCAGCACCAGGCATACCTAAAACCTGGGAAGCTGCAACACAGAACTACATGCATGCTAAAAAGTGGAAGCAGCATGCTATAGACAGAGCTAAGCAATCCCACAATCAACGGATGAGATCAAAGCTCTGCAGTCCTGCCACATCGAGTCGTGAATGGTGTTTGACGATTAAACAACTAATGGGAGGAGGAGGCTCCAAGAATATCGCCATCCTCAATGATGGTGGAGCCCAGCATGTGAATGCAAAAGACACGGCTGAAGCGTTTTCAACCAGCTTCAGCCAGAAGTGCCGAGTGGATGATCCATATCGGCCTACTCCCTGTAATGATCAGTAGCATGTCATTCTAGAATGGTACACTAGGTGGAGCTGTATGTTTAGTAGTGGGCTACCCACAAGGCAGTAGTCAAGATGGATGCCTGTACACTAGCCCACATGGCTGAATAAATGACTAGCTCAAGCTAGCTGTTCATAATGAAAACGTCTATTTATTTATGGACATAACATGGTACCAGGATTGGTAATATCTGCTGAATATTGTGAAACGCGACATGGAAAATTTGAAGCCACCGGAGGGTTTGAAACTCACGGGGAATGTCGACTGCAATTGGCGGACTTTCAAACAACAATTCGAACTCTATATTGCTGCCATCGGGTTTGGTACGAAGCCAGACGCAAGGAAAATAGCATTACTGCTCACGGTTGCAGGCCCGCAGGCGATAGAGGTACTTAATACATTTTTCTTTGATCAAGAGGAGGACAGAGAAAAAATGGACGATGTGCTAAAGAAGTTTGATACACACTGTTCTCCCAAAAAGAACGAGACCTATGAGAGGTACGTGTTCCATTCACGGACACAGCAGCAAAATGAGACTTTTGATAGCTTTGTGACCGATCCGAAACTGAAAGCACAGACATGTAATTTCTCTGAACTGAAATCATCCATGATTCGTGACCAGATTGTATTTGGTATTCATGATAAAAAAGTCAGGGAATGTTTGTTGAGAGAAACCGAACTAACATTGGAGGATGCTGTGAAAATATGCCATTTCAGTGAGCTAGCTCAACAGCACGCAAAGACTTTCAGTGAAATTAATAATAATGCGACTGTAATGAGTGACTGTGCTGCTGTCGGTACTGTGTCCTACAAGGGAAAGAAACGTGGGCAGAACAGAAATGCAAAGCAATCGGAGGATGGAATTTTTAATTGTAAACGCTGTGGTTACCAGCACCAGTCAAGACAATGCCCAGCGTTTGGGAAAATGTGCACAAAATGTAATGGAAAGAATCACTTTGTCAAACAATGCTTTTCAAAAGTAAAAACAAAGAAAGGGCAACAAGTCAATGTGATTGAGGACACTGATTTAAGTGAGACATTTTTTGTAGGAATGGTGTCATGTGACAATATCGAAAAGGATACAGAAAATGTGCAGCCCTTAGGAATGGACAATGCTGAACATAAAGTTAATGCAGTAAAAGAGGACAAATGGATGATGCCACTGCAGGTAAATGGAGCATTAGTTACATTGAAACTAGACACTGGGGCAAAAGCAAACTTAATCAGTATGAGTGACATTAAAAATATGAAAGAAAAGCCCAAAATACAGAAAAAGTCAGCACTACTGAAGAACTATAATGGACAGAAAATAGATAGCTTAGGTGTATGCAGACTTAAAGTGACAGTCAAAGACAAAGTGCATCATCTCATGTTTTCTGTTGTGGCTGAAGGACTTGATTCACTATTAGGTGACAAAGCTTGTGAGGACTTAGAACTGGTCAAGAGAGTCTACCGTATAAACTGTGCCATAAGCAGACCAGATGACTCAGTGGATTCTGTAGTGTGTAATTTCCAGGATGTGTTCAATGGATTTGGAGTTCTACCATTCACTTACAAGATCCAGCTAAAGGAGGATGCTCAGCCAGTGGTACATGCTCCACGGAGAGTTGCAGCACCCCTGTGTGACCGGCTCAAGAAAGAACTGGACAAAATGACCACACTAGGAGTCACCAGGAAAGTCGAAGAGCCAACAGACTGGGTTAACTCCATGGTATGTGTAAAGAAAAAGAACAATGATCTAAGAGTATGCATGGATCCAAAGGACTTAAATGCAAACATAAAACGTGAACACTACCAGATTCCCAAGCGAGAAGAAATCACCAGTGAAATGTCAGGTGCCAGATACTTCACAAAGCTCGATGCCTCACAAGGATTTTGGCAACTAAAACTGGATGAGGAGAGCACCAACTACTGTACCTTCAACACACCATTTGGCAGGTATTGTTTCCTCAGAATGCCTTTCGGGATAATATCTGCATCTGAAATCTTTCATAGAGCGATGGAACACATAATTGAAGGTTTGGAAGGAGTTCGGGTCTATGTTGATGACATCATCATCTGGGGCTCCACACTGAAAGAACACAATGAGAGACTGACTAAAGTGCTACAGAGCATACGCCGGAATGGATTGAAGCTCAACAAAGCCAAGTGTCAGTTTGGCATCCAGGAAGTCACTTTCCTAGGAGATAATCTATCTGGTAAAGGAATAGAGCCAGATATGGAAAAAGTAAACGCCATACTCAACATGCCCCGACCCACTGACAAAAAAGGAGTGCTACGCATCATGGGGATGATAAACTTCATTGGAAAGTTCATTCCTAACTTGTCAGCCAAGACAGCCTGTCTGCGAGACCTGCTACATAAAACAAATGAGTTTGCATGGACAGAAAGACATGAACAAGAGTGGATGAACCTCAAAACAGTGCTGACAACCGCACCTGTACTCACCTTCTTTGACCCAACAAAGAGAATCAAAGTGTCAACGGATGCATCAAAAGATGGCCTAGGCGCGGTCTTGCTACAAGCAGAGGGTGAAGATTGGAAGCCTGTTGCCTATGCCTCCAGGTCTATGACTGACTCTGAGTGTCGATACGCCCAGATTGAAAAGGAATGTCTAGGCTTGGTAGTTGGACTAGAAAAGTTCCATGGCTACATATATGGACTTCCCACCTTCACAGATGAGACAGACCACTGCCCACTGGTTGCCATCATAAAAAAAAACCTGAATGAGATGTCTCCAAGGATTCAACGACTCATGATGAAGCTGCAAAGATATGACTTTGAACTGACCTACACACCAGGCAAACACATAGTGTTAGCAGATGCACTATCCCGAGCACCCACAATGAGTCATGTGAGCTCTACTGAGGAAGACGTGGATGTTCATGTGAGTATGGCCACCGCTGCGCTGCCCGTGTCAGACACAAAATCAAAGCAAATAGCAGAAGAAACAGTAAAAGACACAGTGTTACAAACAGTAATAGAGAACATTCTTCATCGTTGGCCAAAAGGTTCCTGTCCAAAGTACTATCACATCAGGTCAGAGTTGAGTGTCGCAAGTGGACTATTACTAAAACAGAACAGAATAGTCATTCCACAGGCTCTACGTTGAGACATGCTCAAAAGGATTCATGAGGGACACCTCGGAATTGAAAAATGCAAAAGGAGTGCAAGAGACACTGTTTATTGGCCTGGCATAAATAAGGACATTGAGAAAATGATAGGCATATGTGAGACATGTCAGAAACACCAAAACAAACAAGCAAAGGAACCAATGATAGTAGCTGACTTACCAACAGCACCATGGCAAAAGGTTGGTATGGACCTCTTTCATTTGAATGGTAAAGACTATCTAATAGTGATTGACTACTATTCTAACTATCCTGAGATGGCGCTGCTCTCAAGCACATCAGCAAGCAGTGTCATAATGCATGTTAAATCCATCTTCACCAGACATGGAATTCCCAGGATTGCCGTTAGCGACAATGGTCTGTGCTTCAACTGTAAGGAGTGGCAACAGTTTGCAGCACATTATGACTTTCAACACATCACATCCAGTCCTCTGTATGCTCAGTTGAATGGTAAGGCAGAGAAAGGTGTTCAAGTTCTCAAACAGCTACTGAAGAAAGCAACAGAAAGCAAGTCTGATCCTTATCTCGCCCTGCTGTGCTACCGAGCCTCCCCTTTAGACTGGTTCTTCACCTGCTGAACTCCTAATGGGTTGCAAGTTGCGCACCACGCTACCCTGCTGTGCAAAAGAAAAGCAGAGTAAGGAACTAAAACAGAGACTTCAACTGTCAAAGCTGAAACAGAAATCACACTATGACAAGTCATCCAAAACTCTGAAACCATTGACAGGGGATGATGTTGTCAGGATTGAGGATCCAGATGCATGGAACAGGAAAGCTACAGTTCTTGAGGAAGTAGGACCAAGGTCATACACCGTTAGAACTGAGGAAGGACAGATTCTCAGGAGGAACCGCCGTTCCCTCCTGAAAACACAAGAAACTATCCAAGAACAAATCGATGACAATGCCGCAACTGAATCTTGTCACTCACCACCAGAACAATCTAACACAAACACACATACAGACTCTCATGAAAACACATCAGACTTACCTGTGCTGAGAAGATCCACACGTGAAGTAAAAAAACCTGAGACTTAATCTTTGAGTACAAAGAAAACTATAATAAAAGAATGAAAAGCTTAGAGTTCATAAAGTAAAGCTTTGAAAATGTGTTGACTGTTGTGAAGATGTTTATGTCGTTATGATTGATTGATATTGATTTTGTTTAACCTCTAAGGAAGGGGGATGTAATGATCAGTAACATGTCATTCTAGAATGGTACACTAGGTGGAGCTGTATGTTTAGTGGGCTACCCACAAGGCAGTAGTCAAGATGGATGCCTGTACACTAGTCCAAATGGCTGAATAAATGACTAGCTCAAGCTAGCTGTTCATAACGAAAACGACTATTTATTTATGAACATAACACTCCCAAGGTCCCCACCACCACAGAAGCCAGTCTTCAGCCAATTCGATTCACTCCATGTGATATCAAGAAATGGCTGAGTGTACCGGATACAGCAAAGGCTATGGGCCCCAACAACATCCCGGTTGTCATGCTGAAGACTTGTGCTCCAGAACTAGCCTCTTGCCAACCTGTTCCAGAACAACTATAACACTGGCATCTATCCAACAATGTGGAAAACTGCCCCAGGTATGTCCTGTCCACAAAAAGTAGGACAAATCCAATCATACCAATTACCGCCCCATCAGTTTATTCTCAACCATCAGCAGAGTGATGGAAGGTGTCATCGACAGTGCTATCAAGCAGCACCTACTCACCAGTAAGTGATGCTCAGTTTGGGTTCCTCCAGGACCACTCAGCTCCAGGCCTCATTACAGCCTTGGTCCAAACATGGACAAAAGAGCTTAATTCCAGAGGTGAGGTGAGAGTGACTGCCCTTGACATCAAGGCAGCATTTGACCGAGTGTGGCATCAAGGAGCCATAGTAAAACTGAAGTCAATGTGAATTGGGGGGAAAACTCTGCACTGGCTGGAGTCATACCTAGCAGAAAGGAAGATGGTTGTGGTGGTTGGAGGTCAATCATCACAGCCCCAGGACATCGCTGCAGGAGTTCCTCAGGGCAGTGTCCTAGGCCCAACCATCTTCAGCTGCTTCATCAATGACCTTCCCTCCATCATAAGGTCAGAAGTGGGAATGTTCGCTGATGACTGCACAGTGTTCAGTGCCATTTGCAACTCCTCAAATAATGAAGCAGTCCATGCCCGCATGCAGCAAGACCTGGATGACATTCAGGCTTGGGCTGATAAGTGGCAGGTAACATTTGCACCACAGAAGTGCCAGGCAATGACTATCTCCAACAAGCGAGAGTCTAACCACCTCCCCTTGACATTCAACGGCATTACCATCGCCAAATCCCCCACTATCAATATCCTGGGGGTCACCATTGACCAGAAATTTAACTGGACCAGCCACATAAATTCTGTGGCAACAAGAACAGGTCAGAAGCTAGGTATTCTGCGGCGAGTGTCTCACCTCCTGACTCCCCAAAGCCTTTCCACCATCTACAAGGCACAAGTAAGGAGTGTGCACTGCAGCAACTCGCCAAGGCTTCTTCGGCAGCACCTCCCAAACCCGCGACCTCTACCACCTAGAAGGACAAGGGCAGAAGGCACATGGGAACTCCACCACCTCCAAGCTCCCCGCCAAATCACACGTCATCCTGACTTAGAAGTATATCATCGCTAGGTCAAAATACTGGAACTCCCTCCCTAACAGCTCTGTTGCAGTACCTTCTCCACACGGACTACGGACAGCAGCGGTTCAAGAAGGCGGCTCACCACTATCTTCTCAAGGGCAACTAGGGATGGGCAATAAATGCTGGCCTTGCCAGTGACGCCCACATCCCGTGAACGAATAAAAAAAACACCATTGATCTCCAAACTGATCCAAATCCATCTATAATTACTTTTTGCCTAAGTCTTTCCAGCCAGTTCTCAATCCAGCTCAATATATTACCAGTAATACCAGAGGCTTCAGTCTTGTAGAGAAGTCTCTTGTGCAGTACCTTATCAAAGGATTTTTTTTGGAAGTCTAAGTAGACAATCCCTACTGGACTTTCCTCATCCACCATCTTGGTGACATTTAAAAAATTACAATCAGATTTGTAAGACATGACTGTTTTATGAAACCATGTTGGGTGACCCTAATATGACCCTCTCTATCCAAGCAATCATATATTGCATCACTAATGATGCCCTCAAGTATCTTCCCTGTTACTGATGTCAGACTAATGGGCCCAGGTCCATCTTGTCACCTTTTTTCAAGATGGGGACTATATTAGCCTCCTTCCAGTCTATGGGAACCATTACAGAGTGCAGTCTACGGGAACCGTTCCAGAGTGCAGTGAGCTATTAAAAATATGGGCTGGGGCTTGCACTGCATGTGGTGATTGTTGTGCCGTTGTAGCTGAAAGAGGAGGAGGAGGAGCAGGCAAGAGCCAAGAGACTTGCAGCTGCAGAGAGAATTGGCAGAAGGAAGGAGCTCGCAATAGGCCTTACCCCATTGGAGAGTTCAGGAACTTCATACCTGCCGTTCAGTGAGGAGCAATGTGTGAGGAGGCTTTGTTCTAACAGGGAGGCCATCACAGAACTATGTCACCTGCTGCAGCAACAACTGTAGCCCAGCACCAGGTCACAGTCGTCCTTGCCTGTGGCTCTTAAAGTAACTGGCCCTTAATTTTTATACATTGGCGTCATTCCAGGCTGCAGCATGTAACATTAGCAACATTAGACAATCTTCTGTGCATGCCTGTATCAAGCAGGTGATTGATACGCTGTTCACCAAAGCCAACAAATTCATCTCCTTCCCTATGGAGGCTATGATCCAGGATGACAGAACCATGGGATTTGCCAGGATTGCAGACTTCCCCTAGGTGCAGGGCATCATTGATTGTACACACATAGCCGTACATGCTCCCAACAAAAGACCCTGAACACTTGCTGAAATTGTAGTTGGTGTGAGATGACATGCATGCATCATGCAGGTTTGTGCCAAGTATCCTGGCAGATGTCATGATACCTTCATTCTGCACCAGTCGTCAACTCTCCATTTCTTTTATCCACACCATCTGGATAAAATCTGACTACTTGGAGACAAGGGCTATCTTCTGCAGACAGGGCTCATAACACCTGTCAGGAACCCATGCACAGATGCTGAGATGAGATACAATCATAGCCATGCATTCACCCGAGCCCTGATAGAGCAAACCATCAACATTCTCAAGCAATGCATCTGCTGCCAGGATAGGTCAGAAGGTGTCCAGCAGTACAGCCCCTAGAGAATCTCTGGGATCACTGATTTGTGCTGCATGCTCCACAACTTTGCGATGCAAAGTGGCCAACCCATGGAGTCACCTACAGAGGAAGACAGGGAGGTACAGGAGCATAAAGAACAGGAAGATATAGAGGATGACGTGGAAGAACAGGGTCCCGCCAGCCGCAAGAATGCTTTGACAGCACGTCATTGAGGAGCACTTCAGCTAAATAATTCCTATTCCTTGCGGCAACACTCATTCCCAATGGCAGTTTCACATAAGAACATAAGAAATAGGAGCAGGAACAGGCCATTCTGCCCCTCGAGCCTGCTGTGCCATTCAGTAAGATCATGGCTGATCTTCTACCTCAACTCCTTTTCCCCGCACTATTTCCATATCCCTTGATTCCCTTAATATCCAAAAATCTATCGATCTCTGTCTTGAATATACTCAACGACTGCGCCTCCACAGCCCTCTATCGTAGAGAATGCCAAAGATTCACTGTCTTGTTTTGCACACTTTGTACAAAAATAATAAATTGCAGGACAACGGAGTATTATAGTTTAAACTCTTTTAATGAAGCATCAGGTCTGTGATCTCTCATACAGCACCGTGTGGACAAGATGGAGTCAGGACCCCCTGGGTCTTCTAAACAATAGCAGTCCTTACAGATGCCTGCAGGCCAATGATAATTCAGTATGCAAATGTTACATTGTGGCAGAGCCACTGAGGGACTCTGAACAACTGTACATAATTCCCTTTAACGATGTGTTAGCTACAGACTAAATCTGTACCACTGTATATACTGTTTGCATGTACAGCGCGCAGTCCCTTTAAGAGCGCGGGCGAATGCGATGATATCATGCCACTAATCACGTGATCACCCAAACGCGGGAAAAACGTGATGACGTCATGACGCCATTCACGGGACCGCCCAGGCAGTCCTCGTGGAGCTTCCGACCTGTTAAGACCTGTATTCATAGTTCTCTTGCATCAATCTGTTTAAACTCGTTAGTTTGACATTAAAAACCTTTTTGATTGATTGCCTGCGCCGAACTCAATCTCTAGATAGGAATTTGACCATTCCTACATTGGTGACCTCGACTTTTGTGAACGGATTTCGCAAAAGGAACACAGCATGGAGACGAATGCCGTTTCGTTGAAGCTGCCGCAGTTTTGGGAGCAACAAGCGACCTCGTGGTTCATCCATGTTGAAGCCCAGTTCGCCCTGAGAGGCATCGTTGAGGATCAGACCCATTACTTATACGTGGTCTCCGCACTCGACGGATCTACCGCCTCGCGGATCGTCAGTCTTCTCGGGAACCCCCCAGATGACCGCAAGTATGAGACTCTCAAAGCGCGGTTGCTACAGGTTTTCGGGCTCACGAAATCAGAGCGCGCCCGTCGGCTGCTCGCTATGCCTGGGATCGGGGACTCCAAACCTTCCGAGCTGATGAGCCACATGCTCACACTCCTTGGCTCCGAACCGCAATGCTTTCTCTTCAGAGAGTTGTTCCTCAGCCAATTACCGGAGCAAGTGCAAGCGGCCTTGGCGAGATCCGAGGTCGAAGACTGCACAGCGCTCGCTGCCGAAGCGGACAAAATATTCGCAGTTATGCAACAGTACTGCGCTGCCACGAGGCACCCATCCCCCACAGACGCCGCCCCAGCTCCTCATCCCGCGGGGCTGTGCTTCTACCACGCGCGGTTTGGCGCGAAGGCGAGCTGTTGCTGTCCTCCCTGCAGCTTCTCTCAAAAAAAACCAACAACTCCGTCCAATGAAGCACGGGTCTAACGGGTGCCCCACGGCCGCGATGGCAGTCGGCACTGCAGGCAAGCTGCTCTTCATCACAGATGCCCTCTCCGGTCGTTGGTTCCTCTGTGACACCGGAGCGCAGTGCAGCATTCTACCCGCGTCAGCCCTTGATGTACAGGCTGGCAGCCACGGCTTTCCCCTCGAAGCGGCTAATGGCGGAGCTATTTGGACCTTCGGCAGACGGCGGGTCCAGGTGTGCTTCGGCGGCCAGCGGTTTTTCTGGGAATTCGTTACGGCCAAGGTTTCGCAAGCCATTCTCAGTGCCGATTTCCTGTGCGCCAACAGCCTCCTGGTCGATGTAAGGAACCGGCGGCTGATCAATGCGGCCACGTTTCACTCTATCCCTTGCCACCGTAGTAACACCATGTCGCGCATCGTCTCCTGCGCTTTCCCAAGTCCGAATGAGTTCGCTCGCCTGCTAGGCGAATTTCCAGACCTGACCAGGCCCACGTTCTCCTCCACGGCCATGAAGCATGGTGTGGAACACCACATCACCACCACCGGCCCCCCGGTCCACGCGCGGGCCCGGTGCCTCGAACCTGGCAAGCTAGCGGTCGCGAAGGCGGAATTCGCAACAATGGAATGCTTAGGGATTATTCGCAGGTCGAATAGTCCCTGGTCTTCGCCTCTGCACATGGTACTGAAACCTGGCGGCGGATGGCGGCCCTGCGGCAACTATCGGCGACTAAACGACGCCACCACTCCTGATCGATACCCGATTCCCCACATTCAGGATTTCTCTGCCCATTTGGCAGGAAACACCATTTTTTCCAAGGTTGACCTTGTCCGAGGCTACCACCAGGTCCCGGTGCACCTGCAAGACGTCCAAAAGACCGCAGTCATCACCCCTTTCGGTCTCTTCGAATTTTTAAGGATGCCGTTTTGGTTGAAGAACGCCGCCCAGGCTTTCCAGCGCCTCATGGACTCCGTGCTGCGGGACCTCAAGTTCCTTTTCGTCTACTTAGACGATATCCTCATCGCCAGTCATAATAAGGAGGAACACATCTCTCACCTCCGCACCCTCTTTCGACGCCTCAGCCAACACGGCCTGATTATCAACCCAGCCAAGTGCCAGTTTGGTCTGCACCAAATCGATTTCCTGGGACATCGCATTACCTCAGAAGGGGCGGTTTCTTTGCAAGCGAAGGTAGAGGCGGTGACATCCTTTCCTCGCCTGCAGAACATAAAGGCCCTGCAGGAGTTCCTCGGGATGGTAAATTTTTACCACCGTTTCGTGCCTAAGGCAGCACTGCTCATGCAGCCCCTGTACGAGGCCCTCAAGGGCAAGTCTGGCAAGGATCCGGTGAGCTGGACGGTTGACATGGACCAGGCTTTCACCAACACCAAGAGTGCCTTGGCCAACGCGACCATGCTGGCGCACCCGCTACCAGGAGCCACCATCGCCCTCACCAGCGACGTGTCAGATTACGCAATCGGCGCCGTTCAGGAGCAGTGGGTGAACGGGTCATGGCAGCCGTTGGCATTCTTCAGCCGTCAACTGCGGCGTAACGAGCGGGCGTACAGTAATTTCGACGGAGTTACTGGCCCTTTTTCTGGCCATCCGCCATTTCCGTTTCTTGTTGGAAGGACGTCCTTTCACAGCCTTCGTCGACCATAAGCCACTGACTTTTGCCATGGCTAAGACCGCCGAACCGTGGTCATCTCGACAACAACGTCAGCTGACATACATCTCTGAATTTACCACAGATATTCAGCACGTGGCCGGTAAAGACAACCTGGTGGCAGATTGCCTCTCCCGCGCGACCGTGCATGCGGTCCAGCTGGGCATCGACTGCGCCCTCATGACAGCAGACCAAGTCTCAGACCCAGAAGTGCAGGCTTACCGCACCAACACCTCTAGCCTCCAGTTGGCCGACGTCAGGTTCCATTCGGCTGGTACCACGTTGCTGTGTGACGTCTCTGTTCGGGACCCTCGCCCTATTGTGCCGGTCGCCTGGCGCCGCAAGGTGTTTGACGCCATACATGGGTTGTCACACCCGGGAATGAAGGCTTCTCAGAAGCTAATGTCATCTAAGTTCGTTTGGTGGGGCGTGCATAAAGATGTCCGCGACTGGGCCAACACCTGCGTGGTCTGCCAAAAGGCCAAGGTACAGCGCCACATCAAGGCTCCATTGGCCACCTTTGCAGTTCCTGAGCGGCGGTTTGACCACGTTAATGTGGACCTGGTAGGACCACTTCCACCTTCACAGGGTTTCACGCACATCCTGACCATAGTAGATCGCACCACCAGATGGCCAGAGGTGGTTCCCCTGTCATCTACTACTTCGGCGGACGTGGCCAGGGCGTTCATCTCTTCATGGGTCGCCTGTTTTGGAGTGCCTGCTGACATCTCTTCAGACCAGGGACTGCAGTTTTCCTCCGCACTCTGGAATGCGGTGGCTCAAGGACTCGGTGTCAAATTACACTGCACCACAGCCTACCACCCACAAGCGAACGGTCTGTGCGAACGTTTTCACAGATCGCTTAAGGCCGCACTGAGGGCCAGCCTCCAAGACGCTGGATGGGCAGACAAGCTGCCGTGGGTCATGTTGGGCCTTCGCACGGCCCCCAAGAAAGATCTTCACTCTTCCGCGGCAGAGCTCGTTTATGGTCAACCGCTGCGAGTGCCAGGAGATTTCCTGCCAACACCAACGGAGCCATGGTCCGCCTCACGCCAGCTTATCAGCCACCAGGAAGCAGCCAGATGTTTCGCGTCGGTTCCCACATCGCATCACGGGGTTCAGGGCTCTCACGTTCCAGCGGAGCTGAAACAAGCCGACTACGTGTTCATCTGCCACGATGCTCACCGCAATCCGCTCAAGGCCCCATACACTGGTCCTTTCCGCGTGTTAGAGGCAGGAGACAAAACCTTCAAGGTGGATGTCGGTGATAAACCGGACCACATTTCGGTCGACCGTTTGAAGTGGCACACCTGGACCTTGACCGTCCCGTCGAGACCGCACAGCCACCGAGACGAGGCCAGCCGCCCACCGTCGTCACGCCAGAACAAGAGCAACCACCCGCCGTCCAACAGCTTCCGCTTCGGGAATACAGGAGTTGTTCTGACAGTACCCCCTCACCGTTTGACTTTTTCCGTTAAAGACAATTCTGGGGGGATGCATGTGGCAGAGCCACTGAGGGACTCTGAACAACTGTACATAATTCCCTTTAACGATGTGTTAGCTACAGACTAAATCTGTACCATTGTATATACTGTTTGCATGTACAGCCAGCGGTCCCTTTAAGAGCGCGGGCGAACGCGATGACGTCATGCCGCTAATCACGTGATCACCCAAACGCGGGAAAAACGTGATGACGTCATGATGCCATCCACGGGACCACCCAGGCAGTCCTCGTGGAGCTTCCGACCTGTTAAGACCTGTATTCATAGTTCTCTTGCATCAATCTGTTTAAACTCGTTAGTTTGATATTAAAAACCTTTTTGATTGATTGCCTGCGTCGAACTCAATCTCTAGATAGGAATTTGATCATTCCTACAACATCCCCTTTCTTTTAAAAGAAAAATGTTATGCATTACTTTTGAACCTTTCTTCTACATAATGTTCTCAGTAGCATCAACATATAAGTAAATAAACTCAACATTTAACTAGCACTGAAAACATCTCAACGTTTCAATAACGATGTACCGTTTTTTTTAGGGCAGCGATCCGCCTACACCCTTTGGCAGTTCACAAGTCAAGGATAACTCTAGGCTTGATCTCTCGTCGGAATGACGGTGTTGTTCCTTGGTGTTCAGGAGGTGCCTGCGATTGCGGCGGTACACCTGTCCTTCTGGGGTGCGGACATGATACGATCGCTCAGTGTCAGCTGGCTGGATGATGACTGCTGGCTTCCAGTAGTCATGCTCCTGGATTCTGACGGATTCTCCATTGTGCAGCGGCGGCAGTAGTCTAGCTGACCTGTCATAGTATCTCTTTTGGTGTTGCTGCCTCTGTACACGTTTTGCATGCACTTGCTTGCAGCCGACGACCTGCCAGGGCCTGTCTGGGATACGGTGAGGTATCATGGGCTCTTTGACATTTGATGGGCGGCGTTCTAGACAAATGGAACATTTTCCGACAATGTCCTCAATGTGTTTGCACATTCCGGGCCAAAACATAATGTCACGTGCTCTTTGTTTGCTTTTTTCCATGCCCATATGTCCAGCATGAATTTTTGTCAACATCTCTTCTCTGAGACTGGTAGGAATGATGATTTTCTCCCCTTTGAAGACGATTCCGTTGATTTGTGACATTTCGTCTCTGTGGTTCCAGAATTCAGATATGCTCTGAGGGCATTTCCTCCTTTCCGCAGGCCATCCTTCATGTATGACTTTGCTCAGCAGTGTGAGTTGTGCATCTTTCTCTGTTCCTGCTCGGATCTCCTTTAGTTTTGAGTCACTCACAGGTAAGCTGTTGTACACCATGTGCAACTGCACATCCATGCCTTCACTGAGGCTGCTGTCCTGGTAGCTAAGAGACTTTCTGGCGAGCGTGTCTGTGACAGGAATGTCTTTGCCTGGACGGTGAATGATTGTGAAGTCATACTTCTGTAGCTGAAGGATGATTCTCTGTAGCCCTGGTGGGGCTGCGGCTAGTGGTTTCCTCATGATTGACTCGAGGGGCTTGTGGTCGGATTCCACAATGACTTGTCGGCCATAGACGTACTGGTGGAAACACTTACATCCAAACAGAATTGCATACAGCTCTTTCTCGATTTGAGCATAGTTGATTTCACTGTCTGAGAGAGATCTGGAAGCGTAGCCGATGGGCTTTCCTTCTTGCAGTAATACTGCGCCTAGTCCGTCATTTGACGCGTCCAGTTGTAGTCTGTGCTCTTTGTTGGGGTCGAAGTAGGCAAAAACTGGTCCTGGTTCTCTGGTGATTAGGTCTTTCATTTTCTGAAATGCTGTGTCATGTTGTTTGTCCCACAAGAACTGATTGGATTGTTTGAGCAGCGGACGCATGGGTGCGTTGATTTCGGAGAAGCTCAGGGCAAACTTGGCTAAGTAGTTAACCATGCCTAGTACTGTCTCTAGTTCTGCGCGGTTCTTCGGCGGCTCCATCTTCTTGATGGTGGAGATTTTCTCTAGATCCGGCTTAATGCCATCAGTTGAGAGGCGATGCCCGAAATAATTGATCTCGGTGGACCCGATTATGCTTTTCTCAGGGTTGAGCCGGATACCTTTCTCCCGTGATCTTTGTAGCATTGCACGGAGGTTCCTGTCATGTTCCTCTCTATTCCTGCCATAGATGAGGATGTCGTCTACGATTGCGACTACTCCGTCGAGGCCTTCATAGGTTTCGTCGATCTTCCACTGGAATTCATCCTGAGCTGAGATAAGACCAAATGGTAAACGCAGAAATCGGTAGCGTCCAAATGGTGTGTTGAACGTTGTTAGCTTAGATGACTCTTCCGTGAGCTTGATAGTCCAGTATCCTGATCGTGCGTCCATTACACTGAAGTAATGTGCTCCCACTAGCTTGGGTGTGATGTCATCTAGCATTGGTGGAGGATAGTGAGGGCATTTGATAGCCTTGTTCAAATCTCTGGGGTCGAGACAGACTCTGAGCTTGCCTGTATGTGGTTTCTCAACCACTACTAACGCGTTGACCCATTGTGTCGGTTCTGTTTCCCAGACGATGATTTCTGTATTCTCCGTGCTCTGCAGCTCCTCCTTCAGGCGACTACGTAGAGCAAGGGGTATCCTTCTCGGTGGGCAAACCACAGGGGTTGCTGCTGGGTCAAGGTGAATAGTGCATTCACCTGGGAATAGTCCGATTCCTTTGAAAACGTCAGCAAACTCCTCCATGACTGTCTGCTTCTCAACTGGTGCTGTCAATGATAGCACTAGCTTGACGAGGTCCATGTCTAAACATGCCTTTAGACCTAGCACTGGAGGTGCTTGAATGTCAATAATGTAAAAGTCCAGCATCATGTCGCTTTCTTTGTCCTTGCATTTCATCACGCATGTGCCTTTTACAATGAGCTGCTCACCCCCATAGCTGGTCAGTCTGCGTGAGGTGGGCTGTAGCTCACGCTCATCCTTCAAGCTGTGATACTCACTCAGAGGAATTACATTAACCTGAGATCCAGTGTCTAGTTTAAACTTAAGCTCTTTGCCCTGTTTTCCTATCTCAATATCGGCAAAGGCTTGCTCAGTCCCTGAAATCTGTTTTTTCTGTGACACAGAATCAATAAACAGTTCCTCTGCATTTGGCTCTCTATCTGGCATTTGGCTGTCACTCACTGTGTGTACTGTTTTTCCGAAAGCAGTCTTGCAAACTTTAGCAAAGTGGTTCCGTTTACCACATTTAGTACATTGCCTTCCTTTGGCAGGGCAGTACTCCTTTTCTCCATGCCAGTTGTTTCCACAATATCCACAGTTTTTTAAGCGTTTTATGTCTGTGTCGCCCATTTTTAGAACTCTCGCTGTTCTTTCTGTTCTGAAACACGCTCTCTGGGCAGTGTTCTTTGGTGTGTATCTATTAACTGCATGCACTGTCTGTTCACTCGAGCTGCTCGTGGCGCCGGTTATGGTTTTCAACTGTGCTTGGGCTATCTCGTGCGATCTAGCTATGTCCATAGCTTTGTCCAGCGTTAGCCTGGACCCAACATTCAAAAGTTTCTCACTTTAGCTGAATATATTCCAAACACGATGCGGTCTCTGACCATCTCATCTTTATCAGCATATACACAGTCTTTTACCAGCAGTTTTAACTCAGTCACGAACTATTCAAACGACTCACTAGCTCCTTGTACTTTCTCCTGAAACTTGTACCTAGCGAATATCGTATTTGTCTTGGGCATCACATATGCTTCAAAACGGTCAAAATAACTTTTCAGTACCTTTGCTTCATCTGCGGTGAGAGACCATGTGTTAAAAATGTCTCTCCCTTTTTCTTCGATCCACAGGAGTAGGTAGCTGCATTTTTCTTCCTCTCCTTTTCTTTTCAACGGACCCGAGAACATCAACTCCACGTGTTGCTTGAACTTGCTCCATTCTCTAGGTAAGTTCAAAGATTCCCAATTCATTCGGGGTAAGGGAGCTCCAACGATGTCCATTTCAAATCCCTGTTCTGACACCATGTCTTGTTTTGCACACTTTGTACAAAAACAATAAATTGCAGGACAACGGAGTATTATAGTTTAAACTCTTTTAATGAAACATCAGGTCTGTGATCTCTCATACAGCACCGTGTGGACAAGATGGAGCCAGGACTCCCTGGGTCTTCTAAACAATAGCAGTCCTTACAGATGCCTGCAGGCCAATGACAACTCAGCATGTGATCATGTGAATATAATAGGTATTCCTTACAGATGCCTGCGGGCCAATGATAATTCAGAATGCAAATGTTACATTCACCACCCTCTGAGTGAAGAACTTTCTCCTCAACTCAGCCCTAAATGGCCGACCCCTTATTCTGAGACTGACCCTTGGTTCTAGACTCCCTGGCCAGGGGAAACATCCTCCCTGCATTTACCTGGTCAAGCACTGTAAGAATTTTGTATGTTTCAATGAGATCACCTCTCATTTTTCTAAACTCTAGAGAATATAGGCCTAGTCTACTCAATCTCTCCTCATAGGACAATCCCCCCATCCCAGAAATCAGTCTGGTGAACTTTCGTTGCACTCCCTCTATGGCAAGTATATCCTTCCTTAGGTAAGGAGATCAAAACTGTACACAATACTCCAGGTGTGGTCTCACCAGGGCCCTATATAATTGCAGTAAGACGTCTTTACTGTTATACTCAAACCCTCTTGTAATAATGGCCAACATTCCATTTGCTTTCCTAATTGCTTGCTCTACCTGCATGTTAACTTTCAGTGATTCGTGTACAAGGACACTCAGGTCCTTCAGAACACCAACATTTCCCAATCTCTTTTCTATTTTTCCTACCAAAGTGGATAACTTCACATTTCTCCACTTAATATTCCATTTGCCATGTTCTTGCCCACTCACTTAGCCTGTCTATATCCCTTTGAAGCCTCTTTGCATCCTCCTCATAACTTACATTCCCACCCAGCTTTGTATCATCAGCAAACTTGGATACATTACATTTGGTCCCCTCATCCAAATCATTGATATAGATTGTGAATAGCTGAGGCCCAAGCATTGATCCTTGCGGTACCTCACTAGTCACAGCCTGCCAACCTAAAAATGACCCGTTTATTCCTACTCTCAGTTTTCTGTCCGTTAACCAATCCTCAATCCATGCTAGTATATTACCCCCAATCCCATGAGCCCTAATTTTGTTTAATAAGCTTTTATGTGGCACCTTCGCGAATGCCTTCTGAAATTCCAATTACAAGTATATCCTTCCTTAGGTAAGGAGACTAAAACTGTACACAATACTCCACATCCACTGGTTCCCCCTTATCTATCCTGCAAGTTATAACCTCAAAAAACTCCAACAGATTTGTCACACACGATTTCCCTTTCATAAATCCGTGTTGACTCTGCCCAATCCTATTATTATTTTCAAGTGCCCTGTTACCACGTCCTTAATAGATTCTAGCATTTTCCCTACTACTGATGTCAGGCTAACTGGTCTGTAGTTCCCCATTTTCTCTCTCCTTTCTTAAATAGTGGGGTTACATTTGCTATCTTCCAATCCACAGGAACCGTTCTAGAATTTATGAAATTTTGGAAAATGACAGCCAATGCATCCACTATCTCTATAGCCACCTCTTTTAAAACTCTAGGATGAAGGCCATCAGGTCCAGGGGATTTATCGGCTTTCAGTCCCATTAATTTCTCCAGTACTATTTTTTCACTAATATTAGTTTCTGTCAGTTCCTCATTTTCGCAAGACCCTTGGTTCTCCGCTATTTCCGGGAGGTTTTTTGCGTCTTCTTCCATAAAGACAGACAAAAAGGCAGTGATTTCGCCTACCGAGGCAGGCTAAGTGCGGCCGAAGTAGGTGCCAGACGGCGACCCCGCTCCCGGCTCCATCCCGCTCTGTGAGAAGAGTTTTCCATTCATTGGGCTTGTTAAGCCCGCCCTGTGAGGTTCCCGGCTAATTAAAAGGAAGCGGGTCTGATGACGTCATTTGATGACGCATGATCTGTTGGTTTCCTTAAAGGGGCCATGCGCACAATCACATTGACAGTTGTGCTGTCAGTGTTCTGCAGCATTGAGGTGCTGCAAACACTGACGAGCACTGCACAAAGGCGCAGGGCTACACCCAGACTCTCCCATGACTTGCTCCATATGCTTATGGATGGAGGTTCTCTTCCCTTCCAATGGGCGGAAGCAACCTCCCCAGGAGACCAACGCAGTCTGGTTGCACATTGCACAGGAGGACACAAGCAGGAATGTCATCAGGAGGACCAGGCTGCAGTGGTGCAAACCTTTCAGTGATCTCAGTAGATCACAAAACGTTACTGCAAAGCTACACTCAACCTCATCCTGCTGTGCCACTCATCACATCCCCACCACTCTGCCTTCCCTACCCTACTCCTGCACATCTTTACTCACACCAACTTACCATGCACCTCCACCATCCCTCTCTATCTATATTATCACTTCCCCACCCCTCACAGTCACCCTCATCCTACTGCAAGCATACCAACTAAGAAAACACAAGAGTAGGTACTTAGGTGGTTTAGCTAATGTTCAGATGAAGTTTCTGGTAATGTGCTGTCAAACATTGAAATCTTTATTTTCAACACTTTGCATTCTTGGACCGATTTGTGTGCACTTTTGGAAGTGGCTTAGTGAATTGCAGTGAATTGTGAGACATAACGGTACCCTCTGTCCCCTCAACGATGACGAGTGTGAAAGGAATGGCTTGGACTTTGTAGGGATGCTTTATGGTGCTGGTGTGGGGTGGTGTCAACCTGACGCATCATGTGGCAGCCAGGGTGTACAGCGTCAAGTGAAGTAAATCTGGCCATGGTGAGTCCATCGCTGGCATCCCGGGCAGCATTGTGGTTGGGTGCTGATGCCTTGTGTCGTGTGCAGCATTAGGTGATTGCGGAGAAGATTGGTGTTGTGGTTGGTGCGGCTGGTGTGCCTGGTGATGTTGGTGTTGGTGTTGATCATGGTGGGATTCGGAGGACCAAGGTGAGATTTTTTTCAAGGGCACCGATGTTGCTGGAATAGATGGCAGCTGAAGTTGAGATGACAGAAGCGATCTGTCAGTGGTGAGAGAGGTTGCTCCAAGGAGGTGACAGTGTTTAGAGAGTTTACTCCAAACACTTCCAAACTACATAAAGCTCAAAAGTGGGTTCCAAATCCTGAAGGCCCCAGCTTCAAAGATTGGGAAGTGAACAGTTGTGAAATGGTAGGTTTTATACCACTTTTGCAGCTGTCACCTATTCACAGTAATGGAGAGTCATTGAGAACCCGACATAATTACCTGACGTGATCCCCGCTCTTTTGGAACTTCGTTAAAAAGCTGGTAAAATGGTAAGTACATGGGAAAATGCTGCTTAACTACCTTTTAACAAGCTTTTAAGTATCTAAATTGGCTGACCCGCCGCTTGGTGTCGGGTCTGTTCAGAGATTACAGACCTGACAGTTGGGAAACTGACAAAGAGGTGGGTTTACAGCGGGATACTGACCCGCTGTTAATCTTTGTGATTTTGATGGCGGACCTGCCTCCAAACCCGCACTCTGAACACTGGTAAAATTCCCCGCAAAGTATTTGTTTAATTTCCCTGCCATTTCCTTATTCCCCATTATAATTTCCCCTGCCTCAGCCTGTAAGGGACCTATGTTTACTTTTGCTAATCTTTTACTTCTTACATACCAATAGAAGCTTTTACAGTCTGTTTTTATGACTCTCGCTAGTTTACTCTCATTCTATTTTCCCTTTCTTTATGAATTTCTTGGTCCTCCTTTGCTGAATTCTAAAATCCTCCCAATCCTCAGGCTTACTATTTTTGGTAACATTATAAGCCTCTTCCTTTAATCTAACACTATCTTTAATTTCTCTTGGTCGTCAGGGTTAGACCATTTTTCCTGTGTTTTTTTTAATCCTTAAGGGAATGCATATTTGTTGCGAATTATTAATTATTTCTTTAAATGTTTGCCATTGCTTTTAATCTAGTTTCCCAATCTACCTTAGCCAACTCGCCTGTAATACCTATGTATTGTTCAGGTTCAGGATCCTAGTTTCAGACTTAACTAAATCACTCTCAAACTCAGCATAAACAAAATCACTCTCAAACTCAGCATAAAATTCTATCATATTATGATCACTATTCCCCAGAGGCTCCTTTACTACAAGGTTATTCTTAGGACTGTACTTAACCCAAACACTAGCATGGCACTTTCAATCAAATCAAATCAAAAAAGTGCCAGGCAATGACTATCTCCAACAAGCGAGAGTCTAGCCACCTCCCCATGACATTCAACGGTATTGCCATCGCCGAATTCCCCATCAACATCCTGGAGGTCACCATTGATCAGAAACTTAACTGGACCAGCCACATATATACTGTGGCAACAAGAGCAGGTCAGAGGCTAGGTATTTTGCAGAGAGTGTCTCACCTCCTGACTCCCCAAAGCCTTTCCACCATCTACAAGGCACAAGTAAGGCGTGTGATGGAATACTCTCCCCTTGCCTGGATGAGTGCAGCTCCAACAACACTCAAGAAGCTCAACACCATCCAGGACAAAGCAGCCTGCGATTGGCACCCCATCCACCACCTTAAATTTTTAATTCCTCCACCACCGGCGTACCGTGGCTGCAATGTGCACCATCTACAAGATGCACTGCAGCAACTCGCCAAAGCTTCTTCGTTAGCACCTCCCAAACCCACGACCTCTTCCACCTAGAAGGACAAGGGCAGCAGGCACATGGGAACAGCACCACCTCCAAGTTCCCCTCCAAGTCACACACCATCCTGACTTAGAAGTAATATCGCCGATGCTTAATCGTCGCTGGGTCAAAATCCTGGCACTCCCTACCTAACAGCACTGTGGGAGTACCTTCAGCACACGGACCACAGCGTTTCAAGAAGGTGGCTCACCACCACCTTCTCAAGGGTAATTAGGGATGGGCAATAAATGCTGGCCTTGCCAGCGACGCCCACATCCCATAAACGAATAAAAAAAAAAAAAAAAAAAGGACAGGAAGAGCCTCCTCCATGGGTCCACTGCCCCTTGCATGGGGCTGTGCCTCAACAGTCTGGCAGGGGACTCTGTACCCATCTGCAGTGAACAACACCTCCTTCCTCCTGGTCACCTCTTCCACCAAGACTTCCACGGCACTGTCCGAGAAATGAGGGGCTTTAGCAGCAGACATTTTGCTTTCAGCAGCATTACCTGTGTCATTCACCATTCACTAAATGCACCTTCCCTATAAGAGCTGTAGGTTTCCTGTAAATCGTGGGCCCCTACCGGATATCCCACACCCACCAATGGGTGAGCTGCCAATTACAAGCATGAGTAACACAACCAGCTCCCTCTCTCTATGGAAATGCATACAGCTCAGTGGAACCTACCTCACGTCGGCGTGTTTGAGCAGGCATAGCAGACACCCTGGCCACTTTGTGCCCATTTAGGTGCTACATTCGGCCCATCGAGTCCGTGCTGGCTCTCTGTAGAGGAATTCAGTCAGTCCCATTCCCCCGCTCCATCCCCATAGCCCTGCAAGTTTATTTCCCTCAAGTGCCTACCCTGTCTCCCCTTGAAAATATTGAGGGGGAGAAATTCAGTTGGTAGCGCCAGCCGCTAGCGCCTTAAGAGAGTGATAAGTGGGGCGCAAAGTGGCTAGCGCCCGGGCGTGGTGTGACCTGCGCCTCTCGCGAAATTGAGTGGACATTTAGCGGCGGCGCAAAACCGCAACGCCAGTTCAGCTGCACGCGCAGATCCTGACGTCATTTCATGGTGCAACGCCCTTGTTGCGCCCTGAACCGGAACTTCAGTGGCGCCCCCCCTTTGCGCCTGGCGCTCCCAGCGACTGGTTGAGTGGAACAGTTCCCAGTCGCTGTGGGGCTGGGGGGGTTGCTATTTAAAGGGGGCTCTTCCTGACTTCTTAGTGGTAGCCATTTTTGGACCACTCCTGTGTGAGAGAGAGATTTGCAGAGAGACAAAGGGAGAGAGCTTTCTGCATTGACTCAGCGCTCGCACAGGTAGTTCTGGCTTCAGCCCAGAACTTTGCAGGTGGATTGAATTTTCAGTGCCATAGCCTTGAGTGGCCACATATTATGGGGGCTGCAATGGGTGGAAACGTTGGGTTTTTCCATTGCATTGAGAGGGCTCAGAGATGCTGAGAGAGAGTGCCAATCATGGCCAGATGGAGGAGGGCCAACAGGCATCAGCACAGGAGGCCTTACCCTCCCAGGGTATACCGCCAGCAGTTCTCATACCTCAACATGTCTGAGGAGCAGTGTATTCGGAGGCTTCGATTCAGAAGGGAGGTGGTAACTAAGCTCTGCCACCTGCTTCAGACAGATCTGCAGCCTCAGCTGAGGAGCAGGACGTCTCTGTCGGTGGCAGTAAAGGTGACAGTGGCTCTCAACTTCTATGCCACCGGCTCCTTCCAAGCCGCTACTGGGGACATTGCCAATGTCTCCCAGTTTGCAGTGCATTGCTGCATCAGCCAAGTCACGAATGCCCTCTTCAAAAGGAGACGTCAGTACATTTCCTTCCCCATGACCCTGGACAAGCAGCAAGAGCGCGCAATGGGATTTGCAAGAATAGTGGGCTTCCCCATGGTCCAGGGTGCCATTGACTGCACGCATGTGGCTTTGCTGGCGCCTCTAGAGAATGCCGAGGATTACCGCAACCGGAAGGGGTTCCATTCGTTGAACGTGCAGTTGGTGTGTGACCACAGACAGCTGATACTAGCTGTCAATGCCCGCTTTCCAGGCAGCAGCCACGACGCCTTCATCCTGCGCCAGACTTCTGTGGCAGACCTTTTCGAAGCCCCAGCTCACCCAGGAGGCTGGCTTCTCGGGGACAAGGGCTATCCTTTGTGCACCTGGCTGATGACCCTGCTCCGTGCGCCCAGCACCCCTGCTGAAGAACGATATAATGACAGCCATCAAGCGACCAGGAACATCATTGAGCACACAATCGGCATGCTAAAGCAACGGTTCCGCTGTCTGGACCATTCCAGGGGAGCCCTTCAGTACTCGCCTGAGCGAGTCTCCCATTTCGTTGTAGTGTGCTGCATGCTGCACAACCTGGCTATCCTCAGGACTCAGCCACTGCCAGCAGACATTGGAGGACCACCGGAGGAGGAGGAGGAGGAGGAGGAGGAGCACCAAGACGGGAGGGAGGCAAAAAGTGCAAGGGCCGTCCGTCAGCAGCTTATTGCAAGTCAGTTCTAGGCCCCCTCTGAGTGAATGGTTTGTGCCATTGAAAGAACAAGAATGGAACCGGGCCGCAAACCCTGAGCCGGGCAAGGCAACAAATCAAATCAAATCAAATCAACTTTTATTGTCATTGTTAGTGCACAAGTGCAGTACAACGAAATGTAGGCTTGCGGCTCCCGAGAGTGTACAATTTGGATTAGGACACTTAAACATTTCAACATACATTTGTACATATATATTAGCATAAATATGACCATAATAAAGTGCATCGGCAGATGTGCAGGCTTTAGTGTTTATTTGTGGAGTTCAGTAGGATGACAGCCCTGGGAAGAAGCTGTTCCTAAATCTGGTCGTACGGGTGCGAATGCATCTGTAGCGTCTTCCAGATGGTAGGAGGGCGAACAGACTGTGGCTGGGGTGGGTAGGGTCTTTGATGATGGACCGTGCCCTCCGTAGGCAGCGTTTCTGATATATATGTTCTATGGTCGGTAGCCGGGTGCCGGTGATGCGTTGGGCAGTTTTGACTACCCGCTGCAGGGCTTTCCGGTCATGGGAGCTACAGCTGCCGTACCATACCGTGATACAGTTTGTCAGGATGCTCTCTATAGTGCAGCGGTAGAAGTTAGAGGGGATCGGGGGTGACAGATTACATCCCTTCAGCCTCCTCAAGAAATATAGGCGCTGCTGGGCCTTCTTCACCAGAGAGGAGGTGTTGAGGGACCAGGAGAGGTCTTCCGTGATGTGCACTCCGAGGAACTTAAAGCTGGCCACCCTTTCCACCTCCGCCCCATTGATGTGGATGGGGGTGTGACTTCCGCCTTTGGACTTCCTGAAGTCCACGATTATTTCCTTTGTTTTCTTGGTGTTCAAAGAGGAAACATGCACAATCTGAATAAAGACAATAATTTATTTAACAAACTCTGCGCCCTTCCCGCATGACAAACAAATACAGGGAAACCCCCAAAAAAACAGTCAGACACATAACTGGCTCTCACAACCTGGAGACAATGAACAAAAGACTCAACTAAAAATGACCATGATCTTCGGCCTTCACTAAAAAAAATCACAGCATTTTGCCACACCTCCTACTTTTTGGCCTGCGAGGGTGATCTGCCTCGCTTGCGAGATTGGCCCCTTCCCACCCTGCAGCTCCTCCGCAATGGGACCCCAGTGGCTGCAGCAAGGCTGGGGGAAGGCTACTGAGTGTCAGATAGTGAGTCAGCAGATGCCCTTGGGGGATGGCCTGGACCAGCTCTGGGCCTGGAGGGCCCGGCTGCTGACTGCTCCAACTCTGCATGGGCGGCAGCAGTCTGTCCTACGGGTGGTGGCAGCTGCAGTGGAGGAGTGACAGTGTTGGCTGCAGGAATGCTGCCAACCTGACAGAGCACAGACAATCCCTGGTCGGACGAGACACTGGCACTCGCACGGGGCAACACTGAAGCATGCGCAGCAATCTGCTGAAGCACAGACTGCTGGCCTGCTGCGGCGCGGCGAGGGCCCCGGCGAATCTTGCCCAATCCAGCGAGGGTGGCAACAGTTAGTGCTCGTGTGGCCCTGATCTGTGTCTGCATCAGACCAGCCAGTGACTGCATGGCGCGACTAAGCACTTGTGTGGAAGCCGCCTGTGCTGCACCGAAGTCCTGCAGACTCCTTGCCTGTGCTGCACCAAAGTCCTGCAGACTCCTTGCCTGTGCTGCCCCGAATTCCTGTACACTCCTTGCCAGTGACTCTGTGGAGTCACGCATCCTTGCCACTGCAGCCATGAGCTCAGTGTGCCTGTGCTCCGCCTGGGCGCCCATTTCAGCGAGGAGCCGCACCTCCTCTGCGCTCACGGTAGCAGGACTGGAGGCCACACTCTCCCTCCGTGGAGAAGGCCGCCGCGCTTCCCTACCCCCCCGTGCGTTGCTGCAGCCCGCTGGGCCCCGGAGCTTCACCCTCCTCAGACCCTTCCCCCCTGCTCCCCTCCATGGAAGGCGTGTCCCCATTATGGCCATGGGCTGCCTCGGCTGAGGGTGGCACTGATGGTCCGGCTTCCTCTTCCTCCTCCTCGCCTTCCGAGTCACTCACAGTGGCAGCTTGAGGGCCCACCTCCTCAGCTGACGAATCAGCATCTGAAAGCAGGGAGGTACAAGAGTTGCTTTAGCGTGAGGACAGGGCGGCAGCGAGGGAGGCATGAGTGCTGCAATGCACTGCATTGGTTCGATAGTGGCAAAGGATGCTGGTGTGAGGCACAAGTGGAAGGAGAGAGGTCAAAAAGGTGATGACCTTACCATTGCTGTCCAGAATGGGGTCGGCATCTCCAGTGGCGACGGGGCCAATCATCCGGCCTGCCATAATCCGTTCCACTCGCTGCTCCAGATCGCTGAGGTCTTTAAGTTCAGGATGGCCTCCCCCGGTCCGTTGCTGCTGCCTCCTATTGTGCGCCAGCTTGCCCTGCAAGAGAATGTACTGAGAGCCCGTCCTACGTGAAGCCCTGATATTGGCTGCACTGCCTCCGATGGTGGAACAGCCCTTTACAGTGTGAAGCCCTGATCTTGGCTGCACTGCCTCCCATGGTGGAATAGCCCTTACAGTGTGAAGCCCTGATCTTGGCTGCACTGCCTCCCATGGTGGAATAGCCCTTACAGTGTGAAGCCCTGATCTTGGCTGCACTGCCTCCCATGGTCGAATAGCCCTTACAGTGTGTAAAGTGCTGAATGTGCATGTGAGTTTCATGAGAGGCCCATAGGTGTTGGATGAGGGCTGGGCATTGGGGCTTTCAGGACCCTTTGGCCATAAAGTGAGGTGCACATGCAGGGATGAAGAGGATACTGGAAAGGGTACTCACCCTGACAACCCGAGTGAGGTCGTTGAATTTCTTCCTGCATTGCGTCGGGGTCCTAGGTACCATGCTGTTGGAGGTCACTCTGTGTGCCACCTCCCTCCAAGCTTTTCGATATTCATTGGGCAGCGGCCTCCTGCCACTGTCCGGAAAGAGGATAGGTCGCCTGCGCCAACCAGAACCTTCAGGGCCCCCTCACTGAACCGCTGCGTCGCTCCCTGGCCCTCTCTATGGTCGTAGGCGTTACAATGTCGCAGCAGGTCTGTCCAGGCCGAGAATCAGGGCTCCAATGTGCAGGGCGTGGCTACTAGCCAAATCGACACTCCCCCTTTAAGAGTGTGTCTGTCTGCAATCGCTAACTGGCTGCACCTGCGCTGCGCCCGCCCTCGGTGGTCGTGCCTCGCCTCTCCGGCTTAGCGCCTTAGGATAGTTGTGCAGCGCCTGATTTAGCGCACCAACAACCTCTTGGGGCGAAGCAACTCAATTTAGCTGAAGGTGGTGATAATTTGCGCCAGGCGCTAAATTTAGCGCACGCTCGACTATAGCGCCAAACGTGGCGATACTGAATTTCTAGGCCTGAGTGTCTCTGCTTCCACCACTTCCGCCGGCAGCGAATTCCAGGTCATCACCACTCGCTGCATAAAAAAGTTTTCTTCACATCCCCCCTGTATCTCTTTCCCAAAACCTTAAATCTGTGTCCCCTAGTCCTTGTACCACCAACTAGTGGGAACAGCCTTTCCCCGTCTAGCTTATCCAAACCTGCCATAATCTTGTACACCTCTATCAAATCACCCCTCAACCTCCTTTGCTCTAATGAAAACAAATCCAGCTTCTCTAACCTGTCCTTGTAGCTAAGATCCCCCATTCCTGGAACCATTCTGGTAAATCTCCTCTGCACCCTCTCAAGTTCCTTCACGTCCTTCCTAAAGTGTGGTGACCAGACCTGGATGCAATACTCCAGTTGTGGCCTAACCAGCGCTTTATAAAGGTTCAGCATAACTTCTCTACTTTTGTACTCAATACCTCTATTTATGATCCCATATGCTTTGCTGACCACTCTCTAAATATGTCCCGCCACCTTCAGGGACCTATGCTCATTAACTCCCAGGTCCCTCTGTCCCTGCACACTCTTTAAAACTGTGCCATTAAGTGTATATTGCCCCTCCCTGTTCCTTCTGCCAAAATGCATCACCTCACACTTCTCTGTATTAAATTCCATTTGCCACTTGTCTGCCCATTCTGCTAGCCTTTCTATGTCCTGTTGCAGTCGATTGGTATCATCCTCACTGTTTGCCACACCCTCAAGGTTGGTGTCATCGGCAAATTTAGAAATTCTACTTTTTATTCCAATATCCAGGTCATTTATATATATATCAAAAAAAGCAGTGGCCTCAGCACTGACCCTTGGGGAACACCACTGTCTACCATCCTCCAGTTTGAAAAACAGCCATTTACCACAACTCGCTGTTTTCTGTCCCTAAGCCAGTTCCTTATCCAAGCTGCCACTGACCCACCTATTCCATGAGCCTCAGTTTTGTTAACCAGCCTTCTATGTGGTACTTTGTCAAACGCCTTTCTACAATCCATGTAGACAACATCCATTGCATTCCCTTCATCAATCCTCACTGTTACTTCATCAAAAAATTCAATTAGATTAGTCAAACACGATCTGCCTTTTACAAATCCATGTTGTCTCTCCTTAATTAGCATAATTCTCTCCAAGTGCCCGTTAATTTTTTCCTTGATTATTGTTTCTAAAACTTTACCCACCACTGATGTTAAATTGACCGGCCTGTAGTTACTAGGGTTGTCCTTACACCCTTTCTTAAACAATGGTGTCACATTTGCCATTTTCCAATCCTCAGGCACCTCCCCCGTATCTCTGGAAGATTGGAAAATTATGGCAAGCCCTTCTACTATCTCCTCCACCAATTCCCTTAGCAACCTGGGATGCAAGCCACCTGGACCAGGCGACTTATCCACTCTAAGCATACCCCGTCTTTCTAGTACATCTTGTCTATCAATTGTCACACCTTCCATTGCTTCTACCTTTTCCACTTCTACCGATATTTTGTCAGCATCCACCTCCTTTGTAAACACCGATACAAAGTACTGATCGAGTATTCTAGCCGTGCCCGGCGCCTCTAAGTATATATCACCTTCTTTGTCCCTAATAGGCCCCACCCTGCCTCTTATTACCTGTTTTCTGTTTACATGCTGGTAGAAGATTTTTGGGTTCCCTTTTATGTTTCCATGCACCCCATTCCTCCCCTCCACTCCTACATGCTGGTGCCCATCCCCCTGCCAAGCTAGTTTAAACCCTCCCCAACAGCACTAGCACACCTCCCTGCGAGAATATTGGTCCTGGCTCTGTTGAGACATAACCCGTCCTGCTTGTACAGGTCCCACCATCCCCAGAAATGGTCCCAATGCCTCAGGAATCTAAAGTCCTCCCTCCTGCACCATCTCTCCAGCCACGCATTAATCTGTTCTATCCTCCTATTCCTGTACTCACTAGCACGTGGCACCGGGAGTAATCCGGAGATTACTACCTTTGAGGTCCTGCTTTTTAATCTCTTTCCTAGCACCCTATAGTCTGCTGCAGGACCTCATCCCTCTTTCTGCCTATGTCATTGGTACCGATATGGACAACGACATCTGGCTGTTCACCCTCCCCCCTCAGTGTGTCCTGCAGCCGCTCAGTGACATCCTTGACCCTGACACCAGGGAGGCAACATACCATCCTGGAGTCACATCTGCAGAAACATCTATCTGTTCCCCTAACCAATGAACCCCCTATCACTATTGCTCTTCCACTCTTCTTCCTCACCCCCTGTGCAGCTGATCCACCCGTGGTGCCATGGCCTTGGCTCTGGCTGCTCTCCCCAGAGGAGCCATCACCTGCACCAGTTTCCAGAACTGTGAACCAGTTAGCGAGCGAGATGCACTCTGGGGATTCCTGCCCTACCTGCCTGGTCCTCCTCCTCTGTCTGGTGGTCACCCATTCCCTCTCTGCCTGCATATTCTGAGGCTGCGGGGTGACCACTTCTAGAAATGTGCTTTCCAAGTATTTCTCAGCCTCGCGGATGCACTGTAGTGATTCAAGCTGCCGCTCAATGTCCAAAACCCGGAGCTCGAGTTGCTGCAGTTGGCGACACTTCCTGCACACGTGGTCATCCAGGTTGCAAGAAGCATCCAGGATATCCCACATGGCATACGATGTGCAAGTCACGGGACTGAGCTGCCCTGCCATGCCTCTATTTACCAGACTATGGAGGTAATTTAGCAGAAATAAACTTAACAAGAAACACTCAACAGCTACCCACCAATCAGCACCTCCCTCTGTTAGATAGACTATGAACTACATAGCAGAAATATACTGAAAACAGAACAAAGAAAAACTTACCACAAATACTCACCCTATACTCACCTCTCAACTCCCTTGTGCCAGCGACATCTTTGAATTCTGACGTCACTCCTTCGTTGTGTCACTTGCCGACTGTCTCCCTCGCAGGTAGTCCGCTCACTCAGACTCCCAGGTATCTGCTCCGCGCTGCCTTTATCCCCGGTCTCCGACTCTGTTCCTCCCGCGGGTAGTCCGCTCACTCAGACTCAGATGTGTGAGGGAGTGAATGAATGAGTGAATATGGAGATATAAAGAATGATACCTGCCATGGATTTGAGAATGGACCTCTGACCTCTTCGTTGCTCCAATCCCTTCATTGCCTTCAGGCCGAGAATCTCGAGCACCCTCTTCATCAAAGTCAAAGGTCTTACATGAAGTGAACCTTCTCCAGTTTACATGCCCTGCTACCTTCTCTGTAGCTTTTTCCTGAATGCAGGAAAAAAAGAGGCATGTGGTAGAATGATGAATCTGAGAAATGATATGTGTTGCCAAATCACCTCATCCAGCACCACCTTATGAGTGTACATGAAGAAACAGCATGTAGGGGCGTCGCATTGATGCTTGTTGCTTGCCACATTTAGTGGCCCACAGAACCAATGTATCAGCATGGCAACAATACAGAGTGCTCTATGCATTTGAAAAGTAGCTGAATGTTCAGAGACTATTCAGTCACATGGCCATCACAGCTGAGCCTGTTCCTTGCTCAGCACCCATGCATGCATACTTCCACCAAGTGGAGCCATGGCTCATTTTCATCTTCCCCAAACACACGCACTGAGGTTAATTGCAGTAGGCCTACCGATGTCCCAGGTAAAACTCAGACTGGGGATCGAACCTGCAAGCTTCTATGCCTGTATCGGCCCAAAAATTTTGTCAGAAAAAATCACGGTAACTCAGGTGTGTAGTGTATGTACCCGTCTATCTTTAAGGGAACTATTGAATGTAACCGTTCACCTTTAAGGGAACTACTTTAGGTGTGGCACTATTTGTTTGGCTTCTGTATACTGTAATACCGATAGTGACCACACCAGTATATAAGTGTTGTGGCAGGATTGCTGGGGCAGATTCGCCCGGACCTTCGAATAGTAAAGACCTGTTTTGTTTGTTACTTCTGAAGTCTGTGTATTTATTAACTGCACAACCCACAGACTTTACAAGGTGGCCTGAGGAAGCAATGACAGTGTGTTGTGACCAGAAGAATAGGAGACATCTGGAAAATACTGATAATTAATGAGGAAGGTTAAGTGGTATTACTGTGGGAGCTGTTGGTCACAAGCATTTGATTTAGATACAGCTCTACTCCTTCCCACAAAATCCTTTGATAGGGCCTGAGGGGAAAGTGAGATTCAGTGCTAATGGCAGCCTGTGCCAAATCAAACCAACTTGTTTTTGTTTCATAGTTTCCAACATAAACAGCAGTACTTGTTTAGATCACGCTATCTCCTTGAGTGCAAATACACTTTTTGAGGGGGGAAGTTGTATAATTTTAATGTTTTTTTGGTGGATGAAAGCAGCTTTAATTCTTAGATTGTTTTAGTAAGTACTTCACTGCACATTTTGTAGCTCTGTCATCCATACTAAGGGAATTGTTTTTTTTCCTTGACACACAGGACGTTTGAACTTAGCTAAAGCTATCACAGAAAGAACACGCACTGCTATGTGGCATTTAGCATTCCATCCTGGCAATTTAGGGGGTGAAATTGTGGAGCACAGGCCTTGTGCCAGAAGTGCATTGGAAACATATTTCCCAGGGTTTTGTTGACACATCAGGATTGGGAGAGCAAAGCTACCAAAATATATTTAAATTAAGGCAGGACTTTCTTGTCTCACAAGCCCCTGTGCTTTGCACTAGGAATGCAAAGCCACTGCTGTGTGCCAGCAAAAACTCTGTGACTTTCAAACTGCGTCTTTGTCCTAGCTGCCTTGGCATCTGAACCTTTTGACCTTGGAATTACTTGGTTATTCCAACGGACTCCTATGGGGCAATTTTAACCTAATCTGCCCGTCGGGAAACTGATGAGATCGGGTGCAACGTTAGTTTTACACCCCACCCCACCCGATTTGACTTTCCATTGAAGACAATGGAGGGTAATATTGGATGGGGTGTTAAACTGGCGCTCCACCCGATCCTGTCAGTTTCTCGACGGGTGGGTTAGTTTAAAATGACCCCATAATGTAACTGGAGTCCACTGGAACTGAAGAGGCCCTAATAAAAGGTAAGTTTAATTTATTTTGTGCAGCCATGAAGAGTAGGAATGCTCCTCCGGGTCCCACAAACTAATCTGGGCTGCTGCCATTCTGGGCTCTTCCCTCCCCCCCCCCCCCACCCCGCCCCCTGAACTTGCCTTGATACCAGCCGGGCAGCCTCTGGGCCTCCCGATATTGCACTGGCCTGAATCCGGCGAGCTGTATTGGGATGCAGTTCTAATTAACTGAGGCTGGGGCCTCGACAACGGCTCCAGGCTCTTCGGTGTCAGAACGGGCGGACTGCCGGCCAGCCGACTAAAAGTTAAAATTGACCTTTATCATTCACTTTTCCCTCTTTTGCTGATGGAGGGCCTTGATACAGGTATATTGTTGTACAATTGTGGGAGCCCCCTTCTCCCTGAGAAACATTCACACTGATCGACTGGAAGTCGGTAATTGAATGCCAATCCATCTGCTCCCAGGTGCTGCATCTTGTGTACAAACTGTTGAGCCTGCTTATCACCAGCAGTCAGAGCACTAATACTTTACAGAAATGCAAGTCTTTCTTTCTTATAGGTGTGACACTGCTGGCACGAAAACCACAACTAAGTGGGGTTGGAATTTCAGCCCCTTCGTTTCATGCTATAGACTAAAACCTACTGTTAAATGGGTCAAAGCAATTTCACTTTTTTTAAACTGAGAAACCAAAGCCCATATTGCGTAAACATGCTGAGGTAAATCAGGATGTAGCGATTAGGTGACTGCAAGATTGGATTTGAAAAGCCTGAAAATTGGAGGATGAACCAAAGACGAATGAGGGAGGTAAGGGGCTCCATCATTTTGAAAAGAATGAGACTGACACATCATGCCAGTCTTCACGTGTGTGTGCCTGAATAGCGAGTACTGGCAAGCTACTTGACATCATATATGAGCCCAAATATATCTTCACCCAGCCTCTAAATATGTGGACTTCCAGCAAGTGTCACTGAATAGTGCTGCAGGAGCAGTAATGCTGTTAATTTTTCCATCCCTACTTGCCAATTTTGAGACCATTTGTAGCAACACTTCATCCACCAAATTACGAATGGTAAATTCGACAACAGCTTGCATTTATATATTCGCCTTTAACATTGTAAAGACCCCAAGGCACTTCACGGAAGTAAGAATGACAGGAGGAATAGTAGGAAATTTAATGGAGGTAATCGAAGGTATGGTCAAAGATGTAGGGGGTTAAATTGGATAGCCCCCAAAAACGGCCGTGGGGATCGCAATCGCAATTAACCCACGCCCGTTCAGTGTAATGCGGGTAGCATGCCAACTTCATGCTACCTGTTCACTATAATGATTTCTGTGTACAGCCAGCGCTACCTGCACTGTTCATTGGCTACACGCACCAGCAGGCGGCCCAATATCGTTACTAACTTGCACTACTTAAAGCTAGCCTGCACTACTTAAAGCTAGCCTGCACCTCTTAAAGGGGAGGTGCATTGTGGCTGGAGAAGGTGGTGGGAGTAGTTCTGCAACTGAATCTGACCTGGGAAAGAGTGAAGAATGACTGTCCATGGGAGAGAGCGGGCACCCAGGTTTTTGGACGCTGCATGGGAGGTCTTGGTAGAGGAGGTGGAAAGGAGGAGAGATGGCCTGTATCCTCAGGGGGGCAGGAGGCCGCCAGAGACATGATGAGAAGGCAGTGGGAACAGATAGCCGTGGAGGGTAATACTAGGAATATAGCACCAAGTATCTGGATGCAGTGCCCCAATAAGTTTAATGACCTCACACGAGTGGTCAAGGTCAGTGAATGCAACTTCAAATGTCATATCCTACCAACTGCACCACTAACCTCAGACACTGCTCAATTCACCACACCCCCATCACTCACCTACCAAGAATCTCTATCAATCAGGACTCATACATAACATTCATATGCTTCATCTCACCCTTGCACACTTAGCAATGTTGCAAGCCTCGCATCCACATCTCACAGCTTGCATACACTGCCAGCTTTTCCACCATAACAGCCACATCACCCAAACATATTGCACGATGCTCACTGACACACTTCACTCTCTCTTGTAGGAGAAGGTGGCGCACAACCAGAGGCAGCAGGAACTAGCCGAAGGGAGAGAGGCACGCCTGCATGTTCTAACCCCCATGGAGGAGACGTTGCTGGCCATTATGTGAAGGGCCATTGCTGAGGCCGTGGCCACCTACGGGGCTGAAGCCATTGAAGATGATGGTATCCTCATGCCTAATCCTCCTCCTCACATCCCCCTCATCCCATAGCCTCTTCTGACTTACAAGTTGGTGTAAGCATGCACTTCTTATTTTCTCTGGGATTTCGGAGAAGAAGGGGAAGGAGTTGCTGCTTTTTGCCTACACTACTTATAGTGCTTTGTGTTACAGGTAGATATTTAATTTCAGTACCCAGACGCTAGACCTGTCCAAGCAATGCAGAGTAGCAGTCCACTGAACTCCAGCTGAGGCCTAGCCAGTGATTTATAAAGTTCGAGCGTGATCTTGTTGCTTTTATAGGGAGTGCAGCGAAGGTTCACCAGACTGATTCCTGGGATGGCAGGACTGTCGTATGAGGAGAGAGTGGGTCGACTAGGCCTGTACTCACTAGAGTTTAGAAGAATGAGAGGGGATCTTATTGGAACGTATAAAATTCTGACAGGGCTAGACAGACTGGATGCAGGGAGGATGTTTCCCCTGGCTGGGGGGTCTAGAACAAGGGGTCACAGTCTCAGGATATGGGGTAGGACATTTAGGACTGAGATGAGGAGAAATTTCTTCACTCAGAGGGTGGTGAACCTGTGGAATACTCTACCACAGAAGGCTGTGGAGGCCAAGTCACTGAATATATTTAAGAAGGAGATAGATAGATTTCTAGACACAAAAGGCATCAAGGGGTATGGGGAGAGAGCGGGAATATGGTATTGAGATAGAGGATCAGCCATGATCATATTGAATGGCGGAGCAGGCTCGAAGGGCTGAATGGCCTACCCCTGCTCCTATTTTTCTATGTTTCTATAACTTAATCTAGATCAAGTAAGTTGTCAAGAAACTACACTGTAAACTAAGTTACCTAATTACAAATTTAATTAAATATAATTAAATAAAACAATGTCATATAGAGATGGCAGTGCAGATGGTGTGCCATTACGGAGATGTGGTTGCAATGTGGCCAAGGTTGGGAACTAAATATTCCAGGATACTTGACTTTTAGAAGAGACAGGCAAAATGGAAAAGGAGGAGGGGTAGCCCTGATAATAAAGGATGGGATAAAGACAGTAGAGAGAAAGGATCTTCGCTCTGAAAATCAAGAAGTACGTAGATTACATAGGATATACGGCACAGAAACAGGCCATTCAGCCCAACCAGTACATGCCAGCGTTTATGCTCCATACGAGCCTCCTCCCGTCTTTAGAATCAGTTTGGGTGGAACTAAGAAACAGCAAGGGGCAGAAAACATTGGTGGGAGTTGTTTATCGGCCCCTAAATAGTAGTTGTAATGTAGGGCAGAGTATAAATCAGGAAATTAGAGGCACATGTAACAAGGGTAATACAGTAATCATGGGGGACTTTATTCTACATATAGACTGGGCAAACCAAATTTGCAGTAGTAGTGTGGAGGACAAATTCATGGAATGTATGCAAGATAGCTTTCTAGATCATCATGTTGAGGAACCAATTAGGGAACAGGCTATTTTAGATCGAGTATTGTGCAATGAGAAAGGGTTAATTAATAACCTTGTAGTAAAGGGGCCTTCAGGGAAGACTGACCATAATATGATAGAATTTTATATTGGCCCAGTGATTCCGTTCCAAACGCGTGAGTACGGTCGGGGTACTCACGTGTCTGGCCGGAGGAAATGCCGGTTTTCAGCATGCACAACGCATGCGGAGAAAACCGGCATTTCCTGTCCTCTGAACGAAGGGGTTCAGAGGCACAGTGCGTGCGACTGCACAGGCAGCGCGTGCGCAGTGAACTTCGTCGATTTCATTCATGGATTCAGTGAGGTTAAGTCCTTACAACTTATACATGAAAAAAGCATGTGTAAAGTTGCTCCAGAGGCTGCGGAGGAAGATATATTTTATCGTGGAGCTTCTGAAAGGCAATATTTTTGTTTGGGAAAGGGAGGAAAGTTATTTTAAGAAATGATGAGGTAAGTTTTAAAGTTTAATTTTTTTTTTTTAAACGGGTTTTCAGTACTGTAGGTAGAAGGAGCAATTGTGGCTGTGAATTGAATTTGCTGTGTTTATTAAATGTGAAAATGACTGTTCTAAAATGAGTAATGTAACATTTCCAACATTTTTAAGAAAGAAACTGTTCATCAATAATATATTCTTTTAAGTAATTATGTACGTATGTCCGTATATATTCCTTTACGTATATGTATATATTCCTTTACTTATGTGTATGAATGTATGTATTTAATTATGATTTTCCAATAAGTTACTTTCTCTGAAAGTCATAATTAAATACATACATTCATACACATAAGTAAAGGAATATATACATACATATACGCAAAGGAATATATACAGACATACATACATAATTACTTAAAAGAATATATTACTGATGAAAAGTTTCTTTCTTAAAAATGTTGGAGTCATTTTCACATTTAATAAACACAGCAAATTCAATTCACATAGCCACAATTGCTCCTTCTACCTACAGTACTGAAAACCCATTTTAAAAAACAAAAATAAATTTTAAAATTTACCTCAGCATTTCTTAAAATAACTTTCCTCCCTTTCCCAAACAAAAATATTGCCTTTCAGAATGTCCACGATAAAATATATCTTCCTCCGCAGCCTCTGGAGCAACTGTACTCATGCTTTTTTCATGTGTAAGTTGTAAGGACTTAACCTCACTGAAAGCATGAATGAAACCGGCGAATTTTACTGCGCACGCGCTGCCTGTGCAGTCGCATGCGTTCTGCCTCTGAACCCCTTCGTTCAGAGGACAGGAAATGCCGGTTTCCCCCGCATGCGCTGTGCATGCTGAAAACCGGCATTTCCTCCGGCCAGACGCGTGAGTACCCCGACCGTACTCACGCATTTGGAACGGAATTACTGGGCCAACATTTTACATGTCAATAAAATGAAAAATTTAACAATTGCACGATTTGCCCCCTCGCATCTGCGACTGAGGGTCCAAGGAGGTGCATTGCGCAAGAGGTCATCGTCGTACGTATCCTCACACTGTTCCCTTTCGGGAACTGTATGAAGTGGTGGAAGGATTTCTGGCCACGTTAACGCTCCTTCCGTGACCATAACCATCTTCATACCAGCCATTAGGGTGGTTAGTCCTATGGCGTGAGGGTTTTACGGGCTCCCACAACCCATCTGAGGGGGGGGGGCCACCCACACCCGCGGACGCAAGTATCCCGCTGGATGTCCACCCAGAATTTATAGTTGGAGCTCCGACTCCACTTGCCGGGACTGTCTGGAGCGGGGCTCGAAACCCTACTCCTTCTGGCCCAGCGGCGGGGATGCTTACCGCTACGCAAAAGGCCCACTCCGCGCAAAAGGTGACACCCATACGTTTCCTGCGCCTTTTCCCTCCCCGTGACTGGAGCCCTATGCTGCCACTTGAAAGACCAAGCTATCATCTGTCCTTTTTGCGGCGCCTTGGACTTCTCATTACCAATGATGAGCAGGCGCTGCGCCTCCACCTCGTTGAGGAGATTGCTGAGGTCATCATCAGTTCAATTGTGAGTTCTTTTAATGCCGTGAATTGTGCTCATTCCAGCCATTTCACGTTGCTAATCTGAGTGGGCCTTTGGCGTAGCGGTAGCATCCCCGCTGCTGGGCCACACGGCGTAGGGTTTCTAACCCCGCTCCAGACAGTCCCGGCAAGTGGAGTTGGAGCTCCGGCTCTAAATTCTGGGTAGACATCCAGTGGGATATTTGCGTCCGTGGGTGTGGGTGGCCCCCCCCCTCGTATAGGTTGTGGGAGCCCGTAAAACCCTCCCGCCATAGGACTAACCACCCTAATGGCTGGTACAAAGATGGTTACGGTCACGGAAGGAGCGTTAATCACGGCCAGAAATCCTTCCACCGCTTCATACAGTTCCCCAAAGGGAACAGTGTGAAGACACGTACGACGACGACGTTGCTAATTAAATAAATGGAATGAATAAAATGCTTTCAGGGCTTTTAAAAGTCTTTAAATCGCTTTAATTCTGTTTAAAACTACTTCAGATTCTTCAAAATAATGTAAACGTTTTTAAAAGTTTATAAAATTTACCAAAAGCTTCTTAAAAATACCATAAACCTATTTAAAATGCCGCTCTACATGTAAAAATGCTTTGCAGCTTGTGAGAAACATTGGGGGCGTGTCCTTTTAAAATGAGACCTCAAGGGGCGTGTCTCACTTGCACTGCGCGCTCTAGGCTTCGCACTGGCTGCACTTCTGGGCGGCGTGACGTCAGACGCTGCCCGGGAGTCAACATTTTAAAACAGGAATTCCAGGCGTCCCTGAAGCTCAACGGCCGGCGCGTCGGGTAAGTGCAGATCGGGGGCTTGCACGCGCGGCAAGCCCCCGACCTGAATTTCTGCCCCATTGAGTTTGAAAGTGATTTAGTTAAATCCGAAACTATGGTCTTAAATCTAAAGAAAGCAAACTACGTAGGTATGAGGGACAAGTTGGCTAAGGTAGATTGGGAAACGACATTAAAAGGTATGACAGTAGAGAAGCAATGGCTAGCATTTAAAGAATTAATACATAATTTACAACAAATATACATTCCTTTAAGGCACAAAAACCCCACAGGAAAAGTGGCTAACAAGAGAAGTTAAAGACAGTATTAGATCAAAGGAAGAGGCTTATAATGTTGCCAAAAAGAGTAGTAAGCCTGAGGATTGGGAGAATTTTAGAATTCAGCAAAGAAGGACCAAGAAATTGATAAAGAAAGGGAAATTAGAATATGAGAGTAAACTAACGAGAGACATCAAAACAGACTGTGAAAGCTTCTATAGGTATGTAAAATGGAAAAGATTAACAAAAGTAAATGTGGGTCCCTTACAGGCTGAGACAGGAGAAATTATAATGGGGAATAAGGAAATGGCAGAGAAATTAAACAAATACTTTGGGCGCGATTTTAATAGCCTTGAGGAGGCGGGTTTGGAGGCGGGTCTGTAGCGAAATCGGAAAAAATAGCTTTAGACACCCGACCCGCCCCCACCTGATTTTCATGAGTGGCTGTTCAGCCGCTCCCAAATTGACCCGACTGGAACCAGTGGGACAGGTAGCTAAGGCAGTTAAGAGCTTGTTAACTGCCTTACTAATCCTAATGCTAATAGTGGTTTCCCATTTTTGTGCTTCTGGCTCCTGTTTCCCGTCTTGTCAGAAACAGGCCAGGTTGAAGGAGACGTGTTGCTGGAGGACATGATTTGTATTTATTGTGAAGCACTTTAAAAGCACCCCTGAAACATGGCTGACATTCAAATGCAACAATTTTGCTGTTGTAGGTAAGGGATACGGTTTTGCACATCTACTGACCTTGTGACTGTTCAAGCCAACACCTACCTGCAGTGTGACCTGAATGGAATAATTTCAGGTCACTTCGACTGTGCGCTTGCAAGCTTCTTGCCTCAAATGAAATCTATAGCAAGGAGATGGGAAAAATGTATGCTCTCTCATCCTGGTCCTCATAATCGGAGGAGTGGCAGCCGCGTGGCTCAGCGCAGATCTTCTTGGGAAGAGGAGGAGGACGAGGGGCATCTCAGTTGTCTCTGCAAAGTGGGTCTCAGACCGAGGGCTCCGCAGTGGCATGGTTGTGTGAGCGCTTTGAGAGGAACCCACAATTCCTTGTGTCCTGCCAACAACATCCCTCTCATGAGTCAGCCACAACACATTGCTGGCAAGTGGCTGGAGAGCACTTTGCTGCACATTAGGGGGACCATGAGGACCCATATCTGCACTGGCAGTCCTCATCACAAGGACGTCCATGAAGCTCTGGTCTCTCTGCTCAATAGCTGCCCATCGCTCCTCCAGAGATGACATTCTATTTTGAACAGTCACCATGCTTTCCTGACTCTGGTGACTTATTTCCTCCATGGCAGTAGCCATCCTTTCTAAGGAGGTAGCCAGCCTTTCCACGGAGGTTGCCATCCTATCCATGGAGGTTGCCATCCTATCCATGGTGGTGTGTTCATGTGCCATTGCCTCCACCACGGCAGTGCTGATGTTAGAGATGGACTCCTCCATTCTATCCACAATCGCACTAACCCTGGAGACAAACCCTCCAGAGACTCTTGCACTTGTTCCTGTATATCTCGAGACGCTCTTTTTCTGGATGGCCCCAGAGGCACAGCATCTACATGCAGCTCAGCAGAGCTAGGAGATTGCTGCAAACTCCACCGAGGACGCTCCACTGCTGTCTCCACCATCTGCTGATGCTCACTTGTGCGCTGTGATAGACCAGGTGGCAACACTACTCTAACTCGCGAGGGCCCCACCGAGGTGTGTGTTGCTGCGCTGGTGCTGGGTGCGCTGAGTCTGCTCCGTCAGAGGCTTCAGGTTCCTCTGAGGAGTTGTCCGACTCTTCGCCCTGGATCGTGGGGAGGGGGTGTCGATGGTCCTGTGGGTGAGTAAAGGCATGATTTAGACATCTGATATTGATGTAGCAGACACATCCTTTTGAGCAGATGATGCAACGCGATTCTCTATGAACATCATATGCTGTTGCAGTCAATCATTAAATGTCAATGAGATGGATGAAACTCTATTATGTCACCAGCTTCCTCTAGTGTGCCCGTCTCTCCATCGCCCACTTCCAGGCCCCCGCCACCTCCAACAATTTCATATGCAGCCTCTTCAGCGCTTGTCAATGTTGCTAGGGTAGGTGTACCTCCTCCAGTCAGTGCTCTCTCCCTCTTATTGTGGGGTATCTTTTCCTGCAAGGAGGGACACAAGCGGAGTTTCAACCACAGTGATGGAGTGAATGTGAAGAATCCCTACCGTAGAAGCTTTGAGGGAGACGAGGATGGGGTAAGGTGCCAAGAGGAAGCTAGCTTCTTGTGCGTTGTTAGTTGTTGTCACTGCATGTCAGTGAGAGCGAGTCTAAGGGGTGCATAGGCAGGATGCTGAAGTGATTCAGTGCAGAGACAGAGATGGATAGGTAAGGATGCAAGGGAAGTAAGGGTAAGGTGATATGTGGAGGAGCAGTCTTACAACGCAGAGTGCTGGTGATGAGAAGAGAAGGGAAGCAGATTGAACTTAAGTCTGATGGGATACTCACTTTTGATGTTCGCACAAGATCATTAAACCTTTATCGGCACTGGATCCATGAGCGTGAACATATGGACCTTGCGCTCACCTCCTCAGCAATGTGCAGCCAGGCTGCCTTGGTCTGCTGAGGAGGCTTCCTCTGGCCATCAGGAGGGAAGAGAATTTCCCCACGTCCTCTGACAACATCCTTAAGAGCATGGAGGGACTCATCTTTGAAGCGTGGAGCTGCCTTGCCTCTGGAAGAAGTCATTGCGGATAGAACAATATCACTGACCATCAGAATTCAGAAGAGAAAGGCTTAGGCTGAATGGCAGCTTTAAAATCAGCTGCTATGATGATGTCATCAGAGGCGGCCAGCCGACCTGATCGCACTCATTGGACCAGCCAGCGCGTCCCAATGAAATCAACAAGCTGACTAAATCAAAATCGGACATCATCAGCTGATCCCGCCGGAAACGGCTCCGGAACCCGACTCCAACCTGCCTCGGAAATAAAAATCGAGTCCTTTGTGTCTGCCTTCACGGAAGAAGACGCAAATAGTGGAGAACCAAGGGTCTAGCGAGAGTGAAGAACTGAAAGAAATTAGTATTAGTAAAAAAATAGTACTGGAGAAATTAATGGGACTGAAAGCCAATTAATCCCCTGGACCTGATGGCATACATCCTAGGGTTTTGAAAGAGGTGACTATAGAGATAGTTTTGAAGAAGGGTCAAACCCGAAACGTCAACTCAAATTTCTCTCCACGGATGTTGCCTGACCTGCTGAGTTTTTCCAGCATTTTCTGTTGTTATTTCGGATTTCCAACATCTGCAGTATTTTGCTATCGAGATAGTGGATGCATTGGTTGTCAATTTCCAAAATTCCATAGATTTTAGAATGGTTCCTGCAGATTGGAAGGTAGTAAATGTAACCCCACTATTTAAGAAAGGAGGGAGAGAGAAAGCGGGGAACTACAGACCAGTTAGCCTGACATCAGTAGTAGGGAAAATGCTGGAATCTATTATTAAGGACATGGTAACAGGACACTTAGAAAATAATAATAGGATTGGGCAGAGTCAACACGGATTTATGAAAGGGAAATCATGTTTAACAAATCTGTTGGAGATTTTTGAGTTTGTAACTAGCAGAATAGATAAGCGGAAACCAGTGGATGTGGTGTATTTGGATTTTCAGAAGGCACTCGATAAGGTGCCACACAAGAGGTTATTAAACAAAATTAGGGCTCATGGGATGGGGGTAATATACTAGCATGGACTGAGGATTGGTTAACAGAGAGAACACAGAGAGCAGGAATAAACAGGCAATTTTCGGGTTGGCAGGCTGTAACTAATGGGGTACCTCAAGGATCAGTGCTTGGGCCTCAGCTATTCACAACCTGTATCAATGATTTGGATGAGGGGACCAAATGTAATATATATGCAAGTTTGCTGATGATACAAAGCTGGGTGGGAATATAAGTGGTGAGGAGGATGCAAGGAGGCTTCAAGGGGATATAGACAAGCTAAGTGAGTGGGCAAGAACATGGCAAATGAAATATAATGTGGAGAAATGTGAAGTTATCCACTTTGGTAGGAAAAATAGAAAAGCAGAGTATTTTTTAAATGGTGAGAGATTGGGAAATGTCGGTGTTCAGAGGGACCTGGGGGTCCTTGTACATGAATCACTGAAAGTTAACATGCAGGTACAGCAAGAAATTAGGAAAGCAAATGGTATGTTGGCCTTTATTACAAGAGGATTCGAGTATAAGAGTAAAGACACCTTACTGCAATTATATAGGGCCTGGTGAGACTGTACTTGGAGTATTGTGTACAGTTTTGGTCTCCTTACCTAAGGAAGGATACACTTGCCATAGAGGGAGTGCAGCGAAGGTTCACGAGACTGATTCCTGGGATGGGGGGATTGTCCTATGAGGAGAGATTGAGTAGACTAGGCCTATATTCTCTCGAGTTTAGAAGAATGAGAGATGATCCCATTGAAACATACAAAATTCTTACAGGGCTTTACAGGGTAGATGCAGGGAGGATGTTTCCCCTGGCTGGGGAGTCTAGAACCAGGGGTCACAGTCTCAGAATAAGGGGTCGGCCATGTAGGAGTGAGATGAGGTGAAATTTCTTCACTGAGGTTGGCGAATCTTTGGAATTCTCTACCCCAGAGGGCTGTGGAATCTTACTCGTTGAGTATATTCAAGACAGAGATCGATATATTTTTGGATATTAAGGGAATCAAGGGATATGGAGATAGTGCAGGAAAGTGGAGTTGAGGTAGAAGATCAGCCATGATCTTATTGAATGGCGGAGCAGGCTTGAGGGGCCAAATGGCCTACTCCTGCTCCTATTTCTTATGTTCTTATGTTCCTCTCCCCTCACCACAACCCTACCCTTGTCCCTTTTTCCTTTCAGATACCCAAGAACTGCAACCTGCCCAGGCAGTGGAGGATGAGCAAGAAGCCAGTGAAGATGAAGACACACCATCAATCGATTTCACTATCGCAGCCCCCAGTTCAGCTACTGACACTGCGCATAATTTAGAGGATAGGATAGAGGTGTGATCTGCACGTGGTGAGACACTGGACACAAGTGCGCTGCAGCCAGGGTAGGGGGAAAGGATATTGCAGGTGCCGAAGGACGAGGTTACACACTAGTTCTGCTGCAGAGGACTCAGATGATGAATTTGATGGCTCAGGCTACAGAAGAAAGCTGATGGGTGTACACAGCCAAATGTTTGGTGCATTGGAAAGCCTGCGTTCAATGTCAAGAAGCATGGACGAGTATAGCACTAACTTGGCACAGGGCTTTGCACAGAGCTTGGAGCCCATTCTTTCCACCTCCATCAACGCACCTATGGAGCCAACCAGGATGAAGTGCCTGATGGCTGATGTCTCAACTTCCATTGCAGCACAAGCAGCATCCACCCAATATCTGAGTGCTGAAGCGAAAGTTCAGACTGCTGTCATGCAATCTCAGATTGCTGCCATCGTGGCTCTGGATACCAGTGTGTGATAGGCTTCCAGGGCATCGCAGCAATCTGTTCTCCAACAGATCTGTTCCCTAAAGACTCTGCAGATATGGCCTCTTGCTCAGAGCCCTTCTCCCTCCTCCTCCTCCTCCTCCTCCCTCTTCTAACAGCTTGTCCTGCTCTGCGTGGCCTCTGCTCATTCTCCCAGTCATGCTGAATGCCAAGAGGATGCCCTACTGGGTCACCCATGTCTGGAAGCAATTGGTTTGTGCACAAACTTTAAGTCACCAAAAACGTACTTCAGCACCATCTGGACCACGCCCTGTGGATTATTGAAACTTTTAACAGGTATAGAAAAGCACCCAAAATACATAGAATTTCAGCAGAAGCCAGAAGAAATAATCAAACACCTAACCTGTAATGGTTGATGATTACATTAAATAGCACTGGTGTGGGTCCTTCATGCTGTTAAATGCGTGTTCAGCTGTGGGAGGTTAAGAGAGTGCAAAGGATGGAGTGTGGAGCTCCAAAATGACAGCGCTGGCGTCAAATCAGCATTGCACAATGATTGACGTCATGATCTGCCTGCTCTGCATACTTCCGGCGGACGTTAGGTGCACGTGCGCTAACCCCTTTACCAATATGGTGTCCAGTGCACTTCATGTCAGAAGTGTGTGTGAGCGCTGCGAATGCCATTTTGGAACCTTAACGGACCTTGTAGCTCTCAAAAGAATGGGCGCTATCAAGCCAATTTTGCCCCCATAGGCTTTAAAGAGGAATTTGAAGATGTGAAGAGAGGTAGCAAGTTTGAGAGGTGCAGGAAGGGAGTTCCAGAATGTGCGCCAACATGGCTGAAGGGTAGAATGTAAACCAGTCCAGAGCTGGAAGAGTAGAGCGAGGGGGCTGGAGCAAGATGCAGAGCTGGGATGGGGTAAAACCATGGAGGATGTTGTAAACAATGACAAGGACTTCGAATTCAGTGCACTGGGGGATTGGGATCCAGTGGAAGTCATCGAGGCTAGAGATCGTAGGGGAGTGGAACTTAGGATGGGATATGACATGGGTAGGGTAGTTTAGAATAGGTTGGGGTTTGTGCAGTACAGAGCTTGGAACACAGTTTTGGAGTTTTGGAGAAATCCAGCATGGAGATAACAAAGGTGTATTCAGTACTTGGGAACCACTGTTAAGCTGCAAATTTAGCAACTTCACAGTCTGTGTGTCTCAGTGCCACATTAAATGGTGCATTTAACCACAGCGTCGGTGGGGCGGGGGCCGTTTTAATACAGTAATTCTGGGCTGGATTTGGACTTGGAAAGAAAGTGTTCTGATACACTGTGCTATCTTGTTCTGGCCCATCCGAGTAGCTGGATTTATAAATACAATTTTTCTTTGTTTTCATAAAGGAGGTGACTGAAGGATTTTTATAGTAACATGTGATATAGCATATGTGATGTAGTGGGTGGGTACTGAGATCAAACTGTTTCAACCTGTCAACTCATAAACAAACTCATAAATTTCCTTCTGATGCAGTGCTATAACTCTTCTGACTGCCTACGCATGACCTGCTATTTGACCTAACTCTTTATAACATAATAATGGCCAATTCTTTCTTGCTACTTTACAGCTTCTCTAAATTCTTAGGTGTAAAAGAGTTAGAAATAATATGAAAGACTGCATTCTGTTCAGTGGGAATTGGCAGAATAGTTATGATATCATTCATAAAGGAGAAATAATTAAAGATTTGATTTTCTCTGAAGACTTATATAACAATGGGTATGTAAGTTATTAATTTAGCTTTACATCCAACTTTGTACTTGGATTTATATACCTTTAATACTTCTCATGTAAAGCCTACAAAGAACCAAATGGAACATTCTTACTTTAAGTTTTCTATATTTTCAATTTATTATTTATGCTCCAAATGAGTAACATCAATAAAAAGGTGCAGATGAGTCTATGGGACTTGCTACGTTATTTCAGGAATGGTTCCGTTCATTTTATTATCAATCCTGTAGCATCATTCAGACATGTACAATAGAAAAGTTAGAATTACACAGTGGCTTTCTTGTTGCCTCAGTGAGTAACTGCCCCGTCCATGTTCAATCCTTGGTCTGTGTTGAGATAGCTGATTTCAGTCAGGTCAATGTTAGGACCTCTATAATTGGTTGGGCTCAGGAGTAGAAAATCTCAGCCAGGAAAATGCTGCTCCTGATCTCTATCCAGCAGTCTTTGCTGAAATGTGCAAAATGTATGGATACGGGTAAGGACAGGACTGGGCTGTGATGTCCTGTAAAGTCGATTTGCCTACGAAAATCAAGCCTGGATTTTTTTGCGAGGTATTGTTTTGTAACTCTCATCCAAATATCCAGGCTGTAATGTTTAGGATTATTCATGATGATCAACAACTTGGCGAAGTTGTAATGTAGGGCTACTTTCCTCTATGGAACTACACCCTAGAGCTGGCAAGAGGGGAGAAAACAAAAAAATGGAAATGCACAATGAAGGAGAATCCACGACACAGTTGGAAAGAGACTAAAAGCAGATATCATAGAATCATAGAAATTTACAGTACAGAAGGAGGCCATTCGGCCCATTTTGTCCGTGCCGGCCGACAAAGAGCTAACAACCCTAATCCCACTTTTCAGCACTTGGTCCGTAGCCTTGTAGGTTACGGCACTTCAAGTGCATATCCAAGTACTTTTAAAATGTGATGAGGGTTTCTGCCTCTACCACCCATTCAGACAGTGAGTTCCAGACCCCCACCACCCTCTGGGTAAAAAAAATTCTCATCAAATCCCCTCTAAACCTCCTACCAATTACTTTAAATCTATGTCCCCTGGTTATTGACCCTTCTGCTAAGGGAAATAAGTCCTTCCAATCCACTCTATCTAGACCCCTCATAATTTTATACACCTCAATTAGGTTGCCCCTCAGCCTCCTCTGTTCCAAAGAAAACAACCCCAGCCTAGACAATCTTTTCTCATAGCTAAAATTCCCCAGCCCAGGCAACATCCTTTTAAATCTCCTCTGCACCCTCTCTAGTGCAATCACATCCTTCCTGTAATGTGTTGACTAGAACTGCACGCAGTACTCCAGCTGCGGCCTAACTAGTGTTTTATACAGTTCAAGCATAACCTCCCTGCTCTTATATTCTATGCCTCGGCTAATAAAGGTAAGTATCCCGTATGCCTTCTTAACCACCTTATCTACCTGTCCTGCTACCTTCAGAGATCTGTGAACATGCACTCCAAGGTCCCTTTGATCCTCTGCACTTCTCAGTGTCCTACCATTTATTGTGTATTCCCTTGCCTTATTAGCCCTCCCCAAATGCATTACCTCACACTTCTCCGGATTGAATTCTATTTGCCACTGTTCTGCCCACCAGACCAGTCCATTGATAGCTTCCTGCAGTCTATAGCTTTCTTTTTCACAAGGCCACACGGCCAATTTTTGTATCATCTGCAAACTTCTTAATCATACTTCCTACAGTCAAGTCCAAATCATTGATATATACCACAAAAAGCAAACGATCCAGTACTGAGCCCTGCGGAACCCCACTGGAAACAGCCTTCCAGTCACAAAAACACCCTTCGACCATTACTCTTTGTTTCCTGCCACTGAGCTAATTTTGGATCCAACTTTGCCTTGGATCCCATGGGCTTTTACTTTCATGACCAGTCTGCCATGTGGAACCTTATCAAAAGCCTTGCTAAAATCCATATAGACTACATCAAATGAACTACCCTCATCGACCCTCCTTGTTACCTCCTCAAAAAATTCAATCAAGTTAGTCAGACACGACCTTCCCATGACAAATTCATGCTGACTGTCCCTGATTAATCCGTATCTTTCTAAATAAAGATTAATCCTGTCCCTCAGAATTTTTTCCAATAATTTTCCCACCACTGAGGTTAGGCTGACTGGCCTGCAATTACTCGGTCTATCCCTTTCTCTCTTTTTAAACAAAGGTACCACGTTACCAGTCCTCCAGTCCTCTGGCACCACACCTGTAGCCAGAGAGGATTGGAAAATGATGGTCAGAGCCTCTGCTATTTCCTCTCTTACTTCTCTTAACAGTCTGGGATACATTACATCCGGGCCTGGGGATTTATCCACTTTCAAAGATGCTAATCCCCTTAATACTTCCTCTTTCACTATGTTTATTTCATCTAATATTTCACACTCCTTCTCCCTGATTGCAATGTCTGCATCGTCCCTCTCTTTTTGTGAAAACAGACGCAAAGTATTCATTAAGAACCATACCCACGTCTTCTGCTTCCACACACAGGTTACCTTTACGGTCCCTAATAGGTCCTACTCTTACTTTAGTTATCCTCTTGTTCTTAATGTATTTATAAAACATCTTTGAGTTTCCCTTGATTGTACTTGCCAATATTTTTTAATGCCCTCTCTTTGCTTTCCTAATTTCCTTTTTAATTTCACCCCTGCAATTTCTAAACTCCTCTGGGGTTTCTGCAGTATTGAGTCCTTGGTATCTGTCATAAGCTTCCCTGTTTTTCTTTATCCTACTCTGTATGCCCCTTGACATCCAGGGGGCTCTAGATTTGTTAGTCCCACCCTTTTTCTTTAAGGGAGCAGATTTGCTCCGAACCCTCACTATCTCCTCCTTGAATACCTCCCACTGCTCTGACACTGATTTACCTTCAAGTTTCTGTCTCCAGTCCACTTTGGCTAAATCACATCTCAGCTTAGTATAATTTGCTTTTCGCCAATTGAGAACTTTTATTCCTGGTCTATCCTTGTCCTTTTCCATAAATACCCTAAATCTAACTGAATTATGATCAATACCACCAATATGTTCTCCCACTGATACCTTTTCCACCTACCCAACTTCATTCCCTAAAACTAGGTCCAGAACCGCCCCCTTGTTGGGCTTGCTACGTACTGGGTAAAATAAATACTGGATATATATATTATTAAAATCTTGCATATGCATGGACCTCCTGTCAAACTTCCTGTTGTCACAAATTTTGGTAATGCTTCTATCAACAATTCTCTCTCTTAGGCAGTCCCTCGGAACCGAGGATGACTTGCTTCCACATTAAAAATGAGTTCTCAGGTGACTGATGGGTCCAATGCGGGACCGACAGTCTCTGTCACAGGTGGGGCAGATGGTGGTTGAAGGGGCGGGTGGGTTGACGTGCGCTCCTTGCGCTGCTTGCGCTTGGCTTCTGCTTGCTCCCGGCGAAGAGACTCGAGGTATTCGGCGCCTTTCTGGATGCTCCTCCTCCACTAATTAATAATTATTATAATTGAAACTGCCTATGTAAACATTTAAAATAGGAATTTAATCTAAAACCGTAAGCTGTCATGATGCAGTTGCAGGTCTTGCACCACTGCTGGTACTGTGGCATGGCTCCATGCTTTCTTCCCAGCACTGTTCTTTGTCCTCCTCAGCCCATTGCTGGTTCCTTGGATTGCTCTCTGGCCTCTAACCTGCTCCATTCATCCCTGCTCCTCACATTCCCCATAGCCTAGCCTATGGGTCCTAAATGCCCTCTGGCCTGATTGGCAGCCTGTCTGACCCAGGATGCACTTCAAAAACTAGTTCCTGGCCTTAATGGAGAACCAGCTTTTGAATGCAGCGATTCCTCAAAGGGCTTCTCAATGACTTGGGGAAGGTAGTCTTTTACCCTTTTGTCTCAGGAATTGGCCATTGAACTACAGGGCAGATTTCATTAAAGGACCTTCCCACAACATTGGGGAAGGCCCTTTATGAAATATTTTGCAGTTTAGATAGCAAGGCCTTCCTCAAAACCATGGAGGAGGCCATTCAGAGAATTCCGTTGCTGTACCTCAAAAGCTGGTTCTTGGCCGGGAACCAGCTTTTCCACTTTGAGGAGGGAATTCTCTTAAGGGCTTACCCACAACTATGGGAAGCCTATGTCATTTAAATTGGAAAGACTTTCAATAATGGGACCTTCCCCAAATCTGAGGTTGGGACAAGAATTGAATGTTCCTCAGGGATCGATTATCTTTGTTTTCTTTATTTTAGGGGCATATTAAGTGCAAGCTGAGTGGAACGCCTTCAGACTTGCCTCAAGGTCAGTCAGTGGTGTACTGGGAGCAAGCCTAAGAAACTCATGTGCACCCACTGGAATGCAATTTGTGGGGCAACTTCTGAAGGATGGAAACCTAGAAGATCAGGGTTCCATCCAAATTGCACCTAAAGCATATTTAGCATGGTCTCCAATGTAGGACCTTGTTTGTACAAAAAAGTATGACTTACAGAACATAAGAAAAGTCAAAGCTGAGATGCCATTCGGTTTCTATTGCATTAACTTTTCCTTTATAGCATGCAGCCTCACTTTGAATGCCGCTAATGGTCTTGCTTTACTGAGCCTGCAGATTGTTCCAATCATTTATCACTCTTTCTAATATCTATTCTAAAAATATTTTTCACTAATATACATTTATAACCTCTGCTCCACTTTCCTGGTTTTCCTGGACCAGCCACATAAATGCTGTGGCTACTATTGCAGGTCAGAGGCTGGGTATATTGCAGCGAGTAGCTCATAGAAACATAGAAGATAGGAGCAGGAGCAGGCCATTCGGCCCCGCGAGCCTGCTCCGCCATTCGATGAGATCATGACTGATCATCCAAACTCAGTACCCCGTACCTGCCTTCTCCCCATATCCCTTGATACCTTTGGCTCTAAGAAATATATCTAACTCCTTCTTGAATATATTTAAAGACTTGGCCTCAACCGCCTTCTGTGGCAGAGAATTCCACAGGTTCACCACTCTCTGGGTGAAGAAATTCTTCCTCATCTCTGTCCTAAATGGCTTACCCCTTATCCTTAGACTGTGACCCCTGGTTCTGGACTCTCCGACCATCGGGAACATCCTTCCTGCACCTAGTTTGTCCAGTCCTGTCAGAATTTTATAAGTTTCGATGAGATCCCCTCTCATTCTTCTAAACTCCAGCGAGTATAAGCCCAATCGACCCAATCTCTCCTCATACGTCATTCCTGCCATCCCAGGGATCAGCCTTGTGAATCTTCGATGAACTCCTTCCATGGCAAGAACATCCTTCCTCAGATAAGGCGACCAAAACTGCACACAGTACTCAAGGTGTGGTCTCACCAAGGCCCTGTACAACTGCAGCAGGACATCCTTACTCCTGTACTCAAACCCTTTCGCTATGAAGGCCAACATACCATTTGCCTTCTTCACCGCCTGCTGCACCTGCATGCTTACCTTCAGCGACTGGTGCACAAGGACACCCAGGTCTCGTTGCACTTCCCCTTCTCCCAATCTATTGCCGTTCAGATAATAGTCTGCCTTTCTGTTTTTGCAACCAAAGTGGATAACCTCGCATTTATCCATGTTACATTGCATCTGCCACGCTTCTGCCCAATCACCCAACCTGTCCAAATCATCCTGGAGTTTCTCGGTATCCTCCTCGCAGCACACACGCCCACCCAGCTTTGTGTCGTCTGCAAACTTGGAGATATTACATCTAGTTCCCTTATCTAGATCATTAATGTATATTGTGAATAGCTGGGGTCCAAGGACCGATCCCTGCGGTACCCCACTAGTCACTGCCTGCCACTCGGAAAAAGACCCGTTAATTCCTACTCTCTGCTTTCTGTCCGCCAACCAGTTCTCTATCCAAGTCAATACCTTGCCCCCAATCCCATGTGCCTTAACTTTACACGCTAATCTCTTATGCGGGACCTTATCGAAAGCCTTTTGAAAGTCCAAATACACCACATCTACTGGTTCTCCCTTATCTATTTTCCCAGTTACATCCTCAAATAATTCCAGTAGATTAGTCAAGCACGATTTACCTTTTGTAAATCCATGTTGACTTTGTCCGATCCTGTCACTGTTTTCCAAGTGCTCAGCTATTGCATCCTTTATAATGGACTCTAGCATTTTCCCCACTACCGATGTCAGGCTTACCGGTCTGTAATTCCCCGCTTTCTCTCTACCACCCTTTTTGAATAGTGGGGTAACATTAGCTACCCTCCAATCCATGGGTACAGTTCCAGATTCCAGCGAATTTTGGAAGATGATCAGCAATGCATCTACTATTTCTAGGGCCACCTCCTTAAGTACCCTAGTGTGGTAAACCACTTTTATCGTTCACTATCGTTACACTATAGTTATCACTGTTGTATTGTTCTCACTGTTCTCACTGTTGTATCACTATACGAGGTCGCCTCTTGTCGCGCTGTTATACCTGGGCTGACCACCTCCGACTCCGCCCATGGCTCCACCTACCTGCCCAGGTATAAAGGTAGTCGACTGGCTGGTATTCCTCCTTGTTGGACCCGATCACCCACGAGGGTGGGCTCTGTTATTTAGTCAATAAAAACCTTTAGTTACGTTCCTAACTCGCCGCTTTTTATTGGACGAAATGATAGGTATATCAATTTTATTGACTAAATTTTAAAGATGTCTACTACTGGCCAGCCAGAAGCCCTCCCAGAAGCACAGCCACAGCAGCTTTCAGACACCGGGCTACGCCAGCCACACCAGCCGGATTGGCTGCAAGCCCTCAAACCACCGTACCTGGATCTAAACCCACAGGCAGCAAACTCAGCCCTCAACTTCAAACACTGGCTGGACTGCTTCGAATCCTACCTGGAAGAATCCGGCGTCCCTCAGAGATCCAAACTAAGAGTTCTGAATGCCCAAGCGAGCCCGAGAGTATACGCACTCATCCAGGACACGACTACATACGAGGCCGCTATCAACCTACTGAAACAGCAGTACCGGAGCCCGGTAAATTACATGTACACCAGGCACCTCCTAAGATCCCGCCCGCAACAGCCAGGAGAGTCTGTAGCTGAATTTTTACGGGCGCTAAGAGCACTCGGCAGGAACTGTGACTTTAAAGCGGTGACGGCTGTTGAAAATACGGAAGATAATATCCGCGATGCCTTTGTGAAAGGCCTACGGTCCGACTACTCACGGCAAAGACTGCTTGAAGCTAAAGACCTCGACCTGGACAAAGCTGAAGCCCTCGCTCTCTCCCTAGAGGTGGCCCATCAGGACCAGGAGGCGTTTTCCAGGTACTGCTCGCGACCCTGGGACTCGGGCCTGACCCCTACCGCAATACCCTTCGCAGCGCCGCCCCCGGGACCTACCTCAGCGTCGGCGTCCCGGACCCGACCGGGACCGCCACCCCCGGTACCGGCTCCGACATCGGGCACCCGCGATTGGGCCGCCGGCTGCTTCTTTTGCGGCCAGGAGAAGCACCCGAGGTCGCGCTGCCCAGCCAGGAACTCTACCTGCTCAACCTGCAGGAAGAAAGGCCACTTCTCTAAGGCCTGCAGGAGCGGATTTTCAGAGGCCAGCAGTGCCTCATGCGAACTGTGGGGGCGGCCATCTTCTTTCAAGGCAACTGAGGCCAGCATCCCCACACGTGAGTCATGGGGGCGGCCATCTTTGATCAAGGCAACCGACCCCAATAGTGCCTCATGTGAGTTATGGGGGCAGCCATCTTCTCCGCCATTTTGTCCTACCTCGTGGGAGACGCCATTTTACCCACCACGCCTGACTGCCACCGGGCCCCCGGACCCGACGACCGCCTCGCCCGCAGACGACAACGACTCGCTTACCTACACACTAGCCTCCGTCACTCTGGATCAAGCCCGCCCACACCACCTGTCCAAGTCGATGATGGACATCAAAGTAAACGGCCACGCCATGACCTGCCTGTTCGACAGCGGAAGCACGGAGAGCTTCATCCACCCAGACACGGTGAGCCACTACTCCCTCCCTGTCCTGCCAACGCGCAACCGAATCTCGATGGCATCGAGGTCCCACGCCACGGACATTAGCGGCTACTGTGTTGTGACCTTGTCGGTTAAGTGTACGGAGTATAAAAATTTTAAACTCCTCGTCCTCCCCCAGCTCTGCGCTGCCGTCCTACTAGGGCTGGACTTCCAATCCCACCTCCAAAGTGTAACCCTAGCATACGGTGGACCCCTCCCCCCACTCACAGTCGACAACCAGCGAATGTTAAACCGCCCACCGCGTAACACCTGCAGCCTATCCACCCTCAAGGTGCCGCCACCTTCCCTGTTCGCTAACCTCACCCCCAACTGCAAACCCGTCGCTACCAAGAGCAGGCGGTACAGCGCTGGGGACAGAGCCTTCATTAGCTCTGAGGTGCGGCGCCTCCTGAAAGAGGGCATTATCGAGGGGAGCAACAGCCCCTGGCGTGCCCAGGTCGTGGTCGTTAAGACCGGCGATAAAAATCGCCTGGTCATCGACTACAGCCAGACCATAAACAGATACACCCAGCTGGACGCATACCCACTTCCCCGCATATCTGACATGGTCAATCAGATTGCACAATACCGCGTATTCTCGACCATCGACCTTAAGTCGGCCTACCACCAACTCCCTATCCACCCCGAGGACCGCCAGTACACCGCCTTCGAGGCGAATGGGCGCCTATACCACTTCCTTAGGGTCCCCTTCGGTGTCACCAACGGGGTCTCGGTCTTCCAAAGGGAGATGGACCGGATGGTTGACCAGAACGGACTGCAGGCCACATTCCCCTATCTAGATAACGTCACCATCTGCGGCCGCGACCGGCAGGACCATGACGTGAATCTGGAGAAATTCCTCCGTACGGCCCAGCGGCTGAACCTCACCTACAATAAGGAGAAATGTGTGTTTAACACCTCGCGCCTTGCCATCCTTGGCTGTGTAGTAGAGAACGGACTCATCGGCCCCGACCCCGAAAGAATGCGCCCCCTCATGGAGCTACCCCTCCCCCACTGCCCTAAGGCACTTAAGAGAACCCTGGGGCTCTTCGCCTACTATGCCCAATGGGTGCCCAATTATGCGGACAAAGCCAGACCCCTCATGAAGTCCACATCCTTCCCCCTCACGGAGGAAGCGTGCGCGGCCTTCTCCCTCATCAAGGGAGACATAGCCAAGGCCACAATGCACGCAGTGGATGAGTCCATCCCCTTCCAAGTGGAGAGCGATGCATCCGACTTCGCCCTAGCCGCTACCCTTTACCAGGAGGGGAGGCCGGTGGCCTTCTTCTCGAGGACCCTACAGGGCCCCGAGATCCGACACTCGTCGGTCAAGAAGGAAGCCCAGGCAATTGTGGAGGCGGTACGGCGCTGGAGGCATTACCTGGCAGGCAAACGATTTACCCTCCTCACCGACCAACGTTCGGTTGCTTTCATGTTTAATAACAAGCTGAGGGGCAAAATCAAGAATGACAAGATCTTGAGGTGGAGAATCGAGCTATCCACCTACGATTATGATATCTTGTACCGGCCAGGTAAGCTGAACGAACCCCCTGATGCTCTTTCACGAATTACATGCGCCAGCGCGCATATTGATAGACTTCAGACCCTCCACAACGACCTCTGCCACCCCGGGGTCACCAGACTTTACCATTTCATTAAGGCCCGCAACCTGACCTACTCCATCGAGGAGGTCAGGACCATGACCAGGAACTGCCAGACCTGCGCCGAGTGCAAACCGCACTTCTATAGGCCGGACAGAGCAAGCCTGATCAAGGCCACCCGCCCCTTCGAGCGCCTGAGCATCGACTTTAAGGGGCCTCTACCGTCATCTGACCGCAATGTGTACTTCCTCAACATCGTTGATGAGTACTCCTGTTTCCCTTTTGCCTTCCCCTGCCCAGACATGACCAGTACCACGGTCATCAAGTGCCTGAACGACCTCTTCGCCTTGTTCGGGTTCCCGAACTATATACATAGTGACCGGGGCTCCTCCTTCATGAGCGAGGAACTCCGTCAGTTCCTACTAGCGAGAGGTATTGCAGCAAGTAGGACCACCAGCTACAACCCCTGAGGGAACGGCCAGGTGGAAAGAGAGAACGCGACGGTATGGAAGGCCGTCCTCTTAGCCTTAAAGTCTAAGGGCCTCCCAACCTCCCGCTGGCAGGAAGTCCTCCCGACAGCGCTGCACTCCATCCGGTCACTACTTTGCACTGCCGTTAACGCCACCCTCCATGAACAAATGTTTGTTTTCCCCAGGAAGTCGACTACGGGAACCACTCTACCAACCTGGCTGACCTCTCCGGGGCCCGTCTTGCTGCGAAAGCACGTGAGGGCCCATAAAACGGACCCCCTGGTCGAGAGGGTGAACCTCCTGCACGCCAACCCCCAGTACGCCTACGTGGCTTACCCAGACGGGCGGGAGGACACTGTCTCCTTACGAGACCTCGCACCCTCGGGCACTCCGGAGACACCACCTTTACCCCCCCCCACCACCCCCCCAATTCCAGCCCAGGTAGACGGCATGCCGGAACCCCACGAGCCTTCGCCGACCACACAGACACCAGCATTAACACCGGATAATGCAGCACCGCCGCTGCGACGATCGGAGAGGCTTACGAGGCCTCCGGACAGACTGACATACCAGAACTGGTAGTACACTTCACCCCACCGGACTCAAATCTAAACAAGGGGTGAATGTGGTAAACCACTTTTATCGTTCACTATCGTTACACTATAGTTATCACTGTTGTATTGTTCTCACTGTTCTCACTGTTGTATCACTATACGAGGTCGCCTCTTGTCGCGCTGTTATACCTGGGCTGACCACCTCCGACTCCGCCCATGGCTCCACCTACCTGCCCAGGTATAAAGGTAGTCGACTGGCTGGTATTCCTCCTTGTTGGACCCGATCACCCACGAGGGTGGGCTCTGTTATTTAGTCAATAAAAACCTTTAGTTACGTTCCTAACTCGCCGCTTTTTATTGGACGAATTGATAGGTATATCACCTAGGATGTAGATTATCAGGCCCTGGGGATTTATCGGCCTTCAATCCCGTCAATTTCCCTAACACCATTTCCCTACAAATACTGATTTCTTTCAGTTCCTCCCTCTCATCAGACCCTATGTTCTCCAACATCTCTGGGAGGTTATTTGTGTCCTCCTTTGTGAAGACAGAACCAAAATATGCATTTAATTGGTCTGCCATTTCTTTGTTCCCCATTATAACTTCCCCTGTTTCTGACTGCAAGGGACCTACACTTGATTTCACTAATCTTTTTCTCTTCACATATCTATAAAAGCTCTTACAGTCAGTTTTTATGTTTTCTGTAAGCTTACTTTCATATTCTATTTTCCCCTTCTTAATTAATCCCTTTGTCCTCCTTTGTTGAATCCTGAACTGCTCCCAATCCTCAGGGTTACCGCTTTTTCTGGCCAATTTATATGCCCTCTCCTTGGATCTTATGCTATCCCTAATTTCCCTTGTTAGCCACGGTTGAGTCACCCTTTTTGTTTTATTCTTATCCCAAACTGGGATGAACACTTCTGTAGTTCATCCATGCGGTCTTTGAATGTTTGCCATTGCCTATCCACCGTCAACCCTTTGAGTGACATTCCCCAATCAATCCTACCCAATTCGCGCCTCATACCATCGTAGTTTCCTTTATTTAAATTCAGGACCCTAGTCTCCGAGTCAACTACTTCACTCTCCATCCTAATGAAGAATTCTATCATATTATGATCGCTCTGACCCAAGGGGCCTCGTACAACAAGATTGCTAATTAATCCTCTCTCATTACATAATACCCAGTCTAAGATGGCCCGATCTCTGGTTGGTTCCTCGACATATTGTTCCAGAAAACCATCCCGTAAGCATTCTAGGAATTCCTCCTCCACAGTATTTTTACTAATTTGGTTAGCCCAATCTATATGTAAATTAAAGTCACCCATGATGACTGCTGTGCCCTTACTGCATGTTTCTCTAATTTCCCTTTTAATGCCATCCCCAACCTCCGTATTACTGTTTGGAGGTCTATATACCAATCCCACTAACGTTTTCTGTCCCTTGATATTTCTCAGTTCTACCCATACAGATTCCGCATCATCAGAGTTAATATCCTTCCTTTCAATTGTGTTAATCCCCTCTTTAACCAGCAATGCTACCCCACCTCCCTTTCTTTTTTGCCTATCCTTCCTAAATATTGAATACCCCTGGATGTTGAGTTCCCAGCCTTGGCCACCCTGGAGCCATGTTTCTGTAATCCCAATCAAATCATATTCGTTTACCTCTATTTGCGCAGCTAATTCATCCACCTTGTTTCGAATGCTCCTTGCATTAAGACACAAAGCCTTCAGGCTTGTTTTTTTAACGCTCTCAGACCTATATGAATTATTATTTACTGTGTCCATGTTTGATTTAAACCGTTGAGTTCTTTGCCTTCTAATTTTGTTTTTCTCCTTCCTGTCTTTTGCTTTTTTCCTTGTTTCCCTTTCCTCTGTCTCCCTGCTCAGGTTCCCAACCCCCTGCCACTTTAGTTTAAACCCTCCCCCACAGCACTAGCAAACACTCCCCCTAGGACATCGGTCCCGGCCCTGCCCAGGTGCAAACCGTCCCGTTTGTACTGGTCCCACCTCTCCTAGAACCGGTTCCAATGTCCAAGGAATTTGAATCCCTCCTCCTTGCACCATTCCTCTAGCCACGTATTCATTTGAAATATCCTTCTATTTCTACTCTGACTAGCACATGGCACTGGTAGCAATCCTGAGATTACTACCTTTGAGGTCCTATTTTTTAATTTACCTGACTGACTCCCCAAAGCCTCTCCACAAGGCACAAGTAAGGGGTGTGATGGAATATTTTCCACTTACCTGGATGAGTGCAGCTCCAACAACACTCAAGCAGCTCAACACCATCCAGGACAAAGCAGTCTGCTTGATTGGCACCCCATTGGCCAGCTTCAACATCCAATTGACTCAACCACTGGCATACTGGCTGTAGTGTGTGCTATCTACAGGACGCACTGCAGAAAGTCGCCAAGGCTTCTTCAGCAGCACCTCCCAAACCCGCGACCTCCACCATAGAAGGCGCATGGAAACACCATCACCTCCAAGTTCCCCTCTAAGTCATACACCATCCTGATTTTGATATGTATCACTGTTCCCTCATTGTCGCTGGGTCAAAATCCTGGAACTCCTTACCCAACAACACTGGGAGCATGGGAACACCATCACCTCCAAGTTCCCCTCCAAGTCACAAACTATTCCGACTTGGACATATATCACTCCCTACCTAACAGCATTGTTGGAGTACCTTCACTACATGGACAGCAGTGGTTCAAGAAGAAGGCCCACTACCACCTTCTCAAGGGCAACTAGGGATGGGCAATAAATGCCGACCTTGCCAGTGATATTAATATCCCAAGAATGAATTAAAAATAAAGAATTAAAATTTAAAAAAAATTAAGCAATATTTTGAGTTTACTATTTCATATGATCTGAGTGATTGAGTTGGAAGAGAGTTTAAGTGATTGCTTGGCTGGAGTCATGTACTGTAGTTTGATTGTGTGTGGAAAGGAGTTTCAAGTTGGGGCAAATGGGGAAGGAGTGTATGTGCTGGTAGTGACATGAAGTGATTGGAGAGAATAAGAGGATGAGTTAAGAAAGAAGCATTCGAAATAATGGGGGTAATTTTGGCTTTGGGCAAGAGTGTAAAACGGGCTATATCGGATCGGCCGCCCGTTATACATCTCTCCCTAGTTTTATTTCCATTGACTTCAATATGATGGGTCTGGAGACCTACAGCAGGGAACTACAGCCCCTATTTTAATCTTTCCACTTGGCAGGAATGGGGCGGACACTGTTTTACACCCCGTCCAATTTTACAGGGAAATACATTTACACTCTGTCCAATTTTACTCTCCATTATGACTGAGTAGGAATATCGGAAACATGGCTAATTGCAGAGGGTGTGATGTAATACAATAATTGGGATATAAAATGTTCAGAAAAGATAGAGTGGACAGAAAAGGAGGTGGTGTAACCATATATGTCAGGGATACCTGGAAAGTAAAAGAAGTTGTTGTAGTGGGAGGTAGACAAATGTCCCATGAACTACTCTTGGTAGACAGCTCTAACATGAAAAAATCCAAGGATTCACTAGGGATGTGCTGTAGACCTCCAGGTCAGCTCAAGCTCAAGAAGAAAGACAGTTTGCTCGATTTTGAGATAGGAAAGATATATAGGGACGAGGCAATTCAGTTACGTGGATAGACTAGAGAAGCTGGGGTTGTTCTCCTTAGAGCAGAGAAGGTTGAGAGGAGATTTGATAGAGGTGTTCAAAATCATGAGGGGTCTAGACAGAGTAGAGAGAAACTGTTCCCATTGGCGGAAGGGTCGAGAACCAGAGGACACCGATTTAAAGTGATTGGCAAAACAACGAAAGGCGACATGATGAAAAACTTTTTTACACAGTGAGTGGTTAGGATCTGGAATGCACTGCCTGAAAGGGTGGTGGAGGTAGACTCAATCACGGCTTTCAAAAGGGAATTGGATAAGTACCTGAAGGAAAAAAAATTGCAGGGCTACGGGGAAAGAGCAGGGGTGTGGGACTAGCTGAAGTGCTCTTGCAGAGAGCTGACATGGGCTCAACGGGCTGAATGGCCTCCTTCTGTGCTGTAACCATTCTATGATTTTATATCAGAAGAGCAAAGTTAATTTAATGGGTGACTTTAATCAACCTTATATAAATTAGCAAAACTCAATTGACTGCCTTCATGGTTCAGTGAGTTAGAGAAGTCACAAGAGATAGTGCTCATCTTAACCTGGTATTCATAAATGATCCAGAATAATTACAAAAAAATGTCATGTGGGGCCATTGACTACAGAATGATTAAAGTCAGTATGACCTGGCATTCAGAAGTTCCAAAGACCGAGAATGAGGTTTATGGGGAACAAGAGGGCGCTAATGGGGTGCAAAGCAACTAGCGCCCGGGCATGACGCTGCTAGCGCCTCCCGCGAAATTCAGCGAGAGGTTAGCGGCGGCGGTAACTGTTAGCGCCCTGCGGCGCTACACCTCCGGTGATGACATCATCGGTGTGCGCAGCGCCCCACTCGTGCCCTGGCCGCAATCTTCGGTAGCGCCCCCTGACTTACCGCTGGACGCTATGTCTGGCAGGGTCAAGGGGGCCTACCTGCGGCCGGGGCGGCACAAATGAAAGGGGAGGTGCCGGGTGGCCTTTTTGTTGCTGGCCGCCTGCCAGCGCCTGCTCCCGTTGCCGTCCCTGGCTGCCTGTGCAGCCCCCCTTCTCCCCGGGCTCTTTTGCTGGCACTCCGATCCCTGGTGGCCAAGCTGGGCCCCAGGTTGCGCTGTACTAGGCCCCTCCCCTTTAATAAGGGGAGGAAGGCCTGCAGTACTGCGGCACAACGTGCCACAGAGCGCGGGCTGCGGCACGTAGTGCCGCGATATTCACTCAAAGCACCCCAAGAGGGAGGCGGGGCAAGTGGCCCGCCTCTCTCTTGGGGCGCTACCATTGAATTTCAGGCGCGGGGGCGCTAAGTTTTTGAGGTCGCTAAAAGTAGTGCCGCGGCAAAGTTAGCACCCCAAAGGGGGCATGACCCAATTATCTTTAAAAAGGCTCATTTCAAAATGGGGGAGCAACTTACGAAATTTGATTGAGGAAGGTTGTTCAACAACACTGCAGGGTTTTAAAGGCATAACGGTGAGCATGCAGGATAAATACATACCAAAACCTAAATAGGAGTGGCCCTAAATGGATTAATAAATAAAGCAAATGTGAAAAAATTGATCTCTACAAATCCTTTGTGGAGAAAGGGGAAAAGGTTCTCTTAGATGAATATAAGAACATGGAGAAATATGTTAGAAAGGTAATTAGAGGGGCAAAGAGAACTAGAAACATAACTTTGCTGCAGATGTAAGCAAAGATGGAGAAAGCCTTAAACTGAAGGCATTGTGAGAGATTCTGGGCAAGGAGGCATTGCCCTGCAAGATTCTGTGCTGGTGGCTGCATAACATGCTCACATTGAGATTAAAACAAAATCTTTGCTGGTCATACAGGGCACAGGATTGTGTACAGGGGCCTGAATTGCAACTTGGGTGCAGTTGATGACCCACTATACCCGGAAAAGCGATGGAGAAACAATCTAAACTGCCATTGACGCAATTTCTCCAGAGTTTCCGCCGAAGATACGACGGGTGAACCCCTCCTCCCCCCCAGAAATTCTAATCATTAACTGTAAAGCATCATCTTAGCAATTGCTGCTGATATCCCATCTTGTTACTATGATTGTAATATGCAGCTTTCTTTGTATTAGGACAGATTTAACAGAGGAATAAATTCTAGAACATCATGTACTTGCAGGAAATGTTTGGAATTGGATATTATTTTCCCTCTGCTGTACTCTGCATACTGTTACTTGTATTTATGTATTTGGACCGCAAGTTCTTCCCTTTTGGTTATTTCATTGACATATTGCCCATATTATTATATTTCAAAAATGAATATGTCCTTACTTTTCTGGTCAAAAGTCGGGTTATATGTAGCGCCATCACCCTGCAAAGTATTTGGCTGGGATTTGATCTATGCTGCTGACATGCATAACGGTGACAAGCCAGATGAACTAGTTATTCTCAGTAAGGGCAGTGACACTTGATGCTGTCTGACAATTTTAACAATTTAGTTGTAACCCACAATTGCTGTCAAGGCAATGAAGGAAAATCATGTGAATGTTACATTTGTATTGATTGTGCTAACATGAGCAAATGTCTTTTGGACCTGCTCGAGGGACCTGCATAGATAAAACACCAAAGATATCTTCGGTAAATACTCAATATAATGTTTTAAAGGCTAAGATAACATTTTCCTACCATTAGCAAATGTGCATTATCTTGTTTAACCTTCGTGTCCCATGGAATACTGGATAGTGAGGGATGAAATACAGATATTTCAGCATTAAGTTGTTCCTGTATTTTTTAATCAATAACTTTGCAATTGTATTGACTGAATTTATTGAGATCATACTCTACATCTCTCTGCTGACTGCTGTATGTATAACTTTTGCATGTGACAAGAAATGTTGAATCGGGCTTTCTCTATGCTCTGCAACTATGTTTAATTGTGGGATTTATGAGGGTGATTTTGCAAGGCTCCTCCTATTTTACAGCCTCGTTAGTGGCAGGTTCAGCAGCAGAGCTGGAGCTATAACTCTGTAGCCCCATTTTCTGAGCACGACATAAGTATATCCTTTCCTGTATTACTATAGTGCACATGAATAACTTGAGTATGAACCAAGTGCACATTCTCCAATATTACAAGGTACTCAGAAGTGAACACAAACCAACCTTTCCTAAAACCATGCTTCCGCTGGGTGACTAAACATGCTTTTCTTTCTACTATTCTAGTACTTCTTCAAGGTACAACCTAAGGGCTGTAGGAATTCAACAAGCGGGGTTGGGGTTATTGTCTCTGGCCAGTCAGAAGCCTCTGAGCTGCTCCACGGACCCCCGTGCGGTTTCGAAGCGCTCCCCTATTCCTGGTTCTGACCGCCGGGCTTATTCTGTGGCGATGTAGACAGAAAACGTGACTCGTGGTTGGGTGCAAAACAGACCAGCATTTATTGAAACAAAAAGGAAACAAATTGAAAATAAACGATACAGCACACTTATGCTGAAATACAGCACTTCACTTAACACAGTTCACTTATCGTTTACTGCAGCACTCTTTTGCTTAATAGAACATTGTTGCTTAAATGCAGCACTTTACTTCTTAGTACGACACTGTTACTTAGATACAGCGCTTTTAAATACAGCTACTTAGTGTTCACTACAGCACTTCTCTGCTCAGTGCAACACCCTTTTTAATAGCACTTTCAATACAGAACTCTTAGTGTTCACTACAGCACTTCTCTGCTAGTGCAACACTGTTACTTAAATAGCACTCTTGATACAGAACTCTTAGGCCTAGAAATTCGGTGGGCTGCGCCACCAGTTAGCGCCTAAAGAGGGCACTCAGTGGCTTTAGCGCCACTGGCCGCGCCTCCCGCGATATTTAGCTGGGGCACTAATGGCGGCGTTAACCTGTTGCACTGCACCGCCTCCGATGATGTCATCGGTGTGCGCAGTGCCCCGCTACCGCCCCGATCTCGATATTTGGCAGCAACCGCCTCTGTAGCGCCTTTCGCAAATGGCGCCCGGTTCACAGGGCCTTCCTGTGGCGGCAGTGGCGCAAATTAAGTTGGAGGCGCGGGGCGGCCGTTTTTTTCAGCGGCCGCCTGCCAGCACCTCCGTCCCCGGCCTCCTGATCGCCCCCGTGGCATTGCCGGCTGTTTTCCGAGAGCCCGGCACTTCTCCTCGGTGCCGGGCTCTTTTGCCGGCACTCGCGATCTCTGATTGCGCTGGTGCAGGCCCCTCCCCCTTAAGAATGGGAGGAAGGCCTGCAGTACCGCAGCGTGCACGCGTTGCGGCACGTTGCGCTGCGATATTCAGTTTCAGCACCCTAAGAGGGACGCGGAGCGCCTCGCGCCTCGCCCCGTGTCCCTCTTGGGCGTTCAAGCTGAATTTCTGGTGGTCGCTACTGCTCCAAACGCTGCGCTAAATCCGGCGCCCAGGCGAGCTTGGCGCCCCGTTTGCGGCTCCACCCAATTTCTCCCCCTTAGTGTTCACTACAGCACTTTACTTCTTACAAATTACTTAATGTTCACTACAGCACTTCCCTGCTTAGTGCAACACTTTTATTTAAATACAGCACTTTTACTTCTTACAAATCACTTAATGTTCACTACAGCACTTCCCTGCTTAGTGCAACACTTTTATTTAAATAGGGGAGGAGAGAACGGACACAACGAGGGAAAATCGACTAAAATTACAGTTCTAACAAAATTCCCCTCAATTCCCACCCCTATACCTATTCTAAGTTGCCTTGTAATGGGCCAGAAAATTATATGCTCACCAATGAACGCCTGCCCCGTGCGGTTTTAGATTCTTCACCACCCTGAAGATGGAGACACCCCAGTGTTTAAAAATAACTGCTGGTGTTCCACTCCCTTGGGCGGGCTCCTGAGTTGTCGAGGGCATGGAGGCGAGGCTGCAGAGAGAGAGAGAGAGATGGCTTCTTGAGAAGCTATCTTATACCCCAACTGGGGCCGAAACCTTCCCACCCAAATCCAGGTGCATCTGGGCTGAACAAAAGGGATCCAAACTGTCCCCGTTGTCTGTGATGGGTTTGGATGAATTACCCATTTATCGTGATGGGTTTGTGAATGTATTCCCATTCATCATACTGAGTTTGAATGGAGCTGTCTTAGTTTGAAAAAAAGCATGTCTTTCTATAATTGCTGAGTAAACAGCTTTGAAAGTTAGTGTAAACAAAACTGAAACCGCAGTCTCAAGTGGTTAATCCTTTGTGTAAACATCGTAGCAGTTTCTGTCGATTGTCTCTGCAGGGAGGGGAACTCCCTGAACTGCCTTTGATTGGCAGTTTAGTCAGCCATCTTTGATCTTCCCTTTTCATATGTCCACAGTCTATGTCCTGACACGAGGTCGGGCAGCCATCTTTGATTACCCCTTTTTCACAGGCACACAAGCTGCCTTTTCAATGTCTTTTGTCTTCTGCCACGAGGTCTGACGGCCATTTTGATCCCTGGATTTTTAAAGGTATATTACCCAGGTATTCTTTAATCAAAATCAATCTTCGGAACTGTAGGAAATTTCAAAATTATTGTGAAATCCTTACAGGGCCAGCATCACAAGAGGTAGTTAGCTCTCCTGTAGTACAAAAGGGTCAGTGGGACTGAGATGTTCTCTCCTTTCATGGTGACATGGTCCTGGGAGAGAGTCGATGTTAGCTGTATCTCTAGAACTTGTATCTGGTCAGCCTGGCATTGTCCACTCTGGACTCTTGCCACTGGCTCTATCCCTTCTCAGCCACTATCTCAGGCTGAACCAGACAATTCACAGCCATGGCATGCTTTTTGACCCTGAATTGAGCTTCTGAACCCATATCCTTTCTATTACAAGACCGCCTGCATCCACCTCTTTAACATTCCCTGCCTCTATTCTTGGCTCAGCCCAATGCTGCTGAAACCCTCATTTATGCCTTTGTCACCTCCAGACTCAATGGGGGTAAAATTCAACTTTGGTGAGGGCACAAAACGGGTGGTAGTGGATCGGTCATCTGTTATACCCCCCGGTAATAGGCAGGAAAAAGCGAATGGTGGCTGATCCGCTAACGCCCATTTTGCAGCCGTGCTTATGTTGGATTTCACCCTCAATGCGCTCTTGGATGGCCTCCTATCCTCCATAAACTTCAGCTCCTCCAAAACTCTGCTGTTTGTAGCCTATCCTACACCAGCTTCTGCTCACCCATCACCCCTGCCCTCACTGATCTACAATACCAACAGAAAATGCTGGAAATACTCAGCAGGCCAGGCAGCATCCGTGCAGAGAGAAACAGAGTTAACGTTTCCGGTCTGGGACCCTTCATCAGAACTGGAAAAAGCTGGAAATGTAACAGATATTAAGCAGGTGCAGAGACGGCGGGGGGGGGGGGGGGTGGGGGTGTGGTGGCAGGGTTTGGAGGGAAGGAAGGAATTGAAAGAACATGCTGTGAAAATGTTGCAAATGGGAATGGCAAAATCATACTGCATGAAAAATGGGGGCAGGGATTATTATCTGAAATTGTTGAACTCTCCGTTGAGTCCGGCAGGCTGCAAAGTGCCCAATCGAAAGATGAGGTGCTGTTTCTCGAGCTTACGCTGAGCTTCACTGGAACAATGCAGGAGGCCGAGGACGGTGCGATCAGAGTGGGAGTGAAGCGGAGAATTAAAGTGACAGGCGACCGGAAGCTCAGGGTCACCCTTACGGACTGAACGGAGGTGTTCCGCAAAGCGGTCACCCAATCTGCGTTTGGTCTCCCCAATGTAGAGGAGACTACATTGTGAGCAGCGAATACAGTATATTAAATTGCAAGAAGTACAAGTAAATCACTGTTTCACCTGGAAGGGGTGTTTGGGGCCCTGGACAGTGGGAAGGGTGGAGGTAAAAGGGCATGTGTTGCATCTCCTGCGTTTGCACGGGAAGGTGCCAGGTGAAGGAGAAGGGCTGTTGGGAGTGATTGAGGAGTGGACCAGGGTGTCGCGGAGGGAGCGGTCCCTTCGGAATGCTGAAAGGGGAGGTGAGGGGAAGATGTGTTTGGTGGTGGGATCACGCTGGAGGTGGTGGAAATGGCGGAGGATGATCTGTTGAATGTGGAGGCTGGTGGGGTGAAAGGTGAGGACAAGGGGAACCCTATCATGGTTCTGGGAGGGAGGGGCAGGGGTGAGAGCAGAAGTGCTGGAAATAGAACAGACACGTGCGGGAAATAGAACAGACACGGTCAAGGGCCGTGTCAACCACAGTAGAGGGGAATCCTTGGTTGAGGAAAAAGGAAGACATGTCGGAAGCACTGGTATGGAAGGTGGCATCGTCAGAACAGACGCGGCGGAGACGGAGAAACTGGGAGAATGGAATAGAGTCCTTACAGGAAGCGGGGTGGGAGGAAGTGTAGTCCAGTTAGCTATGGGAGTCAGTAGGCTTGTAGTGGATGTTTGTCGAAAGCCGATCACCAGAAATGGAGACGGAGAAGTCAAGGAAGGGAAGGGAAGAGTCGGAGATGGACCATGTGAAGGTGAGGGAAGGGTGGAAATTGGAAGTAAAGTGAATGAACTTATCTAGTTCAGGGCGCGAGCAGGAAACGGCACCAATACAGTCATCGATGTACCGGAAAAAGAGGTGAGGGAGGGGACCTGAGTAGGACTGGAACAAAGAATGTTCCACATATCCCATGAACAGGCAGGCATAGCTAGGGCCCATGCGGGTTCCCATAGCAACACCTTTAATTTGGAGGAAGTGAGTGGAGTCAAAGGAGAAGTTGTTCAATGTGAGAACAAGTTCAGCCAGGCGGAGGAGGGTGGTGGTGGATGGGGACTGGTTGGGCCTCTGTTCAAGAAAGAAACAGAGTGCCCGAAGGTCGTCCTGGTGGGGGATGGAGGTGTAGAGGGATTGGATGTCCATAGTGAAAAGGAGACGGTTGGGGCCAGGAAACTGGAAACTGTTAAAGTGATGGAGGGCGTCGGAAGAGTCGCGAATGTAGGTGGGAAGAGACTGGACAAGGGGAGAAAAAATAGAGTCGAGATAGGAAGAGATAAGTTCCGTGGGGCAAGAACAGGCTGAAACGATGGGTCTACCAGGGCAGTCCTGTTTGTGAATCTTGGGAAGGAGGTAGAAGCAGGCTGTGCGGGGTTGGGGGACTATGAGGTTGGCGGCCATGGAGGGAAGATCACCAGAGGAGATGAGGTCAGTGACATACTTGGAAACAATGGCTTGATGTTTGCTAGTGGCGTCATGGTCCAGGCGGAGGTAGGAGGAGGTGTTGGAGAGTTGGCATTCAGCTTCCGCACGGTAGAGGTCGGTTCGCCAAACAACAACAGCACCACCCTTATCAGCAGGTTTGCTGATAATGTTAGGGTTGGATCGGAGAGAACGGAGTGCTGCAAGTTCAGAGGGAGGTAGGTTGGAGTGAGAGAGGGGAGCAGAGAAATGGAGACGGCCGATGTCACGTCGGCAGTTAGCAATGAAAAGATCTAGAGAGGGTAAGAGGCCAGAGGGAGGGGTCCAAGTAGAACGAGAATTTAGAAAGTGGGAGAAAGGATCAGCAGTGCGGGGGGAAGACTCCTGGCCAGAGAAGTGGGCACGGAGACGAAGGCGACGGAAGAAGAGGACTGAGGACTGATCGTTCAAAGTGAGAGAGGGGAAGGTCAGAGGGGATAGTGAAAACACGGCAGGGGTGAGATTGGAAGAAGGGATGGGATCAGAGGAAAGTAACGGGGAAGAAGGTTCTGGAGGGGCGTTAATGTCCAAGAGTTGATGAAGCTTGCGATCCTTGACATTAGAAAGGAAGAAAAAATGTTTTTTGTTGAAGCGTCGGATGAGTCGAAGGATGAAATGGAACTGTGGACCTGGACAGCTTTGAAATAGAGTGCGTCGGTGCTGCTGAAGAGAGAGGTCGAGGTTGTAGATGTTGAGGTTGAGGAACAGCACCTCACCTTTCGATTGGGCACTTTGCAGCTTGCCGGACTCAACGTAGAGTTCAACAATTTCAGATAATAATCCCTGCCCTCATTTTTCATGCAGTATGATTTTGCCATTCCCATTCGCAACATTTTCACAGCATGTTCTTTCAATTCCTTCCTCCCCTGCAAACCCCCCCCCCCCCCCCCCGTCTCTGCACCTGCTTAATATCTGTTACATTTCCAGCTTTTTCCAGTTCTGATGAAGGGTCCCAGACCGGAAACGTTAACTCTGTTTCTCTCTGCACGGATGCTGCCTGGCCTGCTGAGTATTTCCAGCATTTTCTGTTGTTATTTCAGATTTCCAGCATCTGCAGTATTTTGCTATTATCTCACTGATCTACATTGGCCCCACTCCCCAAATGCCTCAAATTGAAAATTCTCATCCTTGTATTTGAATTCCTCCTTTGTCTTGTCACTCCATCTCTAACTTCATCCATCCCAAGCCCTCCCAAACTCTCGTCTTCTGAATCTGGCCTTTTGTGAATCCTTGTCCCTTTACCCCCACCATTTGTAGCTGTGTATTTAGCCACCTAAGACCCATAACCTCTACCTTTCTACCTCACTTTTGTTTAAGACTCTCATTAAATCTCAGGGCCTAGAAATTCAGTCGCGTTTGCGCCCACTTATTGGCTATAAAGTGGTTTGCGCCGGAAGTTTTTTCGCGCCCGAAATTGAGTTGGTCCCTAACATCGGCGTTAGCTGGTAGCGCTGCGCCGGCACCGATGACGTCATCGGTGTGCGCAGCGCCCCGGTTCCAATGGTAATCCGTCCCGATGGCCTAATTCAGTTGCGGCCGCAAACAGCGTTTGCAAAACGGTACCTTACAGCTCCGAGAGGCCGGCGCATAAAGGTGGAGGGGCGGCCGGCCGCTTTCCCGGCGGCCGCCTGGCCGCACCTCCCTCCCCGGACTCCTGCACCACCCCCCCGCGGCATTGGTGTGTGACTCCCGCGAGCCCGGCACTTCTCCGTGGTGCCGGGCTCATTTGACGGGGGAATCCAGCGGCGATCTCACGGCTGCAGGCAGCTCCTCCTTAAGAGAAGGAGGAGGCCTGCAGTACCCCAGCCTGCCGCACCGCATCGGTTGCCGCAGCGGCAGCTGGGCGCCGGAAACTGACATTCTTCGCCCCAAACGAGGCGGCCAAACCCTCCAATAGCGCCCGCCTCCGTCTTGGGGCGGCACTACTGAATTTCAGGCGGGCGCTAGGGGAATCCGGCCCAGCGCTAAATTTCGGGCACTAAAGACCTGGCGCGGCGATACCGAATTTTTAGCTCCAGGTCTTTGGCCAAGCATTTGGTCAGTCCTAATATCTCCTCCTTTGCTTCGACATCAGTTTCTTTCCTTAGCTTCTGTGAAGTGCCGTGGAATGTATTTTTATGTTAAAGGCGCAGTATAAATGCAAGTTGTAAATATTGAAATAATGCCATGCATGTCAATAGCATATCCTCACTTTTTGCTAACAAATCACCTCTCGGAATATCAGGTGTCCCATGAATTGTAATGCAAAAGCAGGTGCCCGGTTTTCTGACCTGTACCTGATGTCTGTGAGGCCCATTGTTGCGCTGGGACTTGCAAATGTGGTTTAAATCAATGCTCCCATTAATCTATCTATCTATATATATATAATAAAGGAATCGATCTGTCTGTCTGTCCTTCAGTCTGTCCTCGGGTGTGCGTCTGTCCGGCTATGCGCTCGAAAGTTATACGGCGTACCTACGCGCGTGTTACCTCCGAAGAAAGCTTACGCTTCCGGGACGCTCGTAAGTGTATTTACTTTTCGGTCGGATGAAAATTGTTCGCGCCTTATGCAAAAAACCTTCAAAATTACTCTCATTATCTGCTAGCATTGATTGACTGACGTCAAGGTTCCACCAATCCTGTGCCGTCACGATTGACCAATCCTACAGTACGGTCCCCTGATGGTTGGCCAATCGGTGTGTTTGTGTGTGGGCGGGACTAATTGTTTTCATCTCGGGAATCTGGCAGCCATTGTTTCACTGCCATGACTTCAGCTTCCAGCTCAAACTACTTTGATCATCCAGCGTTGAAAAAGTTAGTATCTCTTTTAAAAATAACATAAGATTTACCAAAAACGTTTTATAAGTACTTTCACTTTCATCTTTCAAGGTATTAAAAGGTAGAAATGTTGCCCGGCAGCAGATTCACAAAGGGACACAGACAGGGCCCAAAAGCCTGGGACTCGATTTAAAATGTTGCCCGGCACCAGATTCGCAGAGGGACACAGAGAGGCCCCAAAGCCTGGCACTCGATTTAAACCGCCCGGCCCAAAACAGCCCTGGCAAAGCCGGGCTCCCCCAGCTAGTCTATATATAAAAGCGGTTGATCTGTCTGTCTGTCCGGCTATACAATTTCAAGTTATTGAGCATACCTACACGTGCGTCACATCAAAAGAAAGCTTACGATTCCAGAACGGTCATAAGCATATTTACGTTTTGGTCGGACAAAAATTGCGCCCGCGGTATCCAAAAAACGTTCAAAAGTCCGCTCAATATCCGCTCATTATTCAAAATTCCGCTCATTATCTGCTCATTAGCATCGAGTGACGTGAAGGTCGACCAATCGTACGGTCGAGCGACCCGACGGTTGACCAATCGCTGCGTCGCGGGGGCGGGTTCGTCGCGCGTGCGGGCCGTCATAAAGTCGAGTGACAGGACCATTGACCAATCCTACACTTCAGTGACCTTACGGTTGACCAATCGGTGCGTGTGTGGGCGGGCCTTATCATTCTGAACCGAAGTGAGTGTCAGCCATCTTGATTCGTAAGTTTATTTTTTTTTTCCACTTTCTGTATGTGTGCAGAGGATTTTATCCACCACAAATTTGGTACTTAGGAGCCCAACTAACTCATTATATAATTTGTGTGTAATAAATGAGTCCATTATCTGTTTCATTTGTCCAGTTCTGCTGTCTGCAGGCCTCAGGCCTTCAAGCCTGGGCCTGTCCTTCCCAACCACGCCTGAGCTACGCACCGGCCGTCCCGCTGGGCCCGATTCCGAACCAGCGGCCAGCCATCTTGGTGAAGGCTGGCCACAGGGCGCACAGAGCACGGGCAGAGGGAAGCGAGCAGGTTACCGGGGGGCGGGGCTCGAGGGGGGCGGCGCTCGGGAGGGGAGGGGGAGGGGGTAGCGGGAAGTGGGAGCGGAGAGGGTTAACCCGGCAACCGGGCCTGGCCAGCCGCAATCGGCCGTCTCAAGCCGCCTCAGGCCCAGCCTCGGGAGGGGGGGCGGGGCTCGGGAGCCACCCGCAATCGGCCGTCTCAAGTCGCCTCAGGCCCGGCCTTGGGAGGGGGGGGGTGGGGCTCGGGGAGCTGGAGGGGGGGGCGGGGCTCGGCGAGGTGGGGGGGGCGGGGCTCAGGAGGGGCGGGCCACGGGAGGGGGAGGAGGGTTACCCCGGCAACCCGGCCTCTCCCCCTCTCTCTCTCTCCCCCCTCCCCCTCTCCCTCTCCCCTCCCTCCCCCCCCTCCCCCCTCCCCCTCCCTCCTCCCCCCCGCTCCCCCCTTCCCCCTCCCTCCTCCCCCCCGCTCCCCCCTTCCCTCCCCCCCTTCCCTCCCCCCTCCCCTCCCCCCTTCCCCCCAGTCGCTCTCTCTCTTCCCCCCAGTCGCTCTCTCTCTTCCCCCCAGTCGCTCTCTCTCTCTCTTCCAACAACAACATGCCCTCGAAAGTCCCTCGGCACCGCCGGGCACTTCAGCTAGTATATATAAAACTATGTCTCTCTGTCTCTCTGTCTGTCTGTCCGGCTATACAATCAAAAGTTATAGAGCGTACCTACACATGTGTTATATCAAAAGAAAGCTCATCATTAGGGGACTCTTGTAGGCGTATTTACTTTTTGGTCGGACAAAAATTCTTCGCACATTATACAAAAAACCTTCAAAATTCCACTCATTATCCACTCATTAGCATTGACTGACGTCAAGGTCGACCAATCCTGTGCCGTCATGATTGACCAATCCTACAGTTCAGTCACCTGATGGTTGACCAATTGGTGTGTGTGTGGGCGGGACTAATCGTTTTCATCTCAGGGATCTGTCAGCCATTATACAGCAGCCAGGGCACCTAAAAACTTTGGTAATCCAGGTCAGCTTCTTTGTAAAAAAAAATAAGATTTACCAAAAATGTTTTCTAAGTACTTTAACTTTCATCTTTGAAGGTATTAAAAGCTAGAAATGTTTAGGTTAAAAAACAGTGCAAAACAGGCCTAGGCTTCTCCAACTTCCAACAGCCCAAATCCAGTCCCAGGCTCCCGGCCCACATATCCACCTGCCCCAAAATTGCCCTGCAACGCGGGGCTCCCCTGCTACTTTACATATATTTTAAGTTGCTGATACTAACAGATCTTTGTGTTCAATTTAGAATTGATGCACCAATGAGACAGCATAGTCCAGACATTTAAAGATAGAATGACAAAATTGCAAAAATTGTTTATACCAATCTGGCATAAAAGGAAATCTAAAAAGGTGACTCAACCGTGGATAACAGGGGAAATTAGAGACAGCATAAAATCCAAAGATAGGGCGTATAAAATAGCCAAAAAAAGCGCCAGAGCGGAAGATTGGGAACAGTTTAAGATAGAGCAAAGGAGGGCAAAGGGCATAATCAAGAGGGGCAAAATAGCTTACGAAAACAAGCTGGCGGAAAATATAAAAACTAACTCCAAAAGCTTTTATAAGTATATCAAAAGGAAAAGACTGGTGAAAACCAAAGTTGGTCCATTGCAGTCAGATACGGGGGAATATATAATGGGAAATAAGGAAATGGCAGATCAACTAAATGCATACTTTGGGTCAGTCTTTACGAAGGAAGACACAAAAAACCTCCCTGGGATATCGGGAAAAATAGGGACATTGGCAAAGGAGGAACTGACGCAAATCAATATCTCTAAGGATATGGTGTTAAGGAAGCTAAAGGGATTGAAGGTGGACAAATCCCCAGGGCCTGATAACATGCATCCTAGGGTACTGAAGGAGGTGGCCCTAGAGATAGCGGATGCACTAAGGATGATTTTTCAGAATTCATTAGACTCGGGAACAGTGCCGATGGATTGGAGGGTAGCTAACGTTACCCCACTATTCAAAAAGGGGGGTAGGGAAAAAGCAGGTAATTACAGACCTGTAAGCCTTACATCAGTTGTGGGCAAAATGCTGGAGTCCATCATTAAGGATGAAATAGCGGAGCACTTAGCAAATGGGGACAGGATAGGACAGAGTCAACATGGATTTACAAAGGGTAAATCGTGCTTGACTAATCTATTGGAATTTTTTGAGGGAGTAACTGGTAGAATAGATGGGGGAGAGCCAGTAGATGTGGTGTACCTGGACTTCCAAAAGGCCTTCGATAAGGTCCCACATAAAAGATTAGCATGGAAAATTGAGGCTCATGGGATAAAGGGGAAAGTTTTGGCGTGGATAGGGAACTGGCTGTCAGATAGAAAACAGAGAGTTGGAATAAACGGCTCATTTTCTGAATGGCAGGCAGTAACAAGTGGGGTACCACAGGGATCTGTCCTGGGCCCCCAGCTGTTCACAATTTACATTAATGACCTGGATCAGGGAGTCGGATGCAGCATTTCCAAATTTGCAGACGACACTAAACTAGGAGGGGGGGTGGGCTCAGAGGAAGAGACCAGGAAGCTCCAGAGCGATTTGGACAGACTGGGCGATTGGGCGGATAAATGGCAGATGCACTATAATGTGGACAAGTGCGAAGTTATCCACCTTGGGTGCAGGAACGGGAGGGCAAATTATTATTTAAATGGCAATAGATTGGGAGAGGGGGAAGTACAGAGAGACCTGGGTGTTCTTGTACACCAGTCACTGAAGGCGAGCATGCAGGTGCAACAGGCGGTCAAGAAGGCAAACGGTATGCTGGCCTTCATAGCAAAAGGGTTAGAATACAGGAACAGGGATACCTTGCTGCAGCTGTACAGGGCACTGGTGAGACCACACCTCGAGTACTGTGTACAGTTTTGGTCGCCTCATCTGAGGAAGGATGTTCTTGCCATGGAGGGGGTGCAGCGGCGATTCACCAGGCTGATACCAGGAATGGCGGGAATGACCTATGAGGAGAGACTATGTAGTTTAGGGATGTACACACTGGAGTTTAGAAGATTGAGAGGGGACCTCATAGAAGTGTATAAAATTCTGACAGGTCTAGACAGACTGGATGCAGAAGGAATGTTTCCCTTGGCGGGTGAGAACAGAACTAGAGGACATAATTTAAGGATAAGGGCTAAACCATTTAGGACAGAGATGAGGGGGAATTTCTTCACTCAGAGAGTGGTGAACCTGTGGAACTCATTGCCACAGAGGGCAGTGTATGCCAGCTCATTAAATATATTTAAGAGGGAATTAGATATATTTCTACGGGCAAAAGGGGTTAAGGGTTACGGAGAGAAGGCGGGGACGGGATACTGAATTAAAGGATCAGCCATGATCTCATTAAATGGCGGAGCAGGCACGAAGGGCCGAATGGCCTACTCCTGCTCCTATCTTCTATGTATCTATGTAACACTTTCTAAACCTCCAAGTCCACAGAATTGAAGTAGAAAAAACAGAAACGAGTAAATATAAGCAGAATCAAGATTGAATTGACTGGGCTTTATACGCCTAATTTCCAGGGCTAAGGCGGTAGTTAGGTGATCTTGCATTATACAGCAAAGTCAGCCTTTTGCCCAAGGTTGTCACAAGCTGCCATAAGGCGTGCTACCTTGTTCCTGAAACTGCACACTACTGAACCTGGTATCAGTACACAGCAGCAGTCTTCATTCCATATCCCCTACACACTGTGGCAGTATAACTTAGCTTGGTAGGTTTTGGGGAAACAATGTATTGAGCACACATATATCAATGTCAAATAACAACAGAAAATGCTGGAAATACTCAGTAGGCCAGGCAGCATGTTGACATTGCAGAGAAGCAGATGAGACTCAAAATTACTGTCGGTGTTATCAGCAGATGAACCTGCTCGTGTGACATTCTTCTGTCTGCTGCTTTTAATCTTTTTTGGCAGGCTCCTGCAGGGGATTCTGGTTTGCAGCAGAGTCCACTGGTGGGTGGAGTGGAAAATCTCTGCTGCTGCAAGACTCTGGTCCCTACAGCAGCTTAAAGGAGCATCCGACACCAGGCAAGGGAAATGCATCTGACAGATCCCACATGAAGTGCTGGTAGGGGAGAGCGGATCAGTTGCCCTGTGATCAATTGCACTCCATGCAGTGGATCTTTTAATTTTCAAAATGGTTCACCTGGTCTTAGCAACACTGAATGTCTGTTCTATACAGATGTTCTTTATATCTGGTGTTGCTATGATGGCAATGATTGAAAATGTGATGCATGATGTCATTCTGTTTTTACTACCTTATTTGGTTGCGCACGTTCAATTTTATTGGATGGGCGCTGGAAGATCAATGTGGGCTGGTGGGGCATCCAACAAGACGAGTTCCCATCCAATTTACTACCCTGGCCTGTCCAGGTTATGCCAGAAAACAAGTACAAGAAGAAAATTCTCCCTCTAGTATTTTATAGACCCCCAAAAAAGGCAGGACACCCCACTTTAAACTGAATCTTAGCATCCTAAGCTGATCCCTAATGGAGAAATTCAACATGTTATGGTATCCACAGTGTATCTGAACATTGTGCTCAGGAGATTGGTTGGCTATCATAGACCTAAAAGATGCATAGAATCATAGAAATTTACGGCACACAAGGAAGCCATTCGGCCCGTTGTGTCTGCACCGGCCGAAAAAGAGCCATCCGGCCTAATCCCACTTTCTAGCTCTTGGTCCGTAGCCCTGTAGTTTAAAGCACTTCAAGTGCATATCCAAGTACTTTTTAAACGTGATGAGGGTTTCTGCCTCTACCACCCTTTCAGGCAGTGAGTTCCAAACCCCTGCCACTCTCTGGGTGAAAAAACTTCTCCTCAACTCCTCTCTAATCTTTCTACCAATTACAACAACAACAACGTGTATTCATATAGCACCTTTATAATCGTAAATTGTCCCAAGGCGCTTCACAGGAATGTTATAAGACAAAAATTTTGACACCAAGCCACATAAGAAGAAATTAGGGCAGATGACCAAAAGCTTGGTCAAAGAGGTAGCTTTTAAGGAGCATCTTAAAGGAGGAAAGAGAGGTAGATAGGCGGAGAGGTTTAGGGAGGGAGTTCCAGAGCTTAGGGCCCAGGCAACAGAAAGCACGGCCACCAATGGTGGAGCGATTAAAATCAGGGATACTCAAAAGGGCAGAATTTGAGGAGCACAGATATCTAGGGGGGTTGTGGGGCTGAAGGAGATTACAGAGATAGGATGGGGCGAGGCCATGGAGGGATTTGAAAACAAGGATGAGAATTTTGAAATCAAGGCATTGCTTAACCAGGAGCCAGTGGAGGTCAACGAGCACAGGGGTGATGGATGAACGGGACTTGGTGTGAGTTCGGACACAGGCAGCCGAGTGTTGGATGACCTCAACTTTACATAGAATGCTTGGGGCATTACTATTCAATTTCAGGCATGGGGGCGCTAACTTTTTCGAGGCGCTAAAAGTTAGCGCCCCAAAGGGGGTGTGAGCCTATTTTTCCCTTTAAATTTTAAGAACATTAGCTTAATTGTAAATGTGTTGCTACGTCAAATAATGTGCTGCCTAATAAAGAAGTGGGTGATGCACCACATGCAAAATTTGTTGTGGAGAGGATGGAGGCATAGGAAGCTCTTGTTTGCAATAAATAATAAATAAAGGAGATCAGATGACTGCTACAGGTGCTGTACAGCTGTAGTTAATACACACAAAAAATGAAAAATCTGAGACCACAGTTAAATTATTATAGTAATTATTTGATATACAAACAAACTGCATTTACGTTAGGCTGATGGTGATGACCCTGGGAGTAGAGTTTCCGCTTTGGGTGCAATCGGTGAAAGGGGCGCAAATTGTGCCCAAAATTGCGACTGTTTTGAAAAGTGTTTTTTTCCCCTCGGTTTCCGCTCATTTGCGTATTGCCAAATAAAAAATCTGCCATGAACCAGTGCAATTCGGCAATGTTTTAAAATGCAGGGTGGCCAAATTCTCGCAGTGCAAATTAGCTGATAATCAATTTTTTTCAGTTAATTTGTTCACTTTTATTGCAAATATATTCATTAGCAGTCACTCATAACAAGATAGTCAAACTCATTAAATTTACCTTCAGGGAAGATTAACTAGTCCTTGCGCTTGGCAAGTTACCTTGTAGACTGTGAGTGGGCATTGAAAGATTGCGGGCCTGCTGCCCACAGTTTTCTGTTGTGCGCTTGTGTGTGAATACTTGGAAAATTCACCTATATATCTCCTCAGTGTGTGAGAATATGTTTATGTTTCTTTGTGTGTCAAAATAACTTGAAAATCACCTGGATTTTTAAAAACATTTTTTCAGGTGATCTTTCATAACTAAACTATTGCTACATGCTATTTTTTACTTCAGAGAGATAGCGATAAGCTAAAGCTAGCTAGAGAGACAGTCACAGAGAATGAGTGAGAGAAAGAGAGGTAGATTTAATCTGAAATGTGAATCTGCGTTTATTTAGCAGAATGCTTGCAGAACAAAAGAGAGACAAATAGAATTTTGAAGTAAACATATTCAGGCTAATTCCTGTGTAAACAGCTTCTCTGTGTTTGGTCTTAAGAAAAAGTAACAGAGCCTTAAAGAAAATGGGAAGTTGTGGAACGTGTTGAGGGCTCCAGCAGGGCCAAAACAGGCGCTAGGCTGTTCAGAGGGAAGGATGAGAGGTAAAAATGTGCTTGGGATGCACCTGAGGGACATGTCAGACCACATTGTTCTGCGGCCCTCCCCCAAGTGCTAACAACAACTTGCCTTTATATAGCGTTTATATTGCAGACCCAATCCAACCCTCCTCAATGCTTACAGACTTCCAATACTTTCAGACTCTACTCCCTCAGATCTTGGATCTTCCTCCCAGCCTTCCCAGACTCCAAAACAGCCTTCTCTCTTGCTTCCACATACTAAGGTACTCCTGCCAGTGTTCACAGATCCTGGTTTCTCCTGTCCCAGTGCTCCCTCACCTCAGTACCACATCCCAGCTTCTCTTGATTCCAGGACTGCTCTCAATGCTCCCAGAGACAGGCATATCCCACTCTATTGCTCTTATAACCAGGGATCCCTCAGAATGCTCCTAAATCGTGGACCATCATCCCCGCTCTCAGATGTCAGGGACACCCTCCCTGTGCTCCTGGACTCCAGCATGCTAATTGCAGTGCTTCCACAGCCTGTGTACCCCATTCCATTGCTATCAGAGCATGACACCTCACCTCAGTGCACTCTGATCCCCAGAGCTACCAAGCTCAGGATCTCCCCCAACCTCTGAGGTCTAACACATGGTAGATCTCCTCAGTCTTCTACACACTCGCAACTTCCCTAACGGTGAAACCTCCTGGAACCTTCCACTCTCAATGCTGACAGATCCTATTAACCTCCTCAGTGCTCCTGAACCCTGGGACCAGCGGCCCCACCTACCCCCCCCACCACATTGCTGCTAGACCCCAGGAATCGCCCCGTAAATGAAATCCCACGTTCAGACTCCAGTGTTACCAAACCAGAGGTGCCCCCTCTACACCATTGCCATTCCCCAGAAGCTTCATTCATCCTACCAAAGCCCAGCACTCTCCATAGCTGCTGCTCTCAGATATTGCTGCAAAGAATTGCAGCATCCTTGCATTCTGCTGCACATTTTCACTGAGGCCGTGCCGTGCCCTGAGATTTTTCACTGCTGTGCAGTGCCCTGAGATTTTCCTCTGAGGCCGTGCAGTGCCCTGAAATTTTTCACTGCCGTGCAGTGCCCTGAGATTTTTCACTGCCGTGCACTGCCCTGAGATTTTTCACTGAGGCTGTGCAGTGCCCTGAGATTTTTCACCGAGGCCATACAGTGCCCTGAGATTTTTCACCGAGGCCGTGCAGTGCCCTGAGATTTTTCACTGAGGCCGTGCAGTGCCCTGAGATTTTTCACTGAGGCCGTGCAGTGCCCTGAGATTTTTCACTGCTGTGCAGTGCCCTGAGATTTTTCACTGAGGCCGTGCAGTGCCCTGAGATTTTTCACCGAGGCCGTGCAGTGCCCTGAGATTTTTCACCGAGGCCGTGCAGTGCCCTGAGATTTTTCACTGAGGCCGTGCAGTGCCCTGAGATTTTTCACTGAGGCCGTGCAGTGCCCTGAGATTTTTCACTGAGGCCGTGCAGTGCCCTGAGATTTTTCACTGCCGTGCAGTGCCCTGAGATTTTTCACCGAGGCCGTGCAGTGCCCTGAGATTTTTCACTGAGGCCGTGCAGTGCCCTGAGATTTTTCACCGAGGCCATGCAGTGCCCTGAGATTTTTCACCGAGGCCATGTAGTGCCCTGAGATTTTTCACTGAGGCCGTGCAGTGCCCTGAGATTTTTCACTGAGGCCATGCAGTGCCCTGAGATTTTTCACCGAGGCCGTGCAGTGCCCTGAGATTTTTCACTGCCGTGCAGTGCCCTGAGATTTTTCACGGAGGCTGTGCAGTGCCCTGAGATTTTTCACCGAGGCCGTGCAGTGCCCTGAGATTTTTCACTGAGGCCGTGCAGTGCCCTGAGATTTTTCACTGAGGCCGTGCAGTGCCCTGAGATTTTTCACCGAGGCCGTGCAGTGCCCTGAGATTTTTCACTGAGGCCGTGCAGTGCCCTGAGATTTTTCACTGCCGTGCAGTGCCCTGAGATTTTTCACTGAGGCCGTGCAGTGCCCTGAGATTTTTCACTGAGGCTGTGCAGTGCCCTGAGATTTTTCACTGAGGCCGTGCAGTGCCCTGAGATTTTTCACTGCCGTGCAGTGCCCTGAGATTTTTCACTGAGGCCGTGCAGTGCCCTGAGATTTTTCACGGAGGCTGTGCAGTGCCCTGAGATTTTTCACGGAGGCTGTGCAGTGCCCTGAGATTTTTCACGGAGGCTGTGCAGTGCCCTGAGATTTTTCACGGAGGCTGTGCAGTGCCCTGAGATTTTTCACTGCCGTGCAGTGCCCTGAGATTTTTCACGGAGGCTGTGCAGTGCCCTGAGATTTTTCACTGCCGTGCAGTGCCCTGAGATTTTTCACCGAGGCCGTGCAGTGCCCTGAGATTTTTCACTGAGGCCGTGCAGTGCCCTGAGATTTTTCACGGAGGCTGTGCAGTGCCCTGAGATTTTTCACTGCCGTGCAGTGCCCTGAGATTTTTCACTGCCGTGCAGTGCCCGGAGATTTTTCACCGAGGCCGTGCAGTGCCCTGAGATTTTTCACTGAGGCCGTGCAGTGCCCTGAGATTTTTCACGGAGGCTGTGCAGTGCCCTGAGATTTTTCACTGCCGTGCAGTGCCCTGAGATTTTTCACTGAGGCCGTGCAGTGCCCTGAGATTTTCCTCTGAATGCTCTTCAGTGAGATACTGACTTTTCCTTTGCCACCACTTAGGAACATCATTGTCCAGTCCCAATTTATCTTTCTCTGGTTTCCTTGTGAATTGTGCATCACCCAGTGTCCACTCCTTACCTAAACTATCTGTATCACCCTGTCCATCTGGGCTGGTGAATGACGTAATGGGTGAACTTTTGCTGGCTGTCACTGCTGCTCAAGGTCACTTTCATATCGCCAGCTCTTGTAGAGAGCGAAAAAGATAGAGAAATGCCGAATTTCGTGCGATCTTCTTTTTCCTTACTGTTCTACTCATGTAATGATACCTCACAGTTTAAATTTCAGAAATTAAAATTGTTTTTATTGTTTAACATTGGCACTAGTTCTGCACAAACCACCTGTGGGTGCGAGACCTCCCATGTCTCCTTCCTCTATCAACACTGCTGAGTTGGAGCCCAGTACATCCATTGTTTTCTCCTCCTGCTGGGTTGCTAGATGAATGCCTGCAGTTTCTCCTCTTGTAGATTATCATTCACGGGAACTATGCACCAATTTTCCCTGCATAAGAACAGAAAGCATTTTACTTTCAGACACAGACTGGTTTATTTCCCGACTATTGGAGAACTCTTATTACTTCTCTGATGGAGTTCCCAGAGAGAAAATGATGCCTTAAATACAGGAAACTTTGTGATATCCGGCACCGACGGGACCGAGCTGTTGCCATCCCATCAAAACTGCCGGACAAACCAGCGGTAATGTTAAAACATACGGAGCTGCTCCGTATCTAGCAACAAACCCTGTTGCTTACAGTCGGCCGTAGCTTGCAAGCGTCTCTGTAGCTAAGCAACAGCTTTAGCTAGACCTTGCAGAGCCTGACTGGTGAAAAAAAAGCAACGAAAAGAAAAAAAACTTACTGAACCGACTCCTGAATTTTGCTGGTGGCTCGAGCATTCCAGACAGTTAACCTCCGGATAAACCAAAGTTTCCTGTACCATGCTTGCATTGCATGATACTCCAGTGATATACTTTTATTGTTCCATTTGAAGGAGTCTGTAGAATTCATTGAATTCACAGGGTTATACCCTGAAGTGGTAGTCTGAAAAGTTTAAAATCTAGATGAATGGCAGCTTGCTACCATCACATGCACTTTTGCTGAGCTTGTGAAGTCATTACATTTCTTCCTACACTAGAGGAGGGACTTGGGGGTTCGGGAGTTGCCACTCACTGACTGTGCCACCTTATTCCACGTGGTTCTAGCTACTGTATCGGTGGATCTCTTCCCACCTACACCCATGCCCACAATTGCATTGCTCCTGTGCCTTATTTCAATAAGCTGATTAATATCACTCTCTAAGTGAGTTTGCAGCTCTCCTCTTAGTAGTTCTCATTGGAACCATTCCTTCAGCTTGCTAGGTGCAGACCCAGCTTCAAATCCTGTGCTCGCGTCCTTCAGCACTACTTCCTCTGCTCCCTCCCACATGAATTTTTCAGGTCTCCCAATGCCCAGAAATGTAAAATTATCCAACCCCACAATTTCTGGAGGAGTCAGCATTGAGCCACTGGGCGGACAGAAGTATCAAGATACTGCATGTTCAGCAGCGGATCATGGAACTCAGAAGTTGGCGGCCAAATTTCAACAGTGTCAAACTTCCTTGAGAAACAGCAATTAGCCTCTAATTGACATAGATGTGCCTATTTACAGCATTTTCCCCACAGAGTTCAGCTGGTAAGTTAAACCCTGATTTTAACTCAGGATGAGAATTGGGGGTGCTGGGACAAACAGTTCGCCACCACCTGGAGTGTGAGACCCGGGAGATTTTAACTCATGAGTCTCATTTATACGACCCGACACTGACCCTCCACCCACCCCCCACCCCCACTCCCACCCTGAAGCCGGCGGGCATGATGTCACCCCCGGTGGGTAGGAGTCAAAATTCTTGTTGCTGTCAGCTTTCGCTGGTGGGCTGTAGATTGTGCGTGGCTTAGTTGGGCATGCAGCTAAAATGGGGTGCATATCCCATTGAGGTCAACGGGACAGGACTTTCCCTTGAATTTAGGACCCTGGTTCTCTGGGGAGTTCAGCTTTCGCATTCCTGAGTTCAGGTAAGTTTAACTGGTGGGGGATTGTTGGGGTGGGGAGCGGTGTGCTTCTGGAATGCACTGCAAACCCCAGCCATTTTAATCCCCTGCCTACATTGTTAAACGCAGTAGCATGTTAACATCCGATTGTTTTTCTCACGGCCGTCGTTTTACCCGTATTAGAAAAGGGTTATTAAGATATAAGCGCTCCCCTTCCTGTATAATAATGCATTTAGTGTTATGTGGTATAATACTCCTGTCATTATAAAACAGTATCTTCTGACTTAATAATACTAGATTTTGTCAAGGGATTTGAAGGCTATAATCTTATTTTGGAATTCATATGGCAGTTGTAAACCACTTGAGCTTTGCTCTGAGGTATCCATTGTGTTGAGTTTTATTAGGATAATCCAAACAATTAATACTAAAATAATACGCTTCTGCTGCAAATGTAGAATCAGTTTTTTTGCTACATTCACCCGCATTTAACTCTTGGGTCCAACCACAGCCTGCGTTACAGCACATACACATTGCTAGTTATAGCTTATTTGAAGATTCCAATATATAGTCTCAGAAGATGTTCCCCAGATCATGTAGTATGCTTTGAGAACACCTCTGTTCAGTCTGCAAGTGTGATCCTGAGCTTCTGGTCGCTTGCCATTTTAGTCCTCCATTCCACTCTGACCTCTCTGTCCTCGGCCTCCTACACTGTTGCAATGAAGCTCAACGTAAGCTCGAGGAACAGCACCTCGTCTTTCGATTAGGTACTTTGAAACCTTCTGGACTCAACATTGAGTTCAGCAATTTCAGACCACAACCACTGCTCCCATTTCATTGGACAGCAGGTTCTAGTAATGGTCTGCTGTTGTCATTTACAGCTCCTCTATTTGTCGATTACCATCCCCTTTTGCCTTGCACCATCATCCCTTTTGTCTTTTAATCTTTCCTGCCTTCCACCCTATCACAGACCTTCCCTTTTGTTCTTTCCTCCCCTCCCTCCTTTCCCTGCACTTGCTTAAAATCTATTATATCTCTAACTTTTTCCAGTTCTGACTAAAGGTCATCGACCTGAAACATTGGGCTGGATTTTGAAACTGGAGGCGTGTAGGAGGCGGGACTACAACTTTCGAGGTTGTAGTCCCGCCTCCATCGAATTGTGGCCAACCCACGCGATTTTCACTTGATTGACCTTGTTGAGCCTGCCCAGCGGGCTCAGCAGGCCAATTAAGGGCCACCCGGCAACAGGTGACTTCACAGATTGACATTTCATCTGTCAAGAGCTTTTGACAGATGAAATATCAGTGTTTGACAGCTCTTTGAAGCTGTCAAACACTGACAATCTGTACACTAAGTTAATTCCTTCCTCTCAGGCTGATTTAGAGATCTCTCCAGAACAGAAAGCTGAATGCTGCAACTTTTGACAGCTCGCGACCATTCTGCTTTCTGTGCCGGTGAGATGAGGGACTCCTGAGACCTGAAGGAACGAAGGCTGTAAAGGTAAGTAAAGGTAAGTAAAACTTATTTAAACACTTTACACATACCAAACACACTTACCTCTGCACTCATGCACCCATCACTCACCTGAACACCAGACACCTCGAACCCTCCAAGTCCTTCAGCCCGACGGTCCGCCTCGCTAACTTGGCGTGGTTTGGAGCCGTCGGGAATCCCACACTTCAGCAATAAAAATAGGGATCAGGCTAAAAACTGCCTGTTAACTACCTGTTAACAGGCAGTTAATTGGCACTAATCCCCTTCCCGTCTCGGGGAGGCGGGTCCCAGCACAGGTCGGGTATCCGCCTCCTTTGAAACTGGCATGGAGGCGGGTTGGGGGTGGGATGGGTTCGTGCCCCCCGATTTCGAGATTTTAACCCCCCCACACGCCTCCAAACCCGCCTCCATGGCCCAATGAAAATCCTGCCCATTAACTCTGTTTCTTTCCACAGATGCTGTCTGATCTGCTGAGTATTTCCAACATTTTCTGTTTTTATTTCTCTAATTAATTGTTGTTGAACTGGCGCTCCCAACCCGTTGTCATAAAACTGCTGCTGCGGTAGCCCTGCTTTTGTGTGGTTTCCAGAGAATTTTTATAACGAGGAATGACTTACAGTTTTCTGAAAGTCAGAGAAGAAGAAGAAACCTACAGAAAATAATTTCACTTTAAAGGACTACTGCTGATGGCAGATACACAGTTCTTCTGCCATTGAGACATTCACAAATAGAAAATTGGTGACCACCAGCAACCCAGCAGCATATGGCTCCCTACGTTGCCTGTGTGCGGTGTACGCCACTTATCTCTTCGGATTTTTTCAGGAGTGGTGACACAAACTTAAATAGGGAGAAGAAAATGTACTTTTAATTGGATGAATCAGTTAGGTTTTTCTGTCACGATGATGCATGCATCAGCTAGAAGGCAAAGCTTAGTGTTTCCTGATCCATGCCAGTGCCAGTCTGGTGAATGGTGCCTTCAGGTTCTCTAGCTTTGAAGATGCACGTTAACAAAGCTCTTCCTGCTTCATCATATGATGGTTGTAAAATTCCTTTTAAATGATAGGAAAAGGAGAAGACTATGCAGAAGCTGTACTGCCTGATGGCCCACTGATAATGTTAATACATAGATTTGGTTTTGATTTCAATCTGCATGCCCCCACAATCTTTCTTTACTTTGACAGTACATTCAAAAAATAAGCTGGAATTAGTGGGTCACTTTAGCTTAAACTCTTCTTTTATGTTAATTCTCCATCACAGTTTTGTAATAGGCTGATGGCTCATTTGCAATAAATAGATTTTCTAATGCCACAGGCTGTAGGCGGACAGATAGAATGCTAACCATGGCACCATGGAGCAGGAGGTGGTCCAAGGGGGAAAGAGCAGAATGGAAAAGTTGTATTCATAGGGGATTCAATATTTAGAAGGATAGTGTCCTCTGCAGTCGTGACTGAGAATCCAGAAGGGTGTGTTGCCTACCTGGTGCAAAGGTAAAGGATATCTCGGAGCAACTGGAGAGGAACTTGGAAAGGGAAGGGGAAGATCCAGTTGCCAAGGTCCATGTTGGGACCAATGATATAGGGGAAAAAAAGGGAGGAGGTCTTGCTAAGGGAATATCAGAAGTTAGGAACTAAATTAAAAAACAGGACCTCACAGGTGGTAATCTTGGGATTACTACTGAGCCACATGCTAATTGTCATTGGGTTAGGCAGATCAGGAAGGTGAATGCGTGGCTGCAAGACTGGTGTGGGAAGGAGGGGTTCCATTTCCTGGAACACCAGCACCTATACTGGGACAGGAAGGAATTGTACCACTGGGAGTGGGACCAGTGGCCTAGAGGAAAGGATAAATAGGGCTGTCGCTAGGACTTTAAACTAGTAAGATGGGGGGAGGGATCTGGTGGAAAAAAAGGGGATGAAAGTAAAGTTCAGAGCAAAGTGAGGAACAAGGATAGCATAAAGGGTCAGGGAACAAATACAGTTATAAAATAGGAGCATAAAAGGACTGTTAAAATAAAGTAAAAGGAATAACTATTAAAGATGAGTTAAACTGCCTGCACAGAAATGTACACAACCTCCAAAATAAAATGGGGGAATTGGAGGCAATAATCTGTAGCGAGGAACCAGATGTAGTAGGAATCACTGATACATGGCTACATAAAGAACAGGACTGGAAACTAAATATTGCAAGTTATAACATAATCATAAAGGATAGGGAAGGAAGAAAGGGGTAGGTAGCTCTACTAATTAGAGATAAAATAATGGCAGTAGAAAGAAAGGACATAACTAACAGAAGGTTAGAAACAGAATCTATTTGGATTGAAATAATAGAAAAGAAGTGATTGATCAAGCTAATAGGGGTATACTACAGACCACCTCATCGTGGAAAGGAGGTGGAGGTGGTAATATATAACCAATTATATGAAATGAGTTAAGGACATAGAATAATAATTATGGGCGATTTTAGCTACCCCCAAATAAACTGGTAAGAAGAGGCATCAAAAGGGGTACAGGGAATGAAGTTTTTACAATATGTGCAGAACTCCTTTCTTATCCAGTGTCATGAATCTTATCATTCATGAAGAAATGACTCATGAAGTAACACTGGGCGGTCAGCTGGTGACGCCATCCAAGGAGTATAAATACTTGGGCGTGGGCCCAGCTTGCTCAGGATGTTTTTGTAACCAGGAGCTAGTGATGTAACTAGAATCTCATGGTTGTGAAACAGTTGATTAAAGCCTTGTTTTATACTCAAGCCAAGTGCTCAGTAGTCTATTTACATCAATTTAATCAACTGACCTGCTCCACGCTCTGAGTGGTCTTGGGAACAGATGGCTACGACTCAAACCGTAGAAGGGAACTCGGACGAAGTAATCGATCCATCACGGAGAAACTACTCAGACCCGCCCGTCTCGACCTGGACCCGAATTCACTTAGAGCTGCTAAGGTATGGAAACACTGGTATCGTACCTTCAGCAACTTCCTTGAGGAGTGTGGTGAGAATGTTCCTAATAAGTTACGAATGCTTGCCAATTATGTATCTCCTCATGTGTTTGACTATATCGAAGACTGTGTAGACTATGCCGCTGCTATCCAAATACTACAGCAACTATATGTTAAGTCCCCAAACGAAATTTTTGCTCGGCATCTACTGGCCACAACTTGACAACAACACGGGGAATCACTTGACGAGTTCCTTCAGAAACTTCGCAGGCTCAGCAAGGATTGTAATCATAAAGCTGTCACAGCTGAGCAGTACCAGGAGGAGTTAATTCGTGATTCTTTTATTAATGGAATTGCGTCTCCCTTCATACATCAGCGTCTGCTGGAGAATAAAACCCTCATGTTACAGGCTGCCTATGACCAGGCATGTTCTCTGGACTTAGCAAAGAGGAATGCAGATACCTATCTTTCACCACGTGCACGGGCGGCTGCTATCACTTTTAGTGACTCCTTCGATAGGCCTCGGGCGGAAGCCGTCACTGATGATGACTCCAACCTGGCTGATGACAACCCTACCCTAGAAGCCTTCACTGATGACAACCCTGCCCTAGCAGCATCTTGCCAATCTGGAAGGAAGTGTTTCTTCTGTGGAGGTGCATTCCACTATAGGAAATTTTATCCTGCTTGTAACGCAGTCTGCAATCATTGCAGTAAGAAAGGTCACTTTTCTAAGGTATGCCAGTCAAGAGCCTCTGTTAGTAAGAAAGGCCACTTTTCTAAGGTATACCGGGCATGAGCCCCTGTTAGTTTTGCAGCTACTATCTATAAAACTGCTCCTCCCCCAAGAGCCACTACTAAGGTTACAGCTGCTATCGATAAAACTGCTCCTCCCCCAAGAACCACTACAAAGGTTACAGCTGTCAAGGGTAAAACTGCCCCTCCTCCTATCACAACTGTTTTTCCCCAAAGTCTGTCCCATGCAGCCACGAAGGTTTCGGTAAATGGACACATTTTGAGTGCACTAATCGACTCATGCAGCTTTGACAGCTTCATTAGTAAGTGGGCTGTCAGTAAGTTAAAACTGTGTATTTACCCCTCGGACAGGGAAATTGCAATGGCTATGACGACACTGACCAGCAACTCTTCCGGCTTTTGTCTTGTCGACCTTATTCTCAATGGCCGCACTTATTTCTCCACCCGGCTCGGGGTGCTCAAAAACCTATGCAGTGATGTGCTCCTGTGGCAGGATTTCCAGAAACAACACAAAAGACTCACTTTCGAGTTTGGAGGGTCAAAACCGGAGCTTACTATTTCCAAAGTACCGTTTTGTGCGCTTTCGGCGGCTTTGCTCAACGAGCCCTCCTTGTTTACCAATCTTTCCCCCCGATGTAAGCCCATAATCACTAACATAGAAACATAGAAACATAGAAGATAGGAGCAGGAGTAGGCCATTCTCCTGCACGGTGGCATAGTGGTTAGCACTGTTGCTTCACAGCGCCAGGGACCCGGGTTCGAATCCGGCCTCGGGCGACTGTCTGTGTGGAGTTTGCACATTCTCCCCGTGTTTGCATGGGTTTTCTCCGGGTGCTCCGGTTTCCTCCCACAGTCCAAAGATGTGCGGGTTAAGTTGATTGGCTATGATAAATTGACCCTTAGTGTTAGGGGGATTAAATACGTGGGGTTACAGGGATAGGGTGGGATATGTGTTGGTGTAGGGGTTACGGGGATCGGGTGGGATATGTGTCGGTGCAGGCTCGATGGGCCGAAATGGCCTCTATCTGCACTGTGGGGTTTCTGTGATTTCTGTGATTTCTGTGATTCGGCCCTTCGAGCCTGCTCCGCCATTCAATGAGATCATGGCTGATCATTCAAATTCAGTACCCTGTCCCTGCCTTCTTCCCCTTATCCTCCTGTCGAGAAGGAGGCTATGGCTATCATCGAAGCAGTACGTAAATGGAGTCATTTTCTCGCTCATCGCCATTTCATGCTTATAACCGATCAGCGCTCCGTGACCTTTATGCTGGATAACCAGAAATGCACTAAGATCAAGAATAACAAAATACAACTCTGGAGGATGGAATTGGCTGCCTTTGGCTACATCATACATTATCGACCCGGCAAAGAGAATGTAGTCCCGGATACCCTCGCACGTGCGTTCTGCTCTTCTATGTCAACTTCGACTCTTGCAGATCTTCAAACTGACTTATGCCATCCTGGTGTTACCCGTATGTTGCACTTTGTTCGATCTAAAAATCTCCCATTTTCTACGGAAGATGTGAAAAGAACATGCTCCACCTGTAGAATTTGTGCGGAATTAAAACCGCAATTCTTCCGTCCATCAGATTGCTCGCTCATACACGCTATGCAGCGACTCAGCATTGACTTTAAAGGGCCATTGCCTTCCTCAATGCGAAACACCTACTTACTTACTATGGTGGATGAATATTCACGCTTTCCCTTTGCTTTCCCCTGTCCCAATATGCTTACTTCCACAGTGAACAAATGCTTCGATCAAGTCTTTTCCCTTTGCGGTACGGCCAATTTCATCCACTCTGATCGGGGTCCCTCCTTCATGTCAAGCGAACTCAAAAGTTATCTTTCCCAATGGGGAATCGCCACAAGTAAAACGACACCGTATCATCCCATCGGTAATGGACAGGTTGAGAGATACAACGTTATCATTTGGAACACTGTTCGTCTTGCACTGAGGTCACGCAACCTACCAGGCCAGCAGTGGGAAACTATGCTCCCTGACGTGTTGCATTCCATCAGGTCTCTTCTTTCTACGTCCACCACTGTCACTCCTCACGAGCGATTCTTCAGGTTCCAGCGTCGCTCCACTCATGGGACGTCCTTACCATCATGGTTGGCAGCACCTGGCCCCCTGATGCTCCGAAGATTCGTCCGATCTTCCAAAAACGATTCCCACGTCGACGAGGTGGAACTAACAGAAGTTAATCCCACATACGCGCACGTGCGGTACCCTGATGGCCGGGAGTCCACCGTTTCACTCCGAGATCTGGCTCCCTGTCCAACCGGTCCCACGGACCCAACTGATAGAGGAACCCATAGTAATGATGCCAACACTCTGCGCTCCTTTCAGGATGATGCCTTACCTGGGACATCAAGGGATCTGCCGGTTACTCCACCGGATCAACTCGGGGAGCCGAACGATCCCCACGGGTTGGCCACCCGAAGCCAGGACGCCCACCCGAAGCCAGGACGCCGGTCAGTCCCCGGCTACCAAACAAGATGAAGCCAGCTCTGCTCCTGTGGGGACCCGCACCCGGAGTCACTATCTCCCCAGTCTCCCTCAGGTCGATCAAGGCGACACGGGCCCTGTCGATCTACCAGTACGAGCCAAGCAACCCAGGGACCAAGACACGGTCCGAGGAGACGTGCCTTCCAGCCACAAACAAAGATCTAAAAGACTGTGGCTATTCGTGGTCTGCCTAATCCGCTAGAAGGAAGTCGTCGGACTTCCAAATCTTTCAAGCGGGAAAAATGTCATGAATCTTGTCATTCATGAAGAAATGACTGATGAAGTAACACTGGGCGGCCAGCCGTCCAAGGAGTATAAATGTTCGGGCGTGGGCCCAGCTTGCTCAGGATGTTTTTGTAACCAGGAGCTAGTGATGTAACTAGAATCTCATGGTTGTGAAACAGTTGATTAAAGCCTTGTTTTATACTCAAACCAAGTGCTCAGTAGTCTATTTACATCATCCAGTATGTAAAAAGCCCAACAAGAGAGGGAGAGAGCACTGCTGGATCTAATAATGGGGAATGAACCAGGACACATAAGAGAAGTAAATTTAGCAGAACATCTAGGCAATAGCGATCACAACATAATAAGGTTTAAGATAAAGATTGAGAAGAACATAAGAAAGACAAAAGCAATAAATTGGAAAAAAACTGATTTTAAGGGGATGAGAATGGAATGAGGGAAAACTGGAAAAATTTACTGACAAAGAAATAGAACAGCAGTGGGAAATTTACTAACAAAGAAAGAAAGACTTGCATTTATAGAGTGTCATTCGTGACCACCAGATGTCCCAAAGCGCTTAACAGCCAATTAAGTACTTTTTAAAATGTAGTCACTGTTGTAATGTAGGAAATGCAGCAGTCACTTTGTGCACAGTAGCTCCCACAAACAGCGATGTAACAATGACCAGATAATCTGTTTTAGTGATGTTGATCGAGGGATAAATATTGGCTAGGACACCGGGGATAACTCCCCTGCTCTTCTTCGAAACTGTGCCATAGAGACATAGAAACATAGAAGATAGGAGCAGGAGTAGGCCATTCAGCCCCTCGAGCCTGCTCCGCCATTTAATGAGATCATGGCTGATCATCCAAATTCAGTACCCTGTCCCTGCTTTCTCCCCATATCCCTTGATCCCTTTAGCCTTAAGAAATATATCTAACTCCTTCTTGAATATATTTAATGAATTGGCCTCAACTGTCTTTTATGGTAGAGAATTCCACAGGTTCACCACTCTCTGGGTGAAGAAATTCCTCCTCATCTCTGTTCTAAATGGCTTATCCCTTCTCTTTAGACTGTGACCTCTGGTTCTGGACTCCCCCGCCATCGGGAACATCCTTCCTGCATCTAGTCTGTCTAGTCCTGTTAGAATTTTATAAGTTTCAATGAAATGCCCTCTCATTCTTCTAAACTCCAGCGAATATAAGCCCAATCGACCCAATCTCTCCCCATACGTCATTCCTGCCATCCCAGCTATCAGTCTGGTGAATCTTCGCTGCACTCCCTCCATGGCAAGAACAACCTTCCTCAGATAAGGCGACCAAAACTGCACACAATACTCAAGGTGTGGTCTCACCAAGGCCCTGTACAACTGCAGCAAAACATCCTTGCTCCTGTACTCGAATCCTCTCGCTATGAAGGCCAACATACCATTTGCCTTCTTAACCGCCTGTTGCACCTGAATGCTTACCTTCAGTGACTGGTGCACAAGGACACCCAGGTCTCGTTGCACTTCCCCTTCTCCCAATCTATTGCCGTTCAGATAATAATCTTCCTTCCTGTTTTTGCAACCAAAGTGGATAACCTCGCATTTATCCACATTATACTGCATCTGCCATGCTTCTGCCCAATCACCCAACCTGTCCAAATCATACTAGAGTTTCTCGGCATCCTCCTCACAGCACACACACCCACCAGGCTTTGTGTCGTCTGCAAACTTGGAGATATTACATCTAGTTCCCTCGTCTAGATTATTAATATATATTGTGAATAGCTGGGGTCCTAGCACCGATCCCTGCGGTACCCCACTAGTCACTGCCTGCCACTCGGTAAAAGACCCGTTTATTCCAACTCTTTGCTTCCTGTCTGCCAACCAGTTCTCTAGCCAAGTCAGTACCTTACCCCCAATCCCATGTGCTTTAACTTTACACGCTAATCTCTTATGCGGGACCTTATCAAAAGCCTTCTGAAAGTCCAAATACACCACATCCACTGGTTCTCCCTTATCTATTCTACCAGTTACATCCTCAAAAACTTCCGGTAGATTAGTCAAGCATGATTTACCTTTTGTAAATCCATGTTGACTTTGTCTGATCCTGTCATTGTTTTCCAAGTGCTCTGCTAGTACATCTTTTATAATGGACTCTAGCATTTTCCCCACTACCGATGTTAGGCTTACCGGTCTATAATTACCCGTTTTCTCTCTACCACCTTTTTTGAACAGTGGGGTAACATTAGCTACCCTCCAATCCATGGGTACTGTTCCAGATTCCATCGAATGCTGGAAGATGATCAGCAAAGCATCAACTATTTCTAGGGCCACTTCCTTAAGTACTCTAGGATGTAGATTATCAGGCCCTGGGGATTTATCGGCCTTCAATCCCATCAATTTCCCTAACACTATTTCCCTACAAATACTGATTTCATTCAGTTCCTCCCTCTCATTAGACCCTATGTTCCCCGACATCTCTGGGAGGTTATTTGTGTCCTCCTTTGTGAAGACAGTACCAAAGCATGTATTTAATTGGTCTGCCATTTCTTTGTTCCGCATTATAAATTCCCCTGATACTGACTGCAAGGGACCTACGCATGACTTCACCAATCTTTTTCTCTTCGCATATCTATAGAAGCTTTTACTTTCAGTTTTTATATTCCCTGCAAGCTTACTCTCATACTTTATTTTCCCCCTCTTAATTAATCCCTTTGTCCTCCTTTGCTGAATCCTAAACTGCTCCCAATCCTCAGGTTTGCTGCTTTTTCTGGCCAATTTATATTTCCTCTCTTTGGATCTTATGCTATCCCTAATTTCCCTTGTTAGCCACGGTTGAGTCACCTTCTTTGTTTTATTTTTATGCCAAACAGGGATGAACTAATTCTGTAGTTCATCCGTGCGATCTTTAAATGTTTGCCATTGCCTATCCACCATCAACCCTTTAAGTAACGTTCCCCAATCCATCCTAGCCAACTCGCGCCTCATACCGTCGTAGTTTCCTTTATTTAAATTCAGGACCCTGGTCTCTGAGTCAAATGCTTCACTCTCCATCTTAATGAAGAATTCTATCATATTATGATTGCTCCGCCCCAAGGGGCCTCGCACAACAAGATTGCTAATTAATCCTTTCTCATTAACATAATACCCAGTCTAAGATGGCCTGATCTCTAGTTGGTTCCTCGACATATTGGTCCAGGAAACCATCCCGTATACACTCCAGGAATTCCCCCTCCACAGTATTGTTGCTAATTTGGTTAGCCCAATCTATATGATAACTGCTGTGTCCTTATTGCACGCTTCTCTAATTTCCCGTTTAATGCCATCCCCAACCTCAGCATTACTGTTTGGGGGTCTGTATACAACGCCCACTAAAGTTTTCTGCCCCAATGGTATTTCTCAGCTCTACCCATACAGATTCCACATCATCATTGCTAATATCCTTCCTTACTATTGTGTTAATCTCCTCTTTAACTAGCAATGCTACCCCACCTCCTTTTCCTTTTTGCCTGTCTTTCCTGAATATTGAATACCCCTGGATGTTGAATTCCCAGCCTTGGTCACCCTGGAGCAATGTCTCCGTAATCCCAGTTATATCATATTCGTTTACATCTATTTGCGCAGCTAATTCATCCACCTTATTACGAATGCTCCTCGCATTAAGACACAAAGCCTTCAGGCTTGTTTTTTTAACACTCTTAGACCTTTTATTTAATGTGGCCCTGTTTGATTTACACACTTGACTTCTCTGCCTTCCACTTTTGCTTTTCTCCTTCCTGTCTTTTGCTTCTATCCTTGCTTCCCTTTCCTCTGTCTCTCTGCATAGGTCCCCAACCCCCTGCCATTTTAGTTTAAACCCTCCCCAACAGCACTAGCAAACACTCCCCCTAGGACATCGGTCCTGGTCCTGCCCAGGTGCAAAGCGTCCAGTTTGTACTGGTCCCACCTCCCCCAGAATCGGTTCCAATGTCCCAGGAATTTGAATCCCTCCCCCTTGCACCATTCCTCTAGCCATGTATTCATCTGAAATATCCTTCTATTTCTACTCTGACTAACACGTGGCACTGGTAGCAATCCTGAGATTACTACCTTTGAGGTCCTATTTTTAAATTTATCTCCTAACTCCCTATATTCAGCTTTTAGGACCTCATCCCGTTTTTTTACCTATATCGTTGATACCTATATGCAACACGACAGCTGGCTGTTCACCCTCCCCCTCCAGAATGCCCTGCAGCCACTCCGAGACATCCTTGACCCTTGCACCAGGGAGGCAACATACCATCCTGGAGTCTCGTCTACGGCCGCAGAAACGTCTATCTATTCCCCTTACAATAGAATCCCCTATCACTATAGCTCTCCCGGTCTTTTTCCTCCCGTCCTGTGCAGCAGAACCACCCATGGTGCCAGGAAGTTGGTTACTGCTGCCTTCCCCCAATAAGCCATCTCGCTCAACAATATCCAAAGTGGTATATCTGTTTGAGAGGGGGATGGCCACAGGGGACCCCCGCGTTACCTGCCTGCGCCTACTACTCTGCCTGGCGGTCACCCATTCCCTTCCTGCCTGTGCAGCCTTTACCTGCGGTGTGACCAACTCCCTAAACGTGCTATCCACAATGTCCTCAGCATCGCAAATGCTCCAGTATGTATCCATTTGCAGCTCCAGCATTGCAATGCGGTCTGCCAGTAGCTTCAGCTGGATACACTTCCCGCACACATGGTCGTCAGGAACACAGGAAGTGTCCCTGATTTCCCACATAGTGCAGGAGGAGCATGCCACAGGGCCGAGCTGTGCTGCCATGACTTACCCTTTAATTAATTCAAATTAAGTTAACTCAAATCAATACAGCTAATTACACTACAATTAAATGATATACTCAAGGGCCCTTGTTTACTAGCACTTCCCGCTACGCAACAGAGATCCTAGAAACTATAAGCCACAAAAATTAAGTTTGGAAAAAAGCGAGAAAGAGAGAAATACTCACCAACCAATCACTTATCTGTTATGTCCACCCGAGAGAGCAGATGAGTCCTTGGTTTAATGTCTCACCCAAAAGATGGCACCTCCGACACTGCAGCACTCTCTCAGCACTGCGCTGGAGTTTCAGCCTAGATTTTTGTGCACAATTCTCTGGAGTGGGACATGAATCCACAACCTTCTGAGTCAAAACCAACTGAGCCACAGCTGACGCTCAGAAATAGAAAAGTAGTGGGAAACATTTACAGCAGCGATCAATACAGGAGAAATATATCCCACTAAAAAGCAAACTAGCCAGTAATGACACGCCATGGATGAATAAAGGAATAAGGTCAAAATTGAAACTAAAGAAAAAGGCATACACCAAGTACATAGACAACAAAGGCGAGGTTGACAAAAGGGAAGACGAGAAGGTTAGGAAAGAAGTCAAAAAAAATTTAGGAGGGAAAAGAGAAACTTCAAAATTACATTATCAAGGAATAGTAAAGTGTTCTATAGACACCTAAACAACAGAAGAAATATAAATTCATTAGAAAAGATAATAGTGGCAGAGGACTGGTGGACAGCTAATGTGATGACTATATATAAAAAGAGAGATGGAACATGTCCAGAGAACTAAACATTAATAAACTAACGTTGGGGGTAGGAAAGACAATGGTATCCTTAATCAAAGATGTAATAGACAAACATTTAGAAACTGAAAATATAATAAAGAGTAGTCAACCTGGATTCCAAAAGGGAAGGTCATGCTTGACCAACCCTAGTGAATTCTTTGAAGAAATAACAGAAAGGGTAGATGCGGGTAGTGTAATAGACGTTACATATTTAGATTTTCAAAATGCCTTCGATAAGGTACCACATAGCAGACTTATGACTAAGGTCAGAACATGTGGAGTCGGGACAAGTAGCAGAATGGAAAGCAAGCTGGCTACAAAACAGAAAACCATTACTCAGATTGGTACATATTGGGAAATGGTGTTCCACAAGGATCAGTGCTGGGACCACTGTTGTTCACCATTTACATAAATGATTTGGACTTGGGAATCGGAAGCACAATTTCAAATTTTGCGGATGAGACCAAATTGGGGGGTGTATTGAATACAGGGGAGGACTGCAACAAATTACAAGAAGACATTAATAAACTTGCAGAATTGGCGTGTAATTGGCAAATTAACTTCAATACATATAAGTGCGAGATAATAGATTTTGGTAGGAAGAATAAGGAAGCCATATACTCCTTGGAAAATAAGTGTCTAAATGGGGTGGAAGCAAAGAGGGATCTGGGGGTACAGATACACAAATCACTAAAAGTAACATTGCTGGTTAATAAGGCCATAAAAAAAAGCAAACAAAGCTCTAGGGTTTATTTCTAGAGGGATAGAATTGAACAGCAGAAATGTTATGTTAAACTTGTATAGAACCTTGGTTAGTCCACACTTGGAGTACCATGTACAATACTGGTCTCCGTATTATAAAAAGATATAGAGGCACTGGAGAAGGTGCAAAAAAGATTCACTAGAATAATACCAGAACTGAGAGGTTATACCTATCAGGAAAGATTGAGCAGGCTGAGGCTCTTTTCTCTAGAAAAGAGAAGGGGAAGCTAGGTAAGCACATGAAGGAGAAAGGAATAGAAGGATATGTTGATGGGCGTAGATGAAGAAGGGTGGAAGGAGGCTTGTGTGGAACATAAACCTGTTGGCCCAAATTGCCTGTTTCTGTGCTGTAAGTACTTTGTACAGTAATACTTTGAAACACATCAATACTGAATTTCAGAACTGCATTACAGGCTCAATATTCAAAGTTGTTATTTTATTTGTTTTCTGTTTGCAGTGGATCCTCTGGTTTTATAGTGCTGGAAACACTAAATAAATTACTGTACATGTTCTCATTGTTTCATATTCCTGCCATCATGTGCAGTAATTTCACACCAGTTGCTTTTGGCATCTGGGTGCTAAAATCTAAATAGACAAAATACTTCTATTATACATGTGTGCACATGCTATGTTTACATAGATACCCATATCTTAAAAGTACCCGTTCAGTCATGTGCATTCTGGAAAATAAACCAGCTTCTTGATTTTTCATTAACCTCATCTCGCGAGAGTGTTCATCAGTTCTGCCTCTGGAGCGGTGAACATGAGGGCACATGCGAAAGACACCATTTGTATGACAAGGGGGATGTAGTGTTACATCTCCTGGATGACGTTATTGTATAGGTGAATATTGGGCAGTGTGAGTTAACTGAAGGCCAGAGATGTATGATCCACTTACAGGAATGACCAGTGTCACTGAACCTGAGAGAACATCTACAGCAGATGTGAAATGTGTAATAACTGCCTATGTAAACTGGATCTGTTGCAGGGCAGCCAGCAACTTCTTACAAAGTTGGAGCCTTTTAGGAGGGTGAAAGCAATTGGTTGTAATTGAAACATTTTAAAACTCAAATATTGATTAAACAAATATATGCATTTCAGAATGTAGCCTGAATACGGATGTTTCAAAAAAAAAGATATAGATTGCAAGTGTAAATCCTAGGAATCAGTGTAACAGATGGTCTAATGGAAGTGTGGGACAAAAAACAGCTTGTCTGGGGGAGGAGGGATAGGAACTATTTTCAGGAAGCCAGTAGTTAAGGCTTAGCAAAGATAAAAATACACAGGAGAGAAGGGAGTGGATTTCTTCTTATTCTGTTTTTTTAATCCTTCATTTTGCTATCTTGCCTTCTCTGCTGAAAGGAGCAGATATCTATAGAGGGTCCAGATCCATGAAGAAACTCAACGCCCCAATATTTACAGGGAGGCAGGGGCGGTGGAAAACGACCGAGGAACCTGGCAAGGCCGGGATGTGGAGATCCTACCGAACTTAACGGCAAAATCTCATTATCGTTTTTTTCTTCCGTTCCCCACCCTGCAGCTGGCCAAATTGACTGCCCTTGGGGATAGTTCCTGGCAGTCGAGAGGGGGAAGGCCGGTGTTTGAGGCTGGGGGGTGGGGGATAGGGAGAAAATGCCTGCAATTGCGGCATGGAGAGGTCAGCAATCGTGGCTTGGTGTGAGGGAGGGGAGAGAGACCGTTGTGGAAGTGGGGGGGGGGGGGTGGGGGTCAGTGATCGGGCTTGGGGGAAGGTGGAATTGGCCATGATCGACTGGAGGGTGAGGCACTGCGGGAGCCCGATTTAAATATGTTAATAAAGTGCCCCGTCTCTCCATGACAAGACAGGTGGACACCATGAAATCAACCGCCGTAAAAACAGCAAATGGGGTTGGGGACGCTTACCCTATTTTTTCATTTTTACCCTCTCCCGCCTGTCATGGTGTTTAATATCAAGGCCAATTTCTCTTGGACAGGAAAAACAGCAAACTCCATTAAACTACAGGACATTACCTTCTCATTGTTTCTGAGCCACATTGAAAATGACTGCTTAAATTCTCTGCGAAATCTGATCATGATCTAGGAATATTGCTGAAGGTGATTATGTGATATGGGGTTATAAGCAATGTTCCTATTAAGCTGCGTGGCTGTGCAGCGGTCTGGAGGTCCCGCGCAGGCCACTCACTGGCTTTTCAGTTGGAATAATCGCGTATGTGTAAAGATTTGAATAAGAACATAACATAAGAAGTAGGAGCAGGAGTAGGTCATACGGCCCCTCGGGCCTGCTCCGCCATTCAATAGGATCATGGCTGATCCGAATCTAGACTCACTTCCACTTCCCTGCCCTCTCCCCGTAACCCCTAATTCCCTTGTCTGCTAGGAAACTGTCTATCTCTGTTTTAAATTTATTTAATGTTGCAGCTTCCACAGCTCTCTGGGGTAGCAAATTCCATAGGTTTACTACCCTCTGAGTGAAGAAGTTTCTCCTCATCTCAGTTTTGAAAGGGCAGCCCCTTATTCTAAGATTATGCCCCCTAGTTCTAGTCTCACCCATCAGTGGAAACATCCTCACCGCATCCACCCGATCAAGACCCCTCACAATCTTATATGTTTCGATAAGATCACCTCTCATTCTTCTGAACTCCAATGAGTAGAGGCCCAACCTACTTAACCTTTCCTCATACGACAACCCTCTCATCTCTGGAATCAACCGAGTGAACCTTCTCTGAACCGCCTCGAGAGCAAGTATATCTTTTCTTAAATATGGAAACCAAAACTGCACGCAGTATTCCAGGTGTGGCCTCACCAATACCCTGTATAACTGCAGCAAGACTTCCTTGTTTTTATACTCCATCCCCCTTGCAATAAAAGCCAAGATTCCATTGGCCTTCCTGATCACCTGCTGCACCTGCATGCTAACTTTTTGTGTTTCATGCACCAGGACCCCCAGATCCCTTTGTAATGTAGCACTTTGCAGTTTCTCTCCATTTAGATAATAACTTGCTCTTTGATTTTTTCTGCCAAAGTGCATAACCTCACACTTTCCAATATTATATTCCATCTGCCAAATCTCTGCCCACTCACTTAGCCTGTTTATGTCCTTTTGCAGGTTTTTAATGTCCTCCTCACTCACTGCTTTCCCTCCCATCTTTGTATCATCGGCAAACTTGGATACGTTAATATAATTTGTAAAGAGTTGGGGACCCAGCACTGACCCCTGCGGTACACCACTAGTTACTGATTGCCATCCTGAGAATGACCATTTATCCCAACTCTTTGTTTTCTGTTAGATGGCCAATCTTCCACCCATGCCAGTATATGACCCCCAATCCTGTGATTTTTTATCTTGATCAGTAATCTTTTGTGTGGAACCTTGTCAAATGCCTTTTGGAAGTCCAGATACACTACATCCACTGGTTCCCCTTTATCCACCCTGTATGTTACGTCCTCAAAGAATTAGAGCAAATTTGTCAAACATGACTTCCCCTTCATAAAACCATGCTGACTCTGTCCTATTAAATTATGTTTATCCAAATGCTCTGTTACTGTTTCCTTAATAATGGACTCCAACATTTTGCCAACCACAGATGTTAGGCTAACTGGTCTATAGTTTCCAGCTTTTTGTCGTGCTGCCAGTTAAAGGACCCGTGCACCCAAAAAAAATTAAAGGGAACATTGGCTATAAGTGAGTGGATCAATATTGTGCATAAAGGGGAAATGTGTTAAAGATAGATCTGGCTAAAGGAGCATCAAAGCACGTTGCCTCTCGGAGTCTTACTATATACATTGCCTGTGTAAGATAACAATGCCAAACAAAATCGAGGAGCACTACATCTACAAATATTCAATCTTCTGATCTTTTTTGTTAAAATTTACATTAATAAAGGTACCATGTTTTTTGTTAAAAATGCTGTTGGTTCGTTTTGATTATTATATTTATAAAGTAACTGCAGCTGATGCCATTTGTTGGAATCAGTAATATCACTCCTGAGTAGGGGAGAAAATAGGCTTCTCCAAAATTTCCCCTTTGCAAGCCCTTCAACCATTATAGGGACCTTGTTATGGGGTTTTGTCTGAATTAGTGGCAGATACTTGTCAGTGGAAGCCACAATGTTAATTTATTTTGAACTCATTAATCCTTTCCTGGAAAGTTGATTTTGCTATTGATTGCAATTAAAAACACTACATTGTAGGATTTACTCTTTTGTTAGATTCTGCACCCTGTTTATGTGCACTTATAGACAGATAATTTAACAGTTCAAGCTTATTGGCTCAGGACTGAACCTGAGGTAGTAAAATGTTTAATTATGACATATCTCACACACTTGTGATAGGAGGTGAATTATTAGATTCTTTTCAACTTTGGCAAATTCATCTCTTGGAGATCTTCCAAAATGTCCAGTGACTTAGTGTACTTATTTTTTAAAAGGTACTGTACATTGAGTATTTAGGAGATGTTCACCATTTTTGGAGTTGTTAGTAGATTCAGTTTCCGAATGCTTATAAACATCCTTTACTCATTCATCGCCGTACTATGAGTAATGATATGAAATAGAATCTTCATGCAAACACACTTATTAACATATAAAAATCTAATCCTATAATTGACTGGTGGAACCATGAATATTGGATTTCTACTAACAATATTGGAGTAAAAACTATAACAGAGAAATAAAAATGAAGCCTATTTTTATGTTTGAAGCAGAGTGGCGGTGGTGCTATCCTGCCAGGGGCAATGCTCTAAATGTGGGGAGACTGCAGCTGTGGATTCCCATGCTTTGGCATTCTGATCCTGTTCAGCAGGCAGTGCGATGGTCAATGACAGACGTGATAAGATCACTATTGTGTCAGGCAAACCAACTGATCTGGAGGGAGATTGGACCAGCTGGTTTAGGATGTTTTGAAAGCAATTCTATAAATAATAAAGAGGAAATATATTAGAAGTACCCATAGAGAAGTGAGGGCAGAATACACCATCATTTAAAATATAGAAATAATGCAAATAAAACATCTTGCTCCTTCAATTTAAAATGTGCCTGCTTGTAATTATATGTTTTTAAAGGATGAATTAAATGGTAATTTTTACACTATGTACTTTATGTTGAATGCTGTGATGTTGTTGTATAGATTACATAGACTACAGTGGACAAAACTGCTTTCCTATGAATAACTTTATTGTATTTGTTATTAGAGGGCAGCTTTATAGAAACAGTGTCAGCCATGGCTCAGTTGGTAGCACTCTTGCCTCTGAGTCAGAAGGTTGTGGGTTCAAGTCCCACTCCAGAGACTTGAGTACAAACACCTAGGCTGACACTGCAGTCCTGAGGGTGTGCTGCACTGTTGGAGTTGCCATCTTTCAACTGTGATGTTAAACCTGTCTGCTCTCTCAGGTGGATGTAAAAGATCCCACAAAAGATGGCACTATTTTGAAGAAAAGCAGGGGAGTTATCCCCGGTGTCCTGGTCAATATTTATCCCTCAATCAACATAACAAAAACAGATTATTTGGTCATTATCACATTGCTGTTTGTAGGAGCTTGCTGTGCGCAAATTGGTTGCCGTATTTCCTACATTACAATATAGTGACTACACTTCAGAAAGTACGTAATTGGCTGTAAAGCGCTTTGGGACGCCCGGTAGTTGTGAAAGGTGCTATATAAATGCAAGTCTTTCTTTCTTTGTAACCAGCTAATTAAACTATTTATGAAAGCAGACTGTGAGACAATGCCTAGCATGTGCTGTGATTCAGACACAGCAATGCCAACCCACTGTCTCATAAATCATGAGACAAACTCTTTAAATCATGAGACAAACTCTTAAACCCGTTCTCCTGGCTTTCCTGACCGCTTCTGCTCCCAACTCGCCAAAGGATTAAAATTCAGTCCTATATTACTGCATCTGAAAATGCTTTACAAAAAACTTTTAAAAAATCCTACCCGTTATCACCATGCTGCCATGTATCTCAGTTTAAGGTTACAATGACTAATATAAATTCGTTATACAATATATTTATGGCTTGGGCCACCTGCCAGCAGGAAGAGGCAAGCATTCTGCCCACTGCCCGCCTGTTTAATTCCTTATGTTAAAATCAAGCCTCAACTCTCCTGTGAACCAAAACCCAAACCTACTCTATTATACATGCTCTGTCTGAGATGGTCCAGAAGTAACAATATGTTTTATCATTGTTTTTGCCCACCACCACAAACTCTGCTCCTTGTCACTTACTCCATCCTCCTCTCCAGCCACTCAGTCAGGCTGAACCAGACAATGTGAGACCTTGACTTCTGTTTGATCCAGAGCTGAGCTCCAAACACCAGTCTACCCATCGCCACAACTTCTTGTTTCCATCTCTGCAACACTGTCTGTTTCTGCTCCTACCTCAACTCCTGCACTGCTGAAATGCTTTATCCATGATTTTGTCACCAACAGAATATTTTTCTCCAATGTCCTCTTTCTGGCTCTGACTCTCCTACCTCCATAATTTCAGATTTGTCCAAAACTTATCCCTCTTATTCTTTTCTGCACTCAGTCCTGTTCGCCCATTGTCCCCATTTTCACAAACTAACTTTGGCTGCGTGTCCCCCAACACTTTTTAAACTTAGAATCTGTCGGTATCTTCAAATCCCTTCACGACCTCAACCCAACTTTCTGCAACCGCCTCCAGTTTTATACCACCTCCTACATCCTTTAGCTTTTTGACTCTGGACTGTTGTGCGTTCCCAGTTCCTTTGCCTCACCATTGGTGGCAGAACCTTTAGCCGCCTCATCTCTTTCTCTGGAACTCCCTCTCTAAACCCCTCCACCTCTCGCTTCTCTCCTCACCTTGAAAAACCAGCTCAACTCACTCAGTGCAATTTTAGACAAAATGAAGTGAAGACAGTTTAAGAAAATTAATGTCTGATGCCTTTGAACTTAGAGATTCCACATTAGAATTTTTCAATACAATATTACATATTGTAGCCTTTGTGCAGGATTTATTGTTCATATTTCCTACACCTTCCTTTATAAACTGTTTCCCCTTTTTGCTACAACTCCGCTCACAGCTTTGTTTCTGGATTTCCTACATGGATTGAAGGAAGCCTTCTGTTGCACACCTTGTAGTTTTGAACCAGTTGGCCCCTCCCTCTCCCCCCGGATCATCCTGCAGGGTCAATCAGTCAGTGTCTACTGGCACGGTCACGCCTCCTTTATGTTTTGTGAAGAATCCATTGAAATGTACTCGTCAGTCAATCATTGTCCAGTTAATGGGAGCCCGTTCCCTTTCAGAATTGGAACATTATATATAGAGGCAACCGGGGCATACAGGCGGAGTTCGCTTCTTTTTTGTACAGAAGTTCTGGTTTGGAATTACTCAACCGTTCAACTTGAGAGTTTTCTGAGGTGAACCATCAGATCGCGAGTGGGGGGGATTTTCATTAAAAATCACATGTCACACAATTAAATCGCTTGAGTTGGCATTACTGCGGGCAGAACATTTATAAATAGCAATATACTAGCATATATAACAAAAGTTTTGTTTTAATTACTTGGAACACTCTGATCTCTGAGCCAGAAGTCTAGCCCCAGTCCTGGACTGGAGCATGCAATCTAGACAATTCAATGCATTACTGAGGAGTGCTATGTTATTACTGGGGGAGTGCTACATCATTACTGGGGGAGTGCTACGTCTTTACTGGGGGAGTGCTACGTCATTACTGGGGGAGTGCTACGTCATTACTGGGGGTGTGCTACATCATTACTGGGGGAGTGCTACGTCTTTACTGGGGGAGTGCTATGTCATTACTGGGGGAGTGCTACGTCTTTACTGGGGGAGTGCTATGTCATTACTGGGGGAGTGCTACGTCATTACTGGGGGAGTGCTACGTCATTACTGGGGGAGTGCTATGTCATTACTGGGGGAGTGCTACGTCATTACTGGGGGAGTGCTACGTCATTGCTGGGGGAGTGCTACGTCATTACTGGGGGAGTGCTACGTCATTACTGGGGGAGTGCTACGTCTTTACTGGGGGAGTGCTACATCATTACTGGGGGAGTGCTACGTCATTACTGGGGGAGTGCTACGTCATTACTGGGGGAGTGCTACGTCATTACTGGGGGAGTGCTACGTCATTACTGGGGGAGTGCTACATCATTACTGGGGGAGTGCTACATCATTACTGGGGGAGTGCTACATCATTACTGGGGGAGTGCTACGTCATTACCGGGGGAGTGCTACGTCATTACTGGGGGAGTGCTACGTCATTACTGGGGGAGTGCTACGTCATTACTGGGGGAGTGCTACGTCATTACTGGGGGAGTGCTACGTCATTACTGGGGGAGTGCTACGTCATTACTGGGGGAGTGCTACGTCATTACTGGGGGAGTGCTACGTCATTACTGGGGGAGTGCTACGTCATTACTGGGGGAGTGCTACGTCATTACTGGGGGAGTGCTACGTCATTACTGGGGGAGTGCTACGTCATTACTGGGGGAGTGCTACGTCATTACTGGGGGAGTGCTACATCATTACTGGGGGAGTGCTACGTCATTACTGGGGGAGTGCTACGTCATTACTGGGGGAGTGCTACGTCATTACTGGGGGAGTGCTACGTCATTACTGGGGGAGTGCTACGTCATTGCTGGGGGAGTGCTACGTCATTACTGGGGGAGTGCTACGTCATTACTGGGGGAGTGCTACGTCTTTACTGGGGGAGTGCTACATCATTACTGGGGGAGTGCTACGTCATTACTGGGGGAGTGCTACGTCATTACTGGGGGAGTGCTACGTCATTACTGGGGGAGTGCTACGTCATTACTGGGGGAGTGCTACATCATTACTGGGGGAGTGCTACATCATTACTGGGGGAGTGCTACATCATTACTGGGGGAGTGCTACGTCATTACTGGGGGAGTGCTACGTCATTACTGGGGGAGTGCTACGTCATTACTGGGGGAGTGCTACATCATTACTGGGGGAGTGCTACGTCATTACTGGGGGAGTGCTACGTCATTACTGGGGGAGTGCTACGTCATTACTGGGGGAGTGCTACGTCATTACTGGGGGAGTGCTACGTCATTACTGGGGGAGTGCTACGTCATTACTGGGGGAGTGCTACGTCATTACTGGGGGAGTGCTACGTCATTACTGGGGGAGTGCTACGTCATTACTGGGGGAGTGCTACGTCATTACTGGGGGAGTGCTACGTCATTACTGGGGGAGTGCTACGTCTTTACTGGGGGAGTGCTACGTCATTACTGGGGGAGTGCTACGTCATTACTGGGGGAGTGCTACGTCATTACTGGGGGAGTGCTACGTCATTACTGGGGGAGTGCTACGTCATTACTGGGGGAGTGCTACGTCATTACTGGGGGAGTGCTACGTCATTACTGGGGGAGTGCTACGTCATTACTGGGGGAGTGCTACGTCATTACTGGGGGAGTGCTACGTCATTACTGGGGGAGTGCTACGTCATTACTGGGGGAGTGCTACGTCATTACTGGGGGAGTGCTACGTCATTACTGGGGGAGTGCTACGTCATTACTGGGGGAGTGCTACGTCATTACTGGGGGAGTGCTACGTCATTACTGGGGGAGTGCTACGTCATTACTGGGGGAGTGCTACGTCATTACTGGGGGAGTGCTACGTCATTACTGGGGGAGTGCTACGCCTTTACTGGGGGAGTGCTACGTCATTACTGGGGGAGTGCTACGTCATTACTGGGGGAGTGCTACGTCATTACTGGGGGAGTGCTACGCCTTTACTGGGGGAGTGCTACGTCATTACTGGGGGAGTGCTACGTCATTACTGGGGGAGTGCTACGCCTTTACTGGGGGAGTGCTACGTCATTACTGGGGGAGTGCTACGTCATTACTGGAGGAGTGCTACGTCATTACTGGGGGAGTGCTACGTCATTACTGGGGGAGTGCTACGTCATTACTGGAGGAGTGCTACGTCATTACTGGGGGAGTGCTACGTCATTGCTGGGGGAGTGCTACGTCATTACTGGGGGAGTGCTACGTCATTACTGGGGGAGTGCTACGTCATTACTGGGGGAGTGCTACGTCATTGCTGGGGGAGTGCTACGTCATTACTGGGGGAGTGCTACGTCATTACTGGGGGAGTGCTACGTCATTACTGGGGGAGTGCTACGTCATTACTGGGGGAGTGCTACGTCATTACTGGGGGAGTGCTGCGTCATTACTGGGGGAGTGCTACGTCATTACTGGGGGAGTGCTACGTCATTACTGGGGGAGTGCTACGTCATTGCTGGGGGAGTGCTACGTCATTACTGGGGGAGTGCTACGCCATTACTGGGGGAGTGCTACGCCATTACTGGGGGAGTGCTATGTCATTACTGGGGGAGTGCTACGTCATTACTGGGGGAGTGCTACGTCATTACTGGGGGAGTGCTACGTCATTACTGGGGGAGTGCTACGTCATTACTGGGGGAGTGCTACGTCATTACTGGGGGAGTGCTATGTCATTACTGGGGGAGTGCTACGTCATTACTGGGGGAGTGCTACGTCATTACTGGGGGAGTGCTACGTCATTACTGGGGGAGTGCTACGTCATTACTGGGGGAGTGCTACGTCATTACTGGGGGAGTGCTACGTCATTACTGGGGGAGTGCTACGTCATTGCTGGGGGAGTGCTACGTCATTACTGGGGGAGTGCTACTTTGTCAGAGCTGCCTTCTTTTGAATGAGATGTTAAACTGAGGCCTTGTCTTTTTGTTCAGGTGACCATAAAAGATCTCATTGTGCTAATGAAGAAGAACAGGGAATTCTCCTGGCAGACTGGCCAACATTCTTCCCTTAGCTATTTGACTAAAAGCAGATTAACTGATCATTTAGCTCATTTGTTGCTTGTGACATAACAACAGTAAACTTTATTTAAATGTGAATCCACTGGTTGCAAATCACTGGAGGATGTAATAAGGCCCGTGTGATGGGGGTCAGTAAATGCAGGTCCCAGGGTGGTGACAGGTGTGGTCAAAACTCCTCAGAAATCATTGGGGGTAATTTTCACTTTCGCTGGTGGTGGAAAGCTGGCAGTTTTGGATCGGTCGCTCTTTATACACCCCACCATATTTTCCTTTCTACAAAAAGAAAAGACTGCAGATGCAGGAAATCTGAAATAAAAACAGAAAATGCTGGAGATACTCAGCGGGTCAGGCAGCATCTGTGAAGAGAGAAAGAGAGTTAACGTTTCACGTCAGAAGTGGAAAAAGGCAGGAAATGGAACAGATTTTTAAGCAAGTGTAGGGGCTGGGAAAGGGGGGAGGGGATGAAAGAACAAAAGGTCCATGATAGGATAGAAGGCAGGCGAGGTTAAGAGACATTAAGAGATATTCAAGGCAAAAGGAGATGGTAATGGGACAGGTTACGAAACAAAGGATGGCTCTAGATGAAGTGTAAATTGTGCTGGCAGAATGGAAGACAGCTGCCATGCGGGAGAGAAGAACAGAAGGCACAAACAAAAAGTGTGGATAAAAAATATATATATGATAGGGGCCGAGTTTATGATCTGAAATTGTTGAACTCTATGTTGAGTGCAGAAGGCTGTAAAGTGCCTAATCGAAAGATGAGGTGCTGTTCCTCGAGCTTACGCTGAGCTTCCGTGGAACAATGCAAGAGGCCGAGGACGGTGAGGTCTGAGTGGGAGTGGAGCGGAGATTTAAAGTGACAGGTGACCGGAAGCTCAGGGTCACACTTACGGACTGAACGGAGGTGTTCCGCAAAGCGGTCACCCAATCTGCATTTGGTCTCCCCAATGTAGAGGCGACCACATCGTGAGCAGCGAATACAGTATACTAAATTGCAAGAAGTACAAGTAAATCACTGTTTCACCTGGAAGGGGTGTTTGGGGCCCTGGACAGTGGGAAGGGGAGAGGTATAAGGGCATGTGTTGCATATCCTGCATGGGAAGGTGCCAGGGGAAGGGGTGTTGGGGGTGATAGAGGAGTGGACCAGGGTGTCGCGGAGGGAGCGGTCCTTTCAGAATGCTGAAAGGGGAGTTGAGGGGAAGATGTGTTGGTGGTGGGATCACGCTGGAGGTGGCAGAAATGGCGGAGGATGGTCCGTTGAATGTGGAGGCTGGTGGGGTTAAAGGTGAGGACAAGGGGAACTCTATCGTGGTTCTGGGAGGGAGGGTCAGGGGTGAGGGCAGAAGTGCGGGAGATAGAACGGACACAATTAAGGGCCGTGTCAACCACAGTAGAGGGGAATCCTCGGTTGAGGAAAAAGGAAGACACGTCGGAAGCACTGGTATGGAAGGTGGCATCGTCAGAGCAGATGCGGCGGAGACGGAGAAACTGGGAGAATGGAATAGAGTTCTTACAGGAGGCGGGGTGGGAGGAAGTGTAGTCCAGGTAGCTGTGGGAGTCAGTGGGCTTGTAGTGAATGTTTGACAATAACCTATCCCCAGAGATGGAGACGGAGAATTCGAGGAAGGGAAAGGAAGAGTCGGAGATGGACCAAGTGAAGGTGAGGGAAGGGTGGAAATTGGAAGCAAAGCGAATGAAATTATGTAGTTCAAGACGAGAGCAGGAAACGGCACCAATACAGTCATCAATGTACCGGAAAAAGAGGTGAGGGAGGGGACCTGAGTAGGACTGGAACAAAGAATGTTCCACATATCCCACAAAAAGGCAGGCATAGCTAGGGCCCATGCGGGTTCCCACAGCAACACCTTGGATTTGGATTCTGTTGACTCCAATAGAATGGAAAATTGAGCGGGATGTTTAACAAGCGGCCAATCTGATATTGTCAGTTTTACCCCCGTGCCGAAAATGAAAATTGGCCGTGTTATATTTGTGTTTGCTGGCCCCTCCTGAACTCCTCTTTCTCGACCAAATCATGCAACGTGCTCAGAACCCCCTAAAGGAATTCCTGTTCACATTACTTTGTAATGTGTCATTTAAAAGGCAGCTGCAAACAAAAATCATGAAAGAAAGTATGGGGCGAGGAAGGGGGGTGGGGATGTAAAAATGGTGGACTAGACCTCAAAACTAACTCATGCATGGAGAAAAAGGCAGCAGAATATAATTGCAAACAGATGAAAAGAGGAACATTTTGAACAGCAACTCAAAGTGATTTTCTTTTAAGAAGCCGACTTGAGCAGGCCAGTGCAATTATTTTGAAATACATGTGAAAGCAATTGGGGACGGTAACTACTGCTAGAAAGGATGGGATACATTAAAGTACCATGGTAAAACAGCACATCACTCTTTTAAGACTCATACTTAAAATGTTGGTTTACACCTAATAAATAGAGGCCCTAATTTGGGAGGATTATGTATCTGTCTGTTTACTTGTAATAGCATAAATGATGCAATGCATGATCTGCAGATTACTAATCAGAGTGCCTTGGTAATTAGTTGTAATTACTTTTGATATTGTTAGTAATCAGAGCATTGATCAAGAAAACATGCAGTTCGCAACTTTGATTGAACCTGCTTACACATCGCAGTTTAAAAAGTGTGTCTTCAAAATGAAGGCACAATATTACATGAAAAAATTCAAATATACTATGGCCCGGAATTTGCGGTGGGAAAAAACAGCGAACGAACAGCGTTGTGTTATTACCCCTTTGAAACTGACCGCAACTTCAGGATTTAGCGTATCCTAACACAGAAATCCTGAAGTTGCGGTCAGTCATTCACTGCTCCAACACTGGCTGTGCTGTTCCCCCCCCCTCCCCCCCCACATAGCCGGCAATCAGTGTAATCAGTGAAATGAGTGAAACTGATGAAAACTTTGGTTTTCCGCAGTAATATCGCTGTTAAATACCCCATTAAAAGTTAGATCTTGTTGGATTACATGTAACTGGGCTTATAATAGCGTATTTACTGCTAAACAAACGTTATAGCCCTGAAAAACTAATTTTAATTCTGTGGCGTGTCAAATTTCTCCATTTTAATAAAAATTAAAATTTTTAAGAAACTTTAAAAAAATTATATTTTTGAAAAGTTTGTTCATAATTATTTCGGGTTTACCTTTTCCCCATGTGAGAGCCCCAATCTTTGTTTTGCTCTCTCTAACATTTTTAGAAAATCAGAATAAAAGCACTTCTTCATGTCCTGTCTGAGAATTCTGCATTGTGATTGGCTGCTCAGACAGCTTGATGATGTCACAGCAGTTGGAATTCCCACTGCACTGATCTCAACTGATCGTCGAAAAAGTCGAACTTCTCGCCACAGCGAGCGTGAGATCTTTGTGGGAAACTTTCTTCGGGAGCAGCAGCAAACGCCTTTGCTTCGCAGCTGACCGCAAATTATGGGCCAATGTCACTTCGACCAACACCCCAGTGCCACATACAAAAATAACCATTCCAAATAATGTGTGCAAACCATTGCATCACGCATAGACACACAGGCCGCGTTGATGTTTGGCGGGTTCCGGTCCTGCTGCCGGTTTCAGCCGCCCTGGAATTACGATTTTGGCTTAAGTGGGCTGATTAAGCCCGTCGTGCGTGCTACCCGGCCCAATCAGTGGGTTCGGGTCTGCTGCTCACTTTTGCTGACGTCTTTCATCCAGCTGCATTTAAAGGGCCCATGCAGCCTTGTTGTTGTTCAATCCTATTCTGCTGCTTCTCGGTGTGGCAGATATCGAAATGACTGCTTCAAGACTAAAGGCATCCCCAGATTTGATGATGACTCCCTCCATGCTCCTGTGGAGGGAGTGAGAGGGCGTCAAGAGGTACTGTTCCCCTCAAATGGACAGAGGAAGCCTCCTCAGCAAACCAAGGCAGCCTGGCTGCAAATTGCGGAGGAGGTGAGCGCCAGGTCTTTGTGTGGTCGCACCTGGGTTCAGTGCAGGAAAAGGTTCAATGGTCTGCTACGCTCAGCAAAAGTGAGTTTTACATCACACTTACCTTCAATCTGCTCCCCATCTCCTCTCATCACCAGCACTGCATTGTCAACCTACTCCTGCACATCACACTTTACCCTTACATCCCTTGCACCCTTAACCATCCCTCTCTCTCTATGTACAGAATCACTTCACTGTTCGACTATGCTGCCCTCACACTCGCTATCACTGTTATGCAATGACGTACAGGGAGGGCCCTTGGTATTGGCACCTCACTCCATCTTTGTCTCCCTCTAAGCATCTATGCAATGGATTCTCTACACCCACTCCAACATTCTCACTCAAACTCCACTTGTGTCCCTCATTGCAGGAAAAGAGAGCCCACAATAAGAGGGGGAGGGGCATGACAGGAGGAGGGCTACCTTCGATTGCCCACTTGACCACCGCTGAGGAGGCTGCTCTCGACATCGTCGGAGGTGCTGAGGATCTGGAAGTGGTGGACGGTGAGAGGGGCACAGTAGAGCAAACTGGTGACAGAATAGATTTGCAGCCCTCTCATTTAGATTGCATGAGTGACTGATGTGGCATCTGATGTTCGTACAGATTGAGTTCTGATCATCTGCACAATTCAATGTGCATGCTACGTTAATATCACATGTCTAACTCATGCCTTTACTCCCGCACAGAACCATCAAGAGCCCCCTCCCCACTGTCCAGGAGGAAGAGCCGGAAGACTCCTCAGAGGAAGCTGCAACCTCTGAGGGCGCAGTGTCAGCAGAATTAAGCGCACCCAGCAGAGACGCACACCTCGGTGGGTCATTCGCGAGATAGACTAATGTTGTCACCTGGTGTATCACAGCTCACAAGTGAGCATCAGCAGATGGTGGAGACAGGGACAGCAGTGGAGAGTCCTCGTCGGAGGTCACAAGACGCTCCTAGCTCTGCTCAGCTGCATGTGGACCCTGTGCCTCTGGGGCCATCCAGAAAGAGAGCGGTGCTGGAACTTCAGCAACAAGTGCAGGAGTCTCTGACAGGTTTTGCATCCACCGTAACTGCGAGTGTGCAGAGAATGGAGGAGTCCATCTCAAACATAAGCAATGCCATGGTGGAGGCAATGGCGCATGAATGTGCCACCATGGAGAAGGTGGCAACCTCCTTGGAGGACATAAGTCGCTAAACTCAACAGAGCATGGTGACTCTTCTAAATAGATGGTCTGCTATGGAGGACAGATGGGCATCTATTGAGGAGAGACACCAGAGGTACATGGACGTCCCCGTTATGAGGACTGTCAGTACAGAGACGGGTCCTCATGGCCCCACTGATGTGCAGCAAGGTGTTCTCCAGCTACTTGCTAGCAGTGAAGTGCGGGCGACCCATGAGAGGGATGTTGGTGGTCGACAACAAGGAAGTGTGGACTCCTCTCCAAGCGCTCACACTCCCATGGCACTGCGGAGCCCTCGGTCAGAGCCCCAGATTCCTCACCCAAATGAGATGGCCGTCTCAGCCCCTGCACAGCCGCAGGAGGAGCAGATTGTTGCTGAGCCCTCCCAGGCTCCCAATCCCAGAGATGCCTGCCAAAGGTGTCGAAGCAGGAGCAGCATGAAAGTGAGCAAGGTGCCTCAACATCTGTGAAGCCACAGGGGAAGCACCACGTAGAAGCACGCATAAGAGAAAGTTAACACACAAATAGTCACAAGGGTAGTCACTTGGGTCTTTTGATGTAATACAAATTGAAGATTATCGTCGTTATTTCAATTGTAATAAAGAAATGCGATTGCAAAGATTCAAAGAGTTGGCCTATGTGTGCCCAGAAATGGAAGTGTCATAGTGAGGTGTCAGGGCGCCTTTCATCTGTAATGATGGTGGTGAGAGTGATAGGAACCCACAGTTTATTGTACAGATGGTGTATGGTGTGTTAAGAAGGTGGCAGCCACATGTGTTTGCTTCGTAAACTTAAGCGAATCTGGCATGGATTAGTGCATCCCTTGCATCACGGCCAGCAATGTGCTCGCGTGCTGGTGGTATTGGCACATCCGCCTCCGCAAGGTCTTCCTCCTCCTCCTCCCCCTCCTCTGATGAGGAGGCTGTGCACTGAACCACTTATTGCTCAGGCAGCGGTAAGCCACGCTACTGTGCGATGCTGTGCAGTGCACAGCAGACCACGACGATTCTGGAGACCCTAGCTGGTGAGTACTGTAGGGCTCCACCTGATCTGTCGAGGCATCTGAATCGCATTTTGAGCAAGCCGATGGTTTGCTCGATGATGGCTCTGGTGGAAATGTGGCTCTCATTGTAGCGCTCCTCAGCTTCATTTGATGGCCTCCTCAATGGCGATCTGGTCCTGTGTAATGAGACAGGATTAATAAAAAATGTCCTAGTAAAGGATCCCCTTGGAATGAGTGACCATAACATGGTTGAATTCCAAATTCAGTTGGAGGGTGAGAGAGTTGGATCTCAAACCAGTGTACTAAACTTAAATAAAGGAGACTATGAAGGTATGAGAGCAGAGTTGACTAAATTTGACTGGGAAAATAGATTAAAGTGTAAGACGGTACATGAGCAGTGGTGTACATTCAAGGAGATATTTCACAACTTTCAAGAAAAATATATTCCACTGAGGAAAAAGGGGCGTAAAAGAAAAGACAGCCATCCGTGGCTAAGTAAAGTGATAAAGGATAGTATCCGACTGAAAACAAGGGCATATAAAGTAGCCAAATCTAGTGGGAGGGTAGAAGATTGGGAAGCATTTAAAAGCCAGCAAAGAATAACTAAAAGATTAATTAAGAAAGGGAAGATAGATTATGAAAATAAACTAGCAAAAAATATAAAAACAGATAGCAAGAGTTTCTACAGTTATATAAAAAGAAAATGGGTGGCTAAAGTGAATGTTGGTCCCTTAGAGGACGAGACCAGGAAATTAGTGGTGGGGAACATGGAGATGGCAAAAGCGCTGAACAAATATTTTGTATCAGTCTTTACAGTAGAGGACATTAAAAATATCCCAACACTGGACAAACAGGGGGCTATAGGGGGGGAGGAGCTAAACACGATTAAAATCACTAAGGAGATGGTACTTGGTAAGATAATGGGACTAAAGGCGGATAAATCCCCTGGACCTGATGGCTTACATCCTAGGGTCTTGAGAGAAGTGGCGGTGGGGATTGCGGATGCATTAGTGGTAATTTTCCAGAACTCCCTGGATTCAGGTAAGGTCCCAGCAGATTGGAAAACTGCTAATGTAACACCCTTATTTAAAAAGGGAAGTAGACAAAAGGCTGGAAACTATAGACCAGTTAGCCTAACATCTGTGGTTGGTAAAATGTTGGAGTCCATTATTAAGGAAGCAGTAACAGGGCATTTGGGTAAGCATAATTTAATCGGACAGAGTCAGCATGGTTTTATGAAGGGGAAGTCATGTTTGACTAATTTGCTCGAATTCTTTGAGGACGTAACAAACAGGGTAGATAAAGGGGAACCAGTGGATGTGGTGTATTTGGACTTCCAAAAGGCATTTGACAAGGTGCCACACAAAAGATTACTGCACAAGATAAAAAATCACAGGATTGGGGGTAATATACTGGCATGGGTGGAAGATTGGCTATCTAACAGAAAACAGAGAGTTGGGATAAATGGTTCATTCTCGGGTTGGCAGTCTGTGACTAGTGGTGTTCCGCAGGGGTCAGTGCTGGGACCCCAACTCTTTACAATCTATATTAACGGTTTGGAGGAAGGGACCGAGTGCAACATATCCAGGTTTGCCGACGATACAAAGATGGGAGGGAAAGCAGTGAGTGAGGAGGACATAAAAAACCTGCAAAAGGACATAGACAGGCTAAGTGAGTAGGCAGAAATTTGGCAGATGGAATATAATGTTGGAAAGTGTGAGGTTATGCACTTTGGCAGAAAAAATCAAAGAGCAAGTTATTATCTAAATGGAGAGAAACTGCAAAGTGCTACAGTACAAAGGGATCTGGGGGTCCTGGTGCATGAAACACAGAAGGTTAGTATGCAGGTACAGCAGGTGATCAGGAAGGCCAATGGAATCTTGGCTTTTATTGCAAAAGGGATGGAGTATAAAAGCAGGGAAGTCTTGCTTCAGTTATACAGGGTACTGGTGAGGCCACACCTGGAATACTGCGTACAGTTTTGGTTTCCATATTTAAGAAAAGATATACTTGCTCTCGAGGCAGTTCAGAGAAGGTTCACTTGGTTGATTCCGGAGATGAGGGGGTTGACTTATGAGGAAAAGGTTGAGTAGGTTGGGCCTCTACGCATTGGAATTCAGAAGAATGAGAGGCGATCTTATCGAAACATATAAGATTGTGAGGGGGCTTGATCGGGTGGACGCGGGGAGGATGTTTCCACTGATGGGTGAGACTAGAACCAAGGGGCACAATCTTAGAATAAGGGGCTGCCCTTTCAAAACTGAGATGAGGAGAAACTTCTTCACTCAGAGGGTAGTAAGTCTATGGAATTTGCTACCTCAGAGAGCTGTGGAAGCTGCAATATTAAATAAATTTAAAACGGAGATAGACAGTTTCCTAACTGATAAGGGAATTAGGGGTTACGGGGAGAGGGCAGGGAAGTGGACGTGAATCTAGGTTCAGATCAGCCATGATCCTATTGAATGGCGGAGCAGGCCCGAGGGGCCGTATGGCCTACTCCTGCTCCTACTTCTTATGTTCTTATGTTCTTATTAGCCACGTCTTCAGGGGATAGCCCTTGTCTCCAAGTAGCCATCCGGAAAGTTGGGTTGGCGGATTGAAGAGCTGAGGCACACTACACTGGCGCAGTATGAATGAGTCATGGCAACAGCTAGGGTACTTTACACAAACATGCATAATGTTCTTCCTGTGGTTACATACCAGCTAGACGTTAAGGGAGTGGAAGCCCTTGTGGTTCACAAATACAGCTGGGTTGTGATGGGGTGCCCTAATGGCCACATGTGTGCAGTCTACAACGCCCTGCACCCTTGGCAAGCCTGCCAGCTTTGCAAAGCCAACCGCACGCGTGGTTACACTTGCTTCATCCGCGGAGAAGTGGATGTAATTGTGCGCCTTTGCAAAGAGGGCATCGGTAACCTGCGTGATGCAAGTGTGTGCGGCCGACTGGGAGATGCTGCTGATATCTGCTGATGATCCCTGGAAGGACCCTGAAGCAAAAAAATTGAGGGCGGTGGTGACTTTGACAGCCACTGGTAAGGAGTGTCCACCGGCTTCTCTGGGCTCCAGGTGTTGGTACAGCATTGCGCAGATGTCAGCGACTACCTTTCGTGAAAATCTCAGCCTCCTTTGGCACTGCTGCTCAGTCATGTTGTTGAAGCTCATCCTCGGCCTGTAAATCTTGTGTTGGGGGTATCTCCTGCGGCGAGGTGCAGCCCTGTGCTGACGCCCTCTGCCCTGTGCAGCATCAGGTGGCCAAGGAGAAGTTTGGCGCTCCTATTGCTGCTGCTATTGTGCCTGGTTCTGCTGCTGCCACGGCTGCTCTTCCTCCGATTCTGAGGACCAGGATGAGAGAGTATAAATGTTTCCCATTCCGCTGTATATATCTCAGTTGAGGAATAGATGTTATAAGCACTCAGTCAATGTGGGGAGAGGATTTTCCAAGGAGGTCACAGTGCATATGGATCTCAGCTTACCCACTTACAAGCTCAATAGACCTGCAAAAAGTGTTCCAACACCTCAAAAACAAAGTCTGTCATCTGAAAGTTAGCCATGTTACAGGTCCGCTTTTATGCTGCAGGTGCAGCTGTAAAGAATTCAGGTAGTTGCTGAACCCGGCACAATCAGCTGGCGTGTTTTGCGAACGGCGTGGAACACGCTGAAAATGTCCTGAAATGGGAAGAGCCTGATAAAATCAGATTATGTAGGCAGTTAACAAGCTGTTAACTGCCTCAAGCTGTTAACTGCCTTAAGTGCCTTTCCCGCCACTTGGTGGAGAGTCCCATCGGGACTCCCAGACCCGACACATGGCAAAGTTGCGTGGAGGCGGGTTCACGGCGGGTTCCAAACCCGCCATCAATCAAAATGAATTTAACCTCTGACCCGCCTCCAAACCCGCCCTCTGAGTGCCGGCAAAATCGCAGCCACAGTCTTGGCTATTCCCACTCTCACAAGGATGATCCTGGGTTCGGGTAGGATGTAGAGTGATAGTAGATTTGAGGTTAGGATCAGATCAGCCATGATCTTATTGAATGGTGGAGCAGGCTCGAGGGGCCGATTGGCCTACTCCTGCTCCTATTTCTCATGTTCTTATGTCTGCAGTAAAATTGGATTAGGTCATTCTTTATGTTATGACATGAAGAACATTTTATAAAAGCTGTAGCTACAGGATAATTTGACATTGTTTTAATAATCAGATGAAAGATGTAAAATAAAAGAGAAAATGCTGGAAATACACAGCAGGTCAGTCAGCCTCTGTAAAGAGACAAGACAGATTATGACATTTTGGGTGTGCACCTTTCATTGTTCTGATGAAGGGTATACATGTGAAATGTTATAACCGGCCTTATCTCTTTATAGCTGCTGACTGACCTGCAGTGTATTTTCATCATTTTCTCTTTTATTTCAGATTTCCAGCATTTGCACTTTTTCCTTTTTATTTTACTGATAAGAGATGTCATGAACACCTGGAACTGTTGAAGTCAAACTATGTTTTCCTTTTTTACCCCAGTGAGGGTGTATTTGTTTGAATCATTCTTGAAGGTACTTTTTCTAATTTTTGAAAACATTTTCACAGTTGTTTGGTCTTGTGCATTTAGTAGATACAGGCAGAATAGTGAGCCTCCTTGTAGATCAGCTGGAGGGCGATAAGGATAGTGAGTGTCCAAATCCTTCTCGATAAATCTGACAGAATAGTGAGCCAAGAAAAGATGGATAGTGAGCCTCCTATATCAGTCTGAGATATGGTCAGACTAGTGAACCTTCCTCTAAATGGGGGGAAAATTCATCTAGATCTGTTTTCGGACTCAAAATGGTCGGCGGGCTCACAGCATGCGCCAGAAGTCGAAGGCCCGAAGCTCATCCGAAATTGGGCCTTGGGCCTTAGTTGAATAATTCCTCTGAATTGCAGGTGCCTGTCAGGTCTCCTGAGGCAGCTTGCCAGTTTCTTTTAGACTAATTTGAGCCAGCTATGATACAAACAGCGTTGCTTAGATAGGTTCTGGGATGATGGGGAGGCAAACATGGGCCTGCAGCGGCCTACAATCATGCTGTGGAGCCAGGGGGCACACCTCTGCTCCTCCTGGCTCCACATTAACTAAGTTAAAAAGAAAAAAACTTACCTTTCTGTTGGCAGGTTCCAGCGGTTAGGTTGCAGAAGGAACTGGAAAACCTGAGTAGAGCATGCCCGGTGCTGTCAGAGGGGTCCTTAAACACTCATTAGCATATGGAAGGGGCCTATTGCCCATTTAAGGTGGCAACCAGGGATGTCTGAGCCAGGATGGCATCAGATTTATTTCAGGTACCCTTGGGGCGCGAGACATGGCCCTGCAAAAATAAGATCCAATTTCACCCCCAATCAGTCTTAAGGGACTGTCAGATGTGAGCCTTCCTCTATTGACAGACTGGATAACAGAGGTACCTTCGTTGCTAGCTGGAACAACCTTAATTTTCATCTTTTGGATTCGATCAATATTAGGTTCCAATGACAAAATTTTATCTGACATTTAATCTCTTCTGACCGATCACCAGTAAGAACACAGCTTTTTCCTAAGTGATATTGAGGTTTTACATGTCCACTTAAATAGCTATAGTTCCCCTTAAAGCTGAATTTTTGGATAAATATTTCACTTTCACTAATGACTCAGATTTATGCACTCAAAATATGTATTTAATAATCTGTTGATAACTCATTTAAGAAAATCTATATATATTTGGAAGAGAATGCTGATGCAGTGTTTTGCATGCAATGCATAATTAATCAGAATTGTTTTTCAAATTGGTTAATGCAAGCTGAAGTCAAACTGAGGCAAAACGTTATCATGGCAAAAGCACTATTCACACAAAAAATAGTTAATGACAGAGCTGTGCACTGAGACCACCTGTTTAGAGTGGTTCATGGTTCACGTGAACCATCTGGAGATGCTTCTTACTGCACTATCCAGCACAAGCTCACTGCATATTAGGGAATCCCTTAAAACTGTGATATTTCTTTTCAGTACATTTTATTATTCTAGCTGGCCTCTTTTGTGCATTTTCCTTTCTTTAATTGTCCTTCATTTCTCTTGTTCCTCCCCTATCCATTGAGTGATAGTAACTGTGGTTTGTTTGGAAAATGCTTTAAGGGCGAGAAATTCGGCTGCTTTGCGCCTCCTGTTAGCACCTGTGGTGGGGTAACAGGGCGCTAAGGGGTTACCGACCGGGTGCGCGAATTCAGCGACGCCCGCAAACTTCCCTAGCAGTTTTGCGCTGGCGCTCACACTTACCACCCACACTTACCGCCTCGGTCTCTAGCGCCCCGTAGATCGTGACATCACCAAGTGCGCAGCGTCCCGTTACCGCCCCGGATGTGAAATTCGCTCCCGCCCCCTGCTGCATCGCTGGGCGTCAACAATGGCAGCAACAGGAGACATTGTCACTTCGGCTGGCCGCCTGGGGAACGGTAATTAAAGGTAGTGGTGGTCAGATAGGCCAAACTTTATTCTTCACACCAGTCTGGTGCCTGCTGAAAGTTTTTGAAGCCTCATTGCTGCGCCAAAGCCTTCCACTCTCAGAGTGATTGGGGCTATAATGGAAGTCCGCAGGTCCCCTGGCCCCACTGAACTAAGACAAAGAATGTTGCAAATCATCATTGGCCCTTCCCTTTAAGCGAGGGAAGGGGCCTCTGATGCCAGTCGCACCGTACTGTACATATTTCAGCGCTCTGCCGCTACCGCTCCTCTCACACACTTTAGTGCCCTAAGAGAAGTGGTTAGCGTTTGATTTAGTGCTCCACTTCCCTCTTGGAGCGCTAAAACTGAATTTCATGGGAGGCGAGAATGATTAGCGCCTGGTGCTAATTTTTTACTTTTAAAGTTTTAGCGTCGCAAACGGGGCTATAACGAATTTTCCCCCCTTTGCCTGTTTGTAGCTGCCTCTATATCACAACGGCCCTCTCTGCCTCCTCTGTAATCCATCTGGTTTCTGTTTCTGTCGACTGCTGTCTGTATTCCTCCTGTCTTCTATTTCTGCTGGCTAGGCCACTGCCTTCTCTGTGGTCTACCTTCTGGATCTACTCTGCATTCCTTATAGTGTCTTGCCTCCTTTCCCAACTGTGTCAAAGGGTCTTCATTTATGTGGGTCCTCTAGGTCTATACTGATTTGTCCTGCTTGGTACTTTTGATCTGTGTAAAGTGAAGAAAATAAAGAAAGTGAAGAGAGCAAACAGACTCTGCAATTGGGAGATTTGCATTTCTCTGAATGCTGAATCTATTTTAAGCTTAGTGGGAATACATTCCTTTAGTCCCCCTTTTGCTTCATTACTATACCTGAATTACATTACTGACCTTTCTGAAGTGTTTCACACTCTAAAACTGTCAGACGCTGGTGATACAGCCACAGTGAACCCTCACAAATCTGTCTCTAATTTTGAAAAAAGAAATGGTAAATGAAGGTATTTCTCACTAGGTACTGTAGATAACAGCCTGTTTATGCTAAACACAATCCATGCAGACACTGATCTTTTTTCATTCCAAGGTCTTGCCAGAGATCTTCAGATAAACAGCATAAATAACTTTAACCTTGAGAATGTTAAATCTATTTAAAAAAAAGTAGGTATAAGTTACGTATCATCCTGCTTCAGTAATCATATTATCAAGTTTATCAGCAAGATGTCAGTAAATATAATAGCTTGTAAGAGTGCATTAGATCCTAGCAAATGAGTGGCACAGTAGATTAGAAATTTTTCATTTCCTTTCTGGTACCCGGGCTCAGATCCAACCCAGATAATAAGATGCAAGCTCCTTCTCTCTGCCAGCTCTCAGGGTCCTGGCATAAAAATGGCTGGTGTAGGGCATGTCACGCTTGTGCTGTAGAAGGATGGGGCTGAGGCATACTGGCCAAAGTAGACAGAGCTTTACGATTTATCTAATGTATTAATTAGACAGTTAGTTGGAAACCAGAATATTCCAAAATTTGCCATGCAATCCGGCTCCTAATTACCAGTAAAAACATAATTGGAAGTAAACTTGATGACTTTTGAAGCATGTTCATGTCATTTTGAGTGTATGTTGTCTGATTAGCATTTTCAATGCAGGACAGTTCAAATTATGGTTTTTGCATTACTCCAAAATACAATTTCTTCAAATTGAAGAAGTTTCTAATTGAAGATGGTGGAAAGTTTGTATATGAGGCTGGTGCAAACTTAACAGACAGACCATTCTCTCCACACCTTGGATGCCTTTTATCCAGAGATTTCGCTTTAGCTCTAAATTTGATTATTCTGACCCCAACTTTATGCTACTAGTCATTGACCCAGGCAGCGAGCATTCCACCAACTCAGGAATAGCTGATTCGGGCTTCCTGTGCCCGCTTTGACTGCAGCACTGCACCAATGATGGCCTCTTCAGTGGGACGGATATCTCTGTTGCACTGCTACAGACGCAGGATGCGCATCTATATATATAAAAGGATATGTCTCTCTGTCTGTCGCTCTGTCTGTCTCTCTGTCTCTCTGTCCGGCTATACAATCAAAAGTTATAGAGCGTACCTACACATGTGTTATATCAAAAGAAAGCTCATCATTAGGGGACTCTTGTAGGCATATTTACTTTTTCGTTGGACAAAAATTGTGCCGACGGTATCCAAAAAACGTTCAAAATTCCTCTCATTATCCGCTCATTAGCATCGAGTGACGTGAAGGTTGACCAATCGCTGTGTCACGGGGGCGGATTCATTGCATGTGCGGGCGGGCCATCCTACAGTCAAGTGACAGGACGATTGACCAATCCTACACTTCAGTGACCTGACGGTTGACCAATCGGTGCGTGTGTGGGCGGGCCTTATCATTCTGAACCGAGGTGAGTAGCCGCCATCTTGATTCCAAACTCTTCATTTCTTTTTCCCGCTTTCTGCGTGTTTCTTTTCAAATCTACATTTCCAGCAAAAAAAAAAGTTGCTTTTAAAACACAAATTGTTTTTAAAAAAAGTTAATTCATTTGTAAATCTTTTCTCTAACCTCTATAATTTTCCTACCTTTCACCGTTTTTGCAGGCAGGCCTCGAAGCCTGGGTGTCTGTTGCCCAGCCACACCCGAGCTACGCACCGGCTGTCCCGCTGGGCCCGATTCCGAACCAGCGGCCAGCCATCTTGGTAAAGGCTGGCTGGGCTCACTGCAAGCTGCTTGCGCTTCATTCGCGCTCGCGCTGCACGGCGCACGCGCACCTCCACACAGGGCCCACAGAGCGCGGGCAGAGGGAAGCGAGCAGGTTAGCGCGGGGGGGGGGGGGCGAGGCTCGGGAGGGGAGCGGAGAGGGTTGCCCCGGCAACCGGGCTCGCCAGCCGCAATCAGCTGTCTCAAGCCGCTCAGGCCCGGTCCCGGAGATCGGGAGGGCGGAGAGGGGAGGAGGGTTACCCCGGCAACTGGGCCTGGCCAGCCGCAATCGGCCGTCTCAAGCCGCTCAGGCCCAGGCCCGGGCCCGGTCCCGGAGATCGGGAGGGCGGAGAGGGGAGGAGGGTTACCCCGACAACCGGGCCCGGCCAGCTGCAATCGGCCATCTCAAGCCGCCTCAGGCCCGGCCTCAGGAGGGGGGGGGGGGGGCGGGACTTGGGCTGACCGGGGCGCTGCGCTCGGCTGGGCCATGTCAGTGCGTGGGGCGGCACGGAGCTCAGCGGAGCCATCGCCGGCAGAGGGGAGAGGGTCTGCTGGCTCCCCCCCTCCCTTTCTCCCCCCATCCCTTTCTCCCCCCCTCCTTCCCCCACCTTTCCCCCTCCCTTCCCCTCCCCCCTCCCCTCCCCTCCTCCCCTCCCCCTCCCCTCCCCTCCCCCCCTCCCCCTGCCCTTCCTCCCCCTCCCCTTCCTCCCCCCCTCCCCCTCCCCTTCCTCCCCCCTCCCCTTCCTCCCTCCCCCTCCCCTTCCTCCCCCCCTCCCCCCTCCCCCTCCCCTTCCCCCCTCCCCCTCCCCTTCCTCCCCCCCCCTTCCTCCCCCCTCCCCCTCCCCTTCCTCCCCCCTTCCCTTCCCCCTTCCCTTCCCTTAACCCCTTCCCCCCTTCGCTCTCTCTCTTACCCCCCAGTCGCTCTCTCTCTTACCCCCCAGTCGCTCTCTCTCTTACCCCCAGTCGCTCTCTCTCTTACCCCCAGTCGCTCTCTCTCTTCCCCCCAGTCGCTCTCTCTCTTCCCCCCAGTCGCTCCCTCTCTTCCCCCCAGTCGCTCTCTCTCTCTCTTCCAACAACAACATGCCCTCAAGAAAGCCTCGGCACCGCCGGGTACTTCAGCTAGTTCCAAATATTTGAACAGAGTGACTGCTGCCAACGAACTGGAAGCTGCTGCCAACGAACTGAAAGCTATTCTGCGCATAAATCAAAGAGAAGAAAAAAAAAAGCTCCGTGTGAATGGAAAAGAGAAGAAAAATATTGGGCCAGAATTTGAGGTACGCCTCCGATCCGATTAAAAAAAAAAAAAATATCCCCACCTATCTTCAGGCTCCCGGGCTTCAAAGACTTGCGTACGCCTGCAAAAAGGCCCACGGAGCCCAGGGACGCAAGTGGTTCAGAAGCGCCTCTGGGATCACGTGGGCCAGGTTCTCCAATCAGAAAGGAGGATCCCTCATATGCTTATAGGGATTCCATTTACGAACGGAATCCTGATAAGCATCTGAGGAATCCCCAAATAATTAAATAATTTATACAACGGGAATAAAAATAAATGTTCCCATTCTCCAAATTAAATAAATTCCCTTCAATGAAGCATTTACAATAAAAAAATTAATGTTTTGAAAAATAATTCTAAACATTTTAATCTGGGCCAAAATTTACATAAACTAATTTTAAGTGTTTGTGCATGATTTTTTATTTTTTTATTTTTAATTTAAGGTTTATATTAACCCTTACGCTGGTAATATAAAATGAACCCGCAAAATGCTGCTCAGTACCCAAAACTCCTCAACACAGCGTTGAATCTCTCCAGAAGTCTCTCTCTTTCTCAGAATGCGTGGTGCAAAAATGTCGCCGACAAAAAAAGGCAGGAAGCGGCCGCCTTTAAATAGCGCTCCCCCAGTCTCTTCCAGACTGCAAAACACTCCCCTCAACCTGTCGTTGCTAGCGGCAGGCGGAAAGACGGGGCGCCACTCAATATCCAGTCCGGGGCGCTACCGGAGCGTTGCACGCTTGACTGACGTCACGATCTGCAGGCGCAGGAGATCGTGGTGGTAGTGTTTAGAGCCGTCGCAAAATGTCGTCAATTTCGCGAGCGGCGCAAACATCGCCGTGCCCGGGCGCTAGTTGTTTTGCGTCCCATTAACACCCTCTTTAGGCGCTAACGGGAGGTGCAAACCAACCGAATTTCCCCCCCTTTTACTCCAACCCCCTTGCAATAAAGGCCAACATGCCATTTGCCTTCCTAATTGCTTGCTGTACCTGCATGCTAACTGTCTGTGTTTCTTGTACAAGGATACTTAAATTTCTCTGAGCACCAACATTTAATAGTTTCTCACCATTTAAAAAATACTGTTTTTCTATTCTTCCTACCAAAGTGATTAACCTCACATTTCCTCACATTATACTCCATCTGCCACCTTATTGCCCACTCACTTAAGCTGTCTATATCCCTTTGCAAGCTCTTTGTGTCCTCCTCACAGCTTACTTTCCCACCTAGCTTTGTATTGTCAGCAAACTTGGATACATTGTACTCGGTCCCTTCATCTAAGTAATTAATATAGATTGTGATGTGCCTTCAATAACCACAAAACTAGAAGTTATAGGCCTAGAAATTCGGTTGGGTTAGCGCCCAATTAGGGGCATTAGAGTGGGTTGCGCCGGAAGTATCGCTGCGCCCGAAATTCCGATGGACCCTAACATCGGCGTTACCCGGTAGCGCTGCGCCAGCACCGATGACGTCATCGGTGTGCGCAGCGCCCCGGTTGCAATGCTATTCCGGCCCGATGGCCAAATTCAGTTGCGGCCGCCTCGCCCGTGGCAGCCGCAAACAGCGTTTGTGAAACGGGATGTTGCAGCTCCGTAAGGCCGGCGCATAAAGGTGGAGCGGCGGCCGGCCGCTTTCCCGGCGGCCGCCTGCCCGCACCTCCCTCCCTGGACTCCTGCACCACCCCCCCGCGGCACTGATGTGTGTGTCCCGCGAGCCCGGCACTTCTCCGTGGTGCCGGGCTCATTTGTCGGGGGAATCCACCGGTGATCTGACGGCTGCAGGCAGCTCCTCCTTAACAGAAGGAGGAGGCCTGCAGTACCCCAGCCTGCCGCACCGCATCGGGTGCCGCAGCGGGGGATGAACGCCTGAAAGCTACATTCAACGCCCCTAGCGAGGCGCAAAAACCCTGCATTAGCGCCCGCCGCCGTCTTGGCCCGGGGCAACTGAATTTTAGGCGGGCACTACGGCAATTCTGGCGAGCACAAAATGTCGGGCGCTAAAGCCCTGGTGGAGCCATACCGAATTTCTAGGCCATAGACTTTAACAAGTTGGCTTTTAATCACTAAGATCAGAGCTAACATCTCAACACACCGACTGGCTCACAGGAATGAGTCATACAGATCCTGAGATCTTTAAGTAAGAGAAGTCAGGGGCGGAGCCAAGAGCCAAGACCTGGAACCTTCCAGGTTAGTCAGGAAAGAGGAAGTGAAACTATACACCGTGTGGGGGAAGGTAATATACATGAGTGCAAAACGAATACAGGCAAGACAAACAGATTTCATTACAGATTGTAAATAGCTGAGGCCCAACCACTGATCCTTGCGTCACTCCACTAGTTACAGACTGCCAATCTGAAAATGACCCATTTATCCCTACTCTCTGTCTTCTGTCCGTTAACCAATCCTTTATCCATCCATGCTAATACATTACCCCCAACTCCATGTGCCCTTATCTTGCTTAACAACCCTTTATGTGGCAACTTATCGAATGCCTTTTGAAAATCCAAATATACTACATCCACTGGCTCCCCTTTATCCTAGTAAATCTCCTCTGCACCCTCTCCAAGGCCTTGACATCTTTCCTAAAGTGTGGTGCCCAGAATAGGACACAATACTCCAGCTGAGGCCTAACCAGTGATTTATAAAGGTTTAGCATAACTTCCTTGCTTTTGTACTCTATGGCCACGATATTTATCGGGAGGCTGGGAGAGAGTGGGCAAGTGTTTACGGGGGAAACCTGGAAATGCCTGAAATGCGGAGGTCCTGCTGAATTTAATGGCAGGACCACATCATTATCTTTTTTTAACTTCATTTCCCGCCTGGCAGCTGGCCAGATTGACAGGCAGGTTGGCTGCTGGGTGGGAAAGCCAGCGGTAGAAGGCCATAGCCGGGAACAGTCCCCGGCAACCGGGAGAGATCACGGATTGGTGGGGCGGGTGGGGGAGAGTCAGACTGGCAATCGGGAGGAAAGGGGGACCGGGAGAGCTCGCAGGGTTGCGGGAGGGGGGAGAGTTGCCTGATCATGACAGAAGATTTGCTTGAGGGGCCGGGAGGAGCACTCCTGGTCCTCGTGGCCCACAAGCAGTGCTGGAAAAGCACTTAGCTGCTGGATCCAGCTGCTCCCAGATCACTTTAGATGCCGGGTTTCCCAAGCCCTGCGGAACCCAGCCGGCCAGCGTTAAATTCAAATGGCTGCCAAAATATAACGAATGGAGCCTCATTAAGATATTATAATGACTGACCCACCTCTCCAGACTGGGTTACTCGGACATCTCAAACACGTCGCGGCTAAAATGGAAGCAGGCGTGTTCATAGCATGTTGGGGTCGGGTTTCACATATTGGCCGATTTAACCCACCCTCCAATGCTCTCCTGCTCATCGTGTGGAGGGGTGGGGGGTTAAAATCCACCCCCCCCCCATGCCTCTGTTTATAAAGCCCAGGATCCCATATGCTTTTTTAACAGCCTTATCGGCTTGTGCTGCCACCCTCTAAGATTTGTGTGTGTGAACCCCCAGTTCTCTTTGTTGCTGCACCCCCTTTAAAATTGTACCATTTAGTTGTTTTGCATTTGCAGTTCAATGTTGCTGCATTTTGCTCCATGCATTAGTTTATTTTAATCCACCATTTTTACATTTTTTTTTACTGCCACTAATTCATAATTCTTGTTTGCTGCTTCCATTTAAATAGCACCAGACTACGTGGTGAGGATGATAATTCCTTTGGGGGTTAAATTGCTGCATGATGCAGATAATAAAGATGAGTTCATGAGAGGCCAATAAATGAAGATGCAACAACACTTGAGGCAATTTGTCTGCACCTCTCACAACGCTTTATAGAATCCACCACACCTTTCTGAACATGTCAGAGCAGAATTGTCTTTACTGCCTCATAAGGGTAGTTACCAGCCAGGAACTCAGTTTGGGTTCATACAGCAACCATTCTAACCTTTCATCAGTGATGGTAATCCAGAGTCAGCATCCCCTTATCTAAGTTCATGAAGGGAGCCAAGAAGTGTCACCCTGAATGGAACACTTCCATCCAAGTATAGGATTCAAATTTATCGTTGTCTTTTGAACTTGTGCATCCATATCAGTAAGTTCCTCCTATCGAAAGCAGCTACACTTATAGCACTGGTGCCAGAAGTGTGAGTGCATTCCTCCAGGTTTTGGTGGTAGACCAGCCTTATCTCAATTGGCACGAGGACAGATCAGTTCTGAATCCATTGCCAAAGTTCTTCTCAAAATAGTCTTTGAATTTTATCTTACATAAGAGGTTACTTAGCTGCATAGAATGAGTGAAAAGTACACTTCTGAAATAGAGCACAAGCTCCAAGTGTACTCAGAGGGGAGAACAAAGCCTATTTGTTAAATGAGACAGTAGTTTGTTTCAGACACTTTCTAGACCTATTGCTAATCAGACTTGCTAAATGGTTAGTGGAACATGTCCAGGATTGCTGTCATTCAGTTGAAGTTAAGATTATGCCTGCTCAGAGAGTGGAGATGTTTAGCAAAGTGGTCACCCATCTTTATTTAATCACCTCAACATAGTGAGACCATATTATGAGTAGCAATTACAGCCTACCAGTTTGGAGGAAGGACATGTAAACCATTGTTGCACATGGAAAAAAGTCTGAGGCTCTGGCCATTACAATTATACAGGTGTTGTATCTGTTATAATGTCATGGAAAAGTGCCTGGGATGAGAAGCTGATAGTGGGGTGATGGAAGTGTTGCGATGACTTTCCCTGTGGCAGATAGCAGGGAAACTCCTCTGTAGTTACCGCAATCGGACTTGTCACCTTTCTTGAAGATGGTCACAATTACGGCGTCTCTGAGGGAAAGTCATCGCAAGAATCCTCTTCAATCGCCTTCTCCCAGTGGCCGAAGAGCTCCTCCCAGAGTCGCAATGCGGATTCCGCCCACTAAGGGGCACAATGGACATGATCTTCACCGCACGTCAATTACAAGAGAAATGCAGGGAACAGCACCAACCGCTGTACATGGCCTTCTTTGATCTCACAAAGGCCTTCGACACTGTCAACCATGAGGGATTATGGAGTGTTCTCAAATTCGGCTGCCCTCAAAAGTTTGTCACTATCCTCCGCCTGCTTCACGACGACATGCAAGCCGTGATCCTGACCAACGGTTCCACCACAGACCCAATTCACGTACGAACCGGGGTCAAGCAAGGCTGTGTCATCGCACCAACGCTCTTCTCAATCTTCCTTGCTGCAATGCTCCATCTCACCCTCAGTAAGCTCCCCACTGGAGTGGAGCTAATTTACAGAACAAACGGGAAACTGCTCAACCTCCGTCGCTTCCAGTCCAGATCCAAGGTCGTCCCATCCTCTGTCATCGAATTACAGTATGCAGACGACGCTTGTGTCTGCGCTCACTCGGAGGTCGAACTCCAAACCATCGTAAACACCTTCACCGAAGCATACGAGAGCATGGGCCTTACACTAAACATCCATAAGACAAAGGTCCTCTACCAACCTGCCCCCGCCACACAGTGCTGCCCCCCGATTATCAAAATCCACGACAAGGCCTTGGACAACGTGGACCACTTTCCATAACTCGGGTGCCTACTGTCAACAAGGGCAGACGTCGACGACGAAGTCCAACACCGCCTTCAGTGTGGCAGTGCAGCCTTCGGTCGCCTGAGGAAGAGAGTGTTTGAAGACCAGGACCTCAAACCCGGCACTAAGCTCATGGTCTACAGGGCAGCAGTGATACCTGCCCTGCTGTATGCCTCAGAGACATGGACCATGTACAGCAGGCACCTCAAAGCACTGGAGAGGTACCACCAACGCTGCCTCCGCAAGATCCTGCAAATCCATTGGCAGGATAGGCGCACCAACATCAGCGTTCTTGCTCAGGCCAACATCCCCAGCATCGAAGCTCTGACCACGCTCAATCAGCTCCGATGGACGGGTCACATTGTCCGCATGCTCGATACGAGACTCCCAAAACAAGCGCTCTACTCAGAGCTCCGGCACAGCAAGAGAGCCCCAGGTGGGCAGAGGAAACGCTTTGGGGATGAAGCGGTTGTAGAAATTCACCATCCCGAGGAACTCCTGGAGTCCTTTGATGGTGGTGGGGCGGGGAAATTGCTGGACGGCCTGCACCTTGGTGGGCAGGGGAATGGCCCCAGCATGGGTGATGTGGTGGCCGAGGAAATCGATCTTGTCCAGGCCGAACTGGCACTTGGCTGGGCTGAGGATGAGCCCGTGGTCGCTGAGGCGCCCGAACAGGATGCGATGTGTTTGAGGTGTTCCTGCTTGGAGGAACTGGCTACCAGGATGTCGTCCAGGTAGACGAACAGGAACTTCAGGTCCCGAAGGACCGAGTCCATGAGCCGTTGGAATGCCTGGGCCGCATTTTTGAGGCCGAAGGGCATCCGCAGGAACTCGAAAAGCCCGAAGGGGGTGATTACGGCCGTCTTGGGGACGTCCGCGGGGTGGACGGGGACTTGGTGGTAGCCGCGCACCAGGTCGACTTTGGAAAGACTGAGCGGCCGGCCAGTCTAGCCGAGAAGTCCTGAATGTGCGGCACGGGGTACCGATCAGGGGTGGTGGCATCGTTGAGGCGGCGGTAATCCCCGCAGGGGCGCCAACCCCCGCCTGGTTTGGGGGCGATGTGGAGTGGGGAGGCCCAGGGACTGTTGGAGCGGTGGATGATGCCGAGCTGTTCCATAGTGGCAAACTCGGTCCGCATGATCTCCAGTTTGGCCGGGTCCAGCCTGCGGGCGTGGGCGTACAATGAGGGGCCTGTGGTGGGGATGAAGTGTTCCACCCCGTGTTTGGCGACCTCCGCGGAGAAGGTCGGGTTGGTGAGGGCCGGGAATTCGGCCAGGAGTGCCGAGTAGTCATCCGTGGCCCGGGCGTGGCACTGTGACGCCATGTCGGCGGGTTGACGGGGGGCCATGGCGCCCAGGATGGGGGACATGGTGTTCATGTCCACGAGGCGGTGTCGAGGGATGTCTACCAGTAGGCCGTGGGCGCACAGGAAGTCTGCGCTGATGAGAGGGGAGAGTACCTTGGCAGTGATGAACTCCCATCGGTAGCAGCAACCAGCGAGGTCGAGGGTGACTGTGCGGGTGCCGTACGTCCGGATGTCCGAGCCGTTAGCGGCAGCCGGCGCCTGTCCTCGTTCGCCCTTTTGGATGTCGAGGGAAGAGGCCGGGATGATGCTGTGCTGAGCTCCAGTGTCGCACAGGAACCGGCGGCCAGTTTTGTCATCCGTGACGTACAGCAGGGAGCCTGCGTGGCCCACGGCCATCGCGGGGGCTGGTACGGGGGCGGACTTGAAGGAGCAGGGATGTGTGCACCGTTGTGCCCTGGCGCCGAACCGTGCGTGGTAGTAACAGTAGCCCGGGTTTGTGGGGTGCGAAGGCCCCGTGGGCCCCGTGGCTGGGCCTTGTGGCCGCGTGGTGGCCGGTGAGGGACGCGCCCAGGCTGTGGCTGCCAGGTCCGGAGCGACGTCGCGGCTGGAGTGAGCGGACAGCAGCTTGTCGGCCTCGTCGGCCAGGGCTTCTAGGTCCGTGAGGCCGGACGCCACGATCGCTGGGTGGATGCTGGGAGGTAGCTGGCGGATGAACAGCGTGCGGAAGAGGGACCCGGGTGGGCTCTCGTCGGTGAGTGAGAGCATGTGGGAGAGGAGGTCTGATGGTGAGGCGTCACCGAGGCCTGGAAGGTCGAGGAGGCGGCAGTTTCGCTGGTATGTCGAGGTCGTAAATTTTTTAAGGAGCGCGGCCTTTAGATGTGCATACTTGCCCTCCTCTGGTGAGTTCTGCAGCGCTATCCAGACCTTCGTGACTGTGGAGCTACCGAGTGATGCGACGAGGTAGTCATACTTCGTCCCATCTGTGGTGATGTGTCGCAGCCGGAATCGGGACTCAGCTTGGAGGAACCAGGCTTCGGGCTGGTTTTCCGAAAACTCCGGCAGTTTCACGGAAACTGCGCTCGTGTCCGCCATTGCAGCGCTCGGAATACGTTCTGAGCGTCGGGGTCACCAATGTTGAGGCTGCCGCGGAACACGAATGGAGGCCGAACCGATCTGAGGAACACATGGCTTTTATTACATTCTCTTGAGAGATGGCTGCCTCAGCTCCTCTCTCTGCTAAACTCGAAAACAGAATGAGGGCGACGCCCGCGCTTTTGAGTACACACTGAGGGCGACGCCCGCTCCTTTGTCATGCCTTAAAGGCAGCATGCTTCTTAAAGGCAAGGTGCCCGATTTATTGTCCACGGACGGAAAAGTGGATTGCGCCCGTTTAGGTGGCGATCCGCCACAACAGTATACTAAATTGAAAGTAGTACAAGTAAATTGCTGTTTCAGCTGGAAGGGGTGTTTGGGGCCCTGGACAGTGGGAAGGGAGGAGGTAAAAGGGCAAGTGTTGCATCTCCTGCGCTTGCACGGGAAGGTGCCGTGGGAAGGGGAGGGGGTGTTAGGGGTGATTGAGGAGTGGACCAGGGTGTCGCAGAGGGAACGGTCCCTTCAGAATGCTGAAAGGGGAGGGGAAGATGCGTTTGGTGGTGGTATTACACTGGAGGTGGCAGAAATGGCAGAGGATGATCCGTTGAATGTGGAGACTGGTGGGGTGAAAGGTGAGGACAAGGACAAGCTTCTCTATCTAGGTATGCTGCTGACTCAAGTGTGTAATTTTTTGATGAATACATTGCTTCTCAGAAGAGGGTCCAATTAAAAGCATGTGCAGGTGCCAGAAAGGATTCAATTATTGACTTTGCAGAAATTTCTGCTTGTCAAATGTTTACAGATTTCAGTTATTACTTTTTATGACATTTATTTATTTGGAATATTTGGGTGAACTGTGCTAAGCTGCTACAGTAGTGTCCAGACCTGATAAACTCTACAGGGCCCCTCAGAAATTTCTCTCTTTAACCAGCTGTCCACATATTTTCCATAAATTATGGAAAGCTTCCCATTCAGAGCAAAGGCCCAGTGCTTCAAAAAGGAGTCCAAACAACAATTGCATAAAGTCTTTTATCAGACTCAGTGGGTGAGATTTTTTGATAAGCAGACTAACCAAATTGACTCCATTGGTTGGAATCAGGTGTGGCAGATATCTAACTTGCTGCAGCAGGGAGGCTGCCCACGGCATTTTCTCTATCACATTTTGCATGGCTGAAGAATTTAAAGTTTTCACGACCTGTGGAAACGTTGATGGTACTAATGTTCTTTGGCAAAGAGTTATTGGTAAGAAGGTGCATGCAACCCTTGACAGTTTTAGAAAGCATCAGCAGCGCATCTAAAAATATCCTCAGAATGACTCTGAAAGCATGGTTCAGCAGGCACAATGCCTGGCCAGAACTGTCCTGACCAGGAAACAGTCTATATTTGAACCAAGGAATGATTTGTCCCATTAGCTAAGCACCTGATCCCTGTAATGGGATTGTTATAATTACAATCATGCAATTGTTACTTTCTGTTATTTTGAATGAAAGAATTAAGACTTTATGTTGTTGCCAGTCTGTTGTCTCAAAAATATGTATCTTTTATTTATGGGACTGATAATGTGGTCCCAGTACAGTGCTGTTGATGACTGCTGTTTGAGTTCTGTGCATTCCGGCACTGTGGTGAGGTAACCTGGCACTAGGGTATGAGCTCAGTTTATCTATATATATAAATCGGTACTTCTGTCATTCTGTCTTTCTGTCTATCTGTCTTTCTGTCTATCTGTCTATCTGTCTGTCATCGCGTGTGCGTTGCGGGTATGCACTCGAAAGTTACAGGGCGTACCTACGCGCGCGTTACCTCCAAAGAAAGCTTACGCTTCCGAGACGGTTTTAAGCGTATTTACGTTTCGGCCGGGCTAAAATTGCGCCCGCGGTATCCCAAAAACCTTCAACATTCCGCTCATTAGCATCTCATTATCCGCTCATTAGCGACAGAGTGACCGACAGAGTGACCTCGAGCTTGACCAATCGTACGCCAGGTTGCTGGCGTGTGCCGCCGGGCCAATCGGTGCGTGTGTGGCCGGGCTTTATCGTTCTGAACCGAGGTGAGTCGCCGCCATCTTGATTCCAAACTTTTCCATTCTTTTTCCCGCTTTCTACGTCTTAAAAAAAAACGTTGCTTTTAAAACACATATTGTTTTTTAAAAAAATGATTTAGAAAGTAATTAACTTATCTAATCTCATTAATTTTCCTACCTTTCCCCGTTTTTCCAGGTAGGCCTAGAAGCCTCGGCGTCTCCTCCGCACCCACGCCCGAGCTAGGCACCTCCCGGCCCCACTCGAAGGCTGGAGGGCCAGCCTCAGCCCAGCGCCGCTAGGGTGCGCGTGCAGCAGGAGCTGAGACCCGCTGTCTCTCTCTGGCTGGCTGGGGGGCGGGGCTTGCTGAGCGTCCAGCGTTACCCTGGCAACCGGGCCCGCCGGACGTCTCGCGCAGCCGCAATCGGCGGTCTTCACCTCGGGGGGGGGGGGGGCCGCGACCCTCGGGTGGCGGGGGGGGCCGCGACCCTCGGGCGGGGGGGGGTGGGGGGCCGCGCGCGCAGCAGGAGCAGCTGAGACGCGGCGTCTCTCTCTCTGGCTTGGTCAGCGTCACGGTTACCCTGGCAACCGGGCCCGCCGGCCGACAGTCTCAGCTCCTGCTGCGCGCGCAATCGGCGGTCTTCACCTCGGGGGGGGGGGCGACCCCCGCCCTCCCTCCCCCCTTCCCCCCCTGCCCTCCCTTCCCCCCCTCCCTACCTTCCTCCCCCCCGCCCTCCCTTCCCCGCCCTCCCCCTCCCCTGCCCCCCCCGCCCTCCCCCTCCCCTCCCCCCTCCCTTCCTCCCCCCTCCCCGCCCTCCCCCTCCCCTCCCCCCCTTCCCCGCCCTCCCCCTCCCCCCTCCCCCTCTCCCTCCCTCCCCCTCCCCCTCCCCCCTCCTCCGTCCCCCCCTCCCTCCCCCTCCCCTCCCCCCTTCCCCTCCCCCTCCCCTCTTCCCCCTCCCCTCCTCCTCCCCCCCTTCCCCTCCCACTCCCCTCTCCCCCTCCCCTCCCCCCCTCCCCTCCCCCTCCCCCCCTCCCCCTCCCCCCCCTCCCCTCCCTCTCTTCCCCCAGTCGCTCTCTCTCTTCCCCCAGTCGCTCTCTCTCTTCCCCCCAGTCGCTCTCTCTTCACCCCAGTCGCTCTCTCTCTCTCTTCCAACAACAACATTCCCTCGAAAAAGCCTCGGCACCGCCGGGCACTTCAACTAGTATTGACATAAATTAGTGCCTCTCCCAGGGCACACAGGAATGCAACAGGATCAAGGGGCTGCTGGTTGCAGTTAAAGCTGTCCGACTAAAAAAGAGTTGAAATGACTGGAGCAAAAGTCATTGGCCTAGAAATTCAGTTGTTAGCGCCAGCCGCTAGCGCCTTAGGAGGAGGAGAAGTGGGGTGCTAAGCGGCTAGCGCCTGGGCGCGGTGCGATCTGCGCCTCTCTCGAACTTCAGTTAAGACTTAGCGCCGGCGCAAAACCGCTGCGCCCGCTCAGCTGCGCGCGCAGATCCTGACGTCATTTCATGGTGCAACGCCCTTGGTGCGCCCCAAACCGGAAATTCAGTGGCGCCGGCCTAATGTGCGCCTGGCGCCCCCAGCGACTGGTAGAGGGGAACGGTTCCCAGTCGCTGCGGGGCGCGGGGGCCGCAAATTAAAGGGGACTCCTCCTGCAGTATAAAATGGCAGCCATTTTGTTCCACTCCTTCTTTGTGAGAGAAGGATATTTGGAGAGAGACAAATGGAGAGAGCTTTCTGGTTTGACTCAACGCTCGCACAGGTACTTGTGGCTTCAGGCCAGAGCTTTGCACTTGCATTTAACTTTCAGTGCCATAGCCTTGATTCGAAACATATAATGGGGGCTGCAATGGGTGGAAATGTTGGCTTGCTGCATTGCATTCAAAGGGCTCAGAGACGCCGTGAGAGAGTGCCAGTCATGGCCAGACTACCAGAGGAGGAGGAGGAGGAGGAGGAGGAGCACCAGCACAGGAGGGAGGCACAAAGTGCAAGGGCCGTCCGTCGGCGGCTTATTGCAACTCGGTTCTAGGCCCCCTCTGAGAGAATGGCTTGTGCCAATGAAAGAAGATGAATGTAGCCACTCCGCATGCCCTGAGCTGGTCAAGGCAACAAATACTTAAAAAAACAAACATGGACAGTGCGATTCCAGAAATTTGTTTACTGTGCAAACTCTGTGCCCTTCCCACATGACAAACTAAATCAGATAAACCCCCCCAAAAACAGTCAGAGACATAACTGGCTCTCACAACCTTCAGAAAATGCAACAAGCAGTTAAACCAAAATGACCATCAACCTCGGCCTTTATAAAAAACAATCACAGCAGTCTCGGCCTTTATAAAAAACAATCACAACAGTCTCGGCCTATATAAAAAACAATCACAACAGTCTCAGCCTTTATATATAAAAGAACACAACAGTCTCGGCCTTCATATATAAAAGAACACAACAGTCTCGGCCTTCATATATAAAAGAACACAACAGTCTCGGCCTTCATATATAAAAGAACACAACAGTCTCGGCCTTCAGATATAAAAGAACACAACAGTCTCGGCCTTCATATATAAAAGAACACAACAGTCTCGGCCTTCATATATAAAAGAACACAATAGTCTCGGCCTTCATATATAAAAGAACACAACAGTCTCGGCCTTCATATATAAAAGAACACAACAGTCTCGGCCTTTATAAATAAAAAAATCATTTGGCCACACCTTCTACTTTTTCCCCTGCGAGGGTGAGCCGTCTCGCTTCCGCGAGTGGCCCCTTCCCGCCCTGAAGCTCCTCCTCAATGGGGCCCCAGTGGCTGCAGCAAGGCTGGGGGAAGGCTGCTGAGGGTCAGATGGTGAGACGGCAGATGTCCTTGGGGGTCGGCCTGGACCAGCTCTGGGCCTGGAGGGGCCGGCTGCTGACTGCTCCAACTCTGCTTGCGCGGCAGCAGTCTGTCCTACGGGTGGTGGCAGCTGCAGTGGAGGAGTGACAGTGTTGGCTGCAGGAATGCTGCCAACCTGACAGAGCACAGGCACTCCCTGGTCGGCTGATACATTGGCACTCGCACGGGCCAGCACTGCAGCATGCGTAGCAATCTGCTGAAGCACAGACTGCTGGGCTGCTGCGGTGCGGCGAGTGCCCCGGCGATGCCTGGCCGATCCAGCGAGGGTGGCAGCAGTTAGTGCCCGTGTGGCCCTGATCTGTGTCTGCATGAGACCAGCCAGTGAATGTACGGCACGACTGAGCACTTGGCTGGAAGCCGCCTGTGCTGCTGCGAAATCCTGAAGACTCCTGGCCTGTGCTGCACTGAATTCTTGCAGACTCCTGGCCTGTGCTGCCTCGAATTCCTGTACACTCCTTGCCAGTGACTCTATGGAGTCAAGCATCCTTGCCACTGCAGCCATGAGCTCAGTGTGCCTGCGCTCAGCCTGGGCGCCCATTTCCGCAAGGAGCCGCACCTCCTCTGCGCTCAACGTAGCAGGACTGGAGGCCACACTCACCCTCCGGGGAGAAGGCCGCCGAGCTTCCCCACCCCTCCCGCGTTGCTGCAGCCCGCTGGGCCCCAGAGCTTCACTCTCCTCCGACCCTTCCCCCCTGCTCCCCTCCATGGAAGACGTGTCCCCATCATGGCCATGGGCTGCCTCGGCTGAGGGTGGCTCTGATGGGCCGGCTTCCTCTTACTCCTCCTCACCTTCCGATTCACTCACAGTGCCAGCTTGAGGGCCCGCCTCCTCACCTGGCGAGTCAGCATCTGAACGCAGGGAGGCACAAGAGTTGCTTTAGAGTGAGGACAGGGCAGCAGCGAGGGAAGCATGAGTGCTGCTATGCACTGCATTGGTCCGACAGTGGCAAAGGATGCTGGTGTGAGGCGCAAGTGGAAAGAGAGAGGTCAAAAAGGTGATGCCCTTCCCATTGGGGCCCACAACAGTGTCGGCATCTCCACTGGCGACGGGGCCAATTAGCCGGCCTGACATAATGCGCTCCACACGCTGCTCCAGGTTGCTGAGCTGTTTGAGGCCAGGACGGCCTCCCCCGGTCTGACGCTGCTGCCTTCGGTTGTGCGCCAGCTTGCCCTGCAAGAGAAAGGACGGCCTCTAAGTACAGTGTCAAGCCCTGATCTTGCCTGCACTGCCTCCCATGGTGGAATAGCCCTAACAGTGTGAAGCCCTGATCTTGCCTGCGCTGCCTCCCATGGTGGAATAGCCCTGACAGTGTGTAAAGTCCTGATCTTGCCTGCACTGCCTCCCATGGTGGAATAGCCCTGACAGTGTGTAAAGTCCTGAATGTGCAAGTGATCTTCATGACAATCCCATAGCTGCTGGATGAGGGCTGGGCATTAGGGCTTTCAGGTCCCTTTGCCCATAAAGTGAGGTGCACATGCAGGGATGAGGAGGACACTGGAAAGGGTACTCACCCTGACAACCAGAGTGAGGTCGTTGAACTTTTTTCGGCATTGTACAGGAGTCCTGGCAACCACGCTGTTGGAGGTCACCCTGTTTGACACCTCCCTCCAGGCTTTCCGATAGTCGCTGGGCAGCGGCCTCCTGCCACCTTCAGGGAACAGAACATGGTGCCTGCGCTCCACTGCGCCAACCAGCACCCTCAGTTCACCCTTGCTGAAGTGCTGCGCTCTCTCCCTGGCCTTCTCCATTGTCCTGGGCGTTGAACAGTTCAAGCAGCAGTGGTCAGGCCTTGCTTCAGGGCTGCAGTGTGCAGTGCGTGGCAGCCAAACAATTCCACCCTCCCCCTTTAAGAGCTGACCAGCGCCAGAGTGTCTGCCTTCAATCAGCAACTCGCCGCACCTGCGCTGCGCCCGCCCTCGGGGGTAGCGCCCCGGACCGCCGGCTTAGCGCCTAATGATAGTCGTGCATCGCCTGTTTTAGTGCAGCAGCAACCTCTTGGGGCGATGCAACTGAATATCGGTGAAGGTGGCGCTAAGTTGCGCCGGGCACAAAATTTAGCGACCGCCCGGCTGTAGTGCCCCAAACGTGGCTATACTGAATTTCTAGGCCATAGAGTTATAGAGTTATACCGCACAGAAAGAGGCCTTTCGGCCCATCGTGTGTGCGCCGGCTATCAAGCCCTGTCTATTCTAATCCCATTTTCCAGCACTTAGTCCGTAGTCTTGTATGCTATGGCGTTTCAAGTGCTCATCTAAACGCTTCTTGAATGTTGTGAGGGTTCCTGCCTCTACCACCGTTTCAGGCAGTGAGTTCCAGATTCCAACCACCCTCTGGGTGAAAAAGTTTTTCCTCAAATCCCCTCTAAACCTCCTGCCCCTTACCTTGAAACTATGCCCCCTGGTTATTGACCCCTCTACTAAGGGGAAAAGTTCCTTTCTATCTACCCTATCTATGCCCCTCATAATTTTGTATAGCTCAATCAGGTCCCCCCGCAGCCTTCTCAGCTCTAAGGAAAACAACCCCAGCCTGTCCAGTCTCTCTTCATAGCTGAAATGCTCCAGCCCAGGTAACATCCTGGTGAATCTCCTCTGCACCCTCTCCAATGCAATCACATCCTTCGTATAGTGTAGCGACCAGAACTGCACAAGGTATTCCAGCTGTGGCCTAACTAGCGTTTTGTACAGCTCCATCATAACCTCCCTGCTCTTATATTCTATGCCTCGGCTAATGAAGGCAAGTATCCCATATGCCTTTTTAACCACCTTATCTACCTGTCCTGCTGCCTTCAGGGATCTATATACATGCACACCAAGGTCCCTCTGATCCTCTGTTCTTCCTAGGGTCCTACCATTCATTGTGTATTCCCATGCCATGTTAGTCCTCCCAAAATGCAGGGTTAAATTCCATTTGCCACTGTCCTGCCAATCTAACCAACCCGTCTATATCGCCCTGTAGCCTGAGGCTTCCCTCCTCGCTATTTACCACTCCACCAATTTTCATGTCATCTGCGAACTTACTGATCATACCTCCTACATTCATATCTAAATCATTAATGTACACTACAAACAGCAAAGGACCCAGCACCAGTCCCTGCGGTACACCACTGGACACAGGCTTCCAGTCACAAAAACAACCTTTGACCATCACCCTCTGCCTCCTGCCACTAAGCCAATTTTGGATCCAGTGTGCCAAATTGCCCTGGATCCCATGGGCTCTTACCTTCTTGACCAGTCTCTCATGTGGGACTTTGTCAAAAACCTTACTGAAGTCCATGTAGACTACATCAACTGCACTACCCTCATCCACACACCTAGTCACCTCCTTGAAAAATTCAATCAAATTGTTTAGACATGATCTCCCCCAGACAAAACCATGCTGACTATCCTTGATTAATCCTTGCCTCTCCAAGTGGAGACTAATTCTGTCCCTCAGAATTTTTTCCAATAATTTCCTTACCACTGATGTTAGGCTCACTGGCCTATAATTCCCTGTTTTATCCGTACTACCCTTCTTGAATAATGGTGCTACATTAGCTGTTCTCCAGTCCTCTGGCACCTCCCCTGTGGCCAGAGAGGTTCTGAAAATTTGTGTCAGAGCCCCTGCAATCTCCTCCCTTGCCTCACACAGCAGCCTGCGATACATATCATCAGGGCCTGGGGATTTATCCACTTTTAAGCCCGCTAAAACCGCTAGTACCTCCTCCCTCTCAATACTAACTTGTTCAAGTATATCACAATCCCCCTGCCTGATTTCTATGTCTACATCGTCCTTCTCCACATTGAACACAGACGCAAAATATTCATTTAAAACCTCACCTACATCTTCCGGCTCTACACACAGATTGCCACTTTGGTTCCTAATGGGCCCTACTCTTTCCCTAGTTATCCTCTTGCCCTTAGTATATATACTTATAAAACTGTTGTGTCTCAAGGGGTTTTATACCCTTACCTATATAACAATTATTAAGAAGGACTCCGGGGTGGAGAGTTTAGTTAACGGCCATTTTATTTACAATGTGCTTCTTCACTCAATGCACTACATTTCCCATAGTGCATTGCAAATCACCACTACGGCATCCCATGTGGGACAATTCTAATACACATTCCAAATACACAACATATTTCCTCCCCCTTAAAATAGAATGTCCACAAAACAGAATAACTGAAAAGGACTATAACTTTGGAAGAGAGGGTAGACTGCCTCTACATTCCGCTAACCCTGGGGATTATTCTGCCCCATGCACATAGGTTAGCACTAACTGTAACTAAGGCGCTCTGGAGGCTGCCTTTCTCTTTGGGGGTAACGCCTAGTCTCAGGAGCAGACCCTGGCTGGTTCTCCCGTGACCCTGCAGGCGTGGCTTCCTCCCTCGATGGCACAAGAGTGGATGGTGCCACCGTCTCAGGGTCGGACGACCAGTCCCTGCTGGAGCCCTCAGCAGGTCCTTGATCCTCTGTTTCTTGGGTTACCTGTGGCGACTGTCTTGGCAGTAACTGGTCTACATGCCGTCTCCATGTTTGGTCGTCTCCGGTGCGGACTTGGTATGAAACGGGGCCCGTCGTTTGAATGACCGTAGCCGGGACCCACCGCTCCGGGGTGGTGTAGTTACGCGCGAGGACTTTGCCCCCCACCACAAAGCTCTGAGCTCGTCTGCTGACTTGATCCTGCTGATTGGCGTGCACCACTGCTTCTGTGGATGTTGGCCTCAGCAGGTCAAGGCGTGTCCGTAGCTGCCTTCCCATGAGTAGGTAAGCAGGAGATGCTCCAGTCATAGCATGAGGCATGTTTCGGTATTTCAGCAAGAAAGCATTCAGGCGCTGCTCTTGGCGCATCCCTGGTTGTCTCGCATGATGGGCATGATTTTGCTTCAACTTCAATTTCATGATCCAGACCGGACCACCAGAAGTAGCTTCGTGCCAGCTCCTTCATCCGCACAATACCACAATGTCCTGAGTGCAGCTCGTAGAGGACATGTTTCCGCAGCTTTGGTGGTACGATCACTCGCATGCCCCAAAGGAGGCATCCTGACGTGACAGACAACTCCTTCCCTCTTGACAGGTAAGGTAGGAGCTCAGGTGGTGCGTCTGACACCCGTGATCCGTCTCCTCGCATCACCCAACCCAGCACCTTGGATAGCGTAGGGTCCACTCTGGCCTCTTTCTTGACCTGCCGGGCCGTGACAGGGGCATTGCTCACCATGTCAAAGTAGAAAATCTTCTGCTCACAGCCTTCAGAGGGCACAGGCAGCGGAAGTCTTGACAATCCGTCCGCATTGCCATGTGCTGCTGACCTCCGGTATTTGATGTTGTAATTGTGAGCGCTTAACATCAGTGCCCAGCGCTGCATCCTGCACGCTGCCAGGGAAGGTATTCCTGTGTGTGGACCAAAGATCGATGTCAGAGGACGATGATCCATCAGCAAGGTGAATTTCCTTCCGAACAAGTAGTGATGGAACTTTTTGATTCCAAAGATGATGCCCAAAGTCTCTTTTTCGATCTGCGGGTATTTCACCTCCGCCTTGCTCAGGGACCTTGACGCGAATGCAATCGGCTTCTCTTCGCCTGAGGGAAAGATGTGGGACATGACCGCGCCGACGCCATAATGCGACGCGTCACAGGCCAGCTGAATCTGCAACAACGGGTCAAAGTGTGTCAACACTCTGGGGTCAGTCAAAGCTGCTTTGGCTTTCTTGAATGCAGCTTCGCACTCCTTCGTCCACGCCCAGGCCTTGCCCTGACACAGCAACTCATGTAATGGCTTCAACAGTGATGCCAGCTGTGGAATAAACTTTCCGTAATAGTTCAGGAGACCTAAGAGTGACCGCAGCTGGCCGACATTTGTAGGTGCAGGAGCGTCGGCAATGGCTTTCACTTTCGACGGTGCTGTGTGTAGGCCGTCCGCGTCGATGACATGGCCTAGGTACACCACTGATGGCTTGAAAAATTTGCATTTGTCCTTGCGAATGCGTAAGCCATATTCTTCAAGTCTTCCCAGTGTCTTTGTCAGGTTCTGCAGATGCTCGTTGTCGTCCTTTCCTGTGACAAGGATATCGTCGAGATAACATTGTACCCCTGGAATGCCACTTAAGATCTGGTCCATAGCCCGCTGAAACAATGCTGGTGCTGACGTTATACCAAAGGGTAGGCGGCAGTACCTGTAGAGGCCCTTGTGGGTGGTGATGGTGAGGTACTTCTGTGAGTCCTCTTCTATATGCATCTGCAAGTAGGCTTGGCATAGATCAATTTTGCTAAACTTCTGACCGCCTGCTAGACCCGCGAAAAGATCTTCAATGATGCGGAGGGGGTACTGTTCAGCTGACAGCACAGGATTCACTGTTACTTTGAAATCTCCACATAAGCGAACCGCGCCGTCACTCTTCATCACTGGTACCACCGGCGTGGCCCACTCACTGTGCAAAACCGGCACCAGGACCCCTATCTTGACCAGACGCTCCAGGTCAGCCTCCACCTTTGGTCTGAGGGCGTAGGGAACGTTCCTGGCCTTCAGGAATCATGGCTGGCTGTCAGGCTTCACCTTGAGTTTGACCGTAATCCCCTTCATACTCCCCAATTCTCCGTCAAAGACAGCCGCATGCTTTGTCAACACTGCCGCTAGCCTCGCCTCTTCGACTGACACCGCATTCACTTTTTTCCAATCCAGATGAATTTTCTCCAACCATGGCCTGCCCATCAGGGATGGATAGTCACCCTTGACCACGTAAACTGGCAGCATCACGGTTTGTCCATTAAGCTCCACCTTGACCTCCGTCTTACCCAGCATTGGGACTGTTTCCCCAGTGTAGGTCTTTAAGATGAGCTTGGCTGGCGTCAGTGATAGGTGGTTCAGTTTTTCTTTGAATAGCTTCTCTGAAATCAAGGAGACAGCGGCCCCCGTATCCAGCTCCATTTTGACCGGTATTCCCTCTAGTAGTGGAGTGACTCCATAGCCTGATGAGCCTCCATTCACCGTTAACACATGGAGATTCAGCTCCCCATCAGAGTCTGTGTCACTGTCTTCCTGTTCTTGTTTCACCATGTGTAGGTTTTTCTTTTTAGAACGCCAGTTGGATGTGTTTCCTTGTTTGTTTTTGTGTGTCTCTGTGTAGGATTGTTTGCTTTGCCCTTTACACACACGTTCAATGTGTCCTTTTCACATTTCCGACAGGTCAGGTCTTTACACCAGCAGTCAGATGGCTGATGACCTGACCTTCCACATCTGTAACACTCTCTGGCACCCCTTGCATGCTTATCCGGTGTAGCTGCTACCCTGTGCACTCTTGTTGCAGCCCCCAATAGCTGTGCATCTTTAGCTGCTAACTCCATAGACACAGCGAGCTCCACTGCTGATTTAAGCGTTAGTTTGTCAGTCGTGAGCAAGCGCTTCTGTGTTGCTTCACATCTTAATCCACACACAAACCTATCACGGACAGTGTCATTTCGAGTTTCACCAAACTCACAATGCTCAGTTAGCTTCTTTAGCATTGCAACATATTCGGCTATGGACTCACCCTCCCCTTGGTTTCGTTTGTGAAACCTGAACCTCTCGGCAATCAGCAGCGGCTTGGGTGCGAAATGTGTTTCCAAAACTTCCAGAATCTGATCATATGTCTTAGCGCCGGGCTTATCCGGGTGCATCAAACTCCGTAACAAGCCAAATGTTTTTGCTCCGATCACACTGAGGAACGTCGTCACTTTCACGTCATCTTTAATGCCATTTGCAGTCACGAAAAATCCGAAACGCTCTGTATAAGCACTCCATTGCTCTGCCGTTTCATCAAATGGTCCAAACGCTCCGATTAGCATAGCCATTTTGTTATCTTTTTTTTTTACAGTCCTTTTCCTCCACTTTTTATTTTATTTTTACAGTCCTTTTCCTCCACTTCGTTTCACTGTATCGTTACTTTCCCCCTTCTTATTTGTGTAACACATGAACCGCCACCTTTACGAGGCGATTGCATCAGCACTAAACTGCGGGCGCGCCATCAAGAAAAGACAGGAACTTCTTATTTTAAACATCGCCGATTCCAGTGCAAAGTGATGCGTAAGTCTGTCATCCTCGTCGCCAGTTTTGTTGTGTCTCAAGGGGTTTTATACCCTTACCTATATAACAATTAAGAAGGACTCCGGGGTGGAGAGTTTAGTTAACGGCCATTTTATTTACAATGTGCTTCTTCACTCAATGCACTACATTTCCCATAGTGCATTGCAAATCACCACTACGGTATCCCATGTGGGACAATTCTAATACACATTCCAAATACACAACAAAAACACCTTGGGATTTTCCTTTATTTTACTTGTCAGTGTTTTTTCATGCCCCCTGTTCGCTCTCCTAATTTCTTTTTTAATTAACCCCCTTCACTTTCTATAGAGCAAGAGTGAGAAGTTCTCCATTCAGTTAAGTGGCTTTGGAGGTCTTTCTGTAGGCGGTTCTTTAAAGAAGGATGGGGTTTTTTTGAGCTGAGGGCACCCTCCAGTTAAGAGCAGCACCAGAGCAGCCTGAACGGCTGAAGCTGCGAATGCTTTCTCACCTGTGTAGCAAACCTGGGGGCAGGTGAGAAAGAAATTTGCTGATGGAGCATCACAGAGGGAGAATGTGCAGGGCTCTGGCAACTGTTCATGTGGTTTCAAAAGCACTGACATGCCTATGTTTCACCAAGGCACTCTGAGTTGCTGCCATGTCAGTGCATTTGCCCTGTGGCCCATTGAATGTATCAAGCAACAAACATCAAGCACGTGCCAACACAAGGTACTCCCATGCTGCAAGTTCACAGACTCTCATAAGGTATTTGCTGAACAGGGCACTTGAATGATAGGCATCCTGATATTTTTTTATTCCAACAACAATAACAACTTGCATTTATATAGTGCCTTTAATGTAGAAAAACATAACAAAGTGCTTCAAAGAGCCCTAATTAAAAATTGGGAAGCAAAGTTGTCTGCGTGTCAGCAAGCTACAATAATCTTGGGTTTCCTGGATGGGTGAACTGCATGAATTCCTTTGCTCAGTAAATGCATCAGAATCTTTGTTTTAACATATTGATAGCTTGCTCCACCAAGACCTGAGTAGCTGCATGTGCTTCATTGTATCTTTCTTCAGGTCTTGTCCATTGATGGTCCAAAGAGTTACGAGCCAGAGCCAAATAAATTAAACAAATATTCAGTCAATTTGATGGGTCAACATACATTATATGCCACAACCACCAAGCAAGAGCACACAGCATGGCTAAATGGGGCTACTATGCAGCTCCCATTTTATATGGGCAATAAGCATTTGTCGTGCTTTTCAGGTGCTGCAAATATGTTATGAGACCAACAAGTAATTTACTTAATTTTCTGGGTCTTAATGAGCTTTGCATGTCTGATGTGCAGGCCCACAACACCACAAGCAATTTGCAATTGGATAATGGGCACTGTAGACAAAGGGCACACAGCAGGAGGAAGGCCTTGGTGCCTGATCATACAGATCACGTGTGCCCCAGGTGCATTAGTGCGATCACATTAATGACCCATAAATATTTTGTTGAATTTTATGTTTATCAAGTTGAGCGATGTCATTGCTGGATAGAAGAACAATTATTCCTTTTTAATATCACCCACTATTAGCATCAAGCACTCTCAGATCAGATACAGTTATAGAATAAAACTCCTTTTGCTCAATCGCATAAAGGCACCTCCTACTGCACCAGTGTGAATTACATTGAAATTACAATAAGGAAACAGGCTGTATGGTTCAACCAGTCCATCTTGGTGTTTATCCTCCATGTAAGCAGTAGTCCTAATTCTCCTTGCCTATACTATTCCCATATCTGTTAATCCCCTTTCCTTCAACCAATATCCAACAATCTAGTGGAATATTCCCATTTCTCACAATAGCCATCTTTATGGACTGAGTAAAAATAGCAATCTGTGTCAAGTTATGGCTAACAGGGTTGAGACTACCAGACTCATTCTATGCAGGACCTTTACGCAGGAAAATGAAGCTTTCATCTCATCAGCCTGGCCCTGATTTATATCCCTATCCCAGAGGTGAATTGACATTCTGTTTTTTTTTAATTCATGCGATATGGTCGTCGTTGGCAAGGCCGGCATTTATTACCCATCCCTGAATTGCCCCTGAGAAGGTGGTGGTGAGCCGCCATCTTGAACTGCAGAGGGCAGTTAAGAGTCAACCACATTGCTGTGGGTCTGGAGTCACATATAGGCCAGACCAGGTAAGGACGGCAGATTTCCTTCTCTAAAGGACATTAGTGAACCAGATGGGTTTTCACAACAATCGGATATTTTCATGGTCACCATTACTGATACTAGTTTTTAATTCCAGATTAATTTAATTAATTGAATTTAAATTCCCCAACTGCCTGTGGTGGGCACATCAGAGATGCAAAACTCATTAAGACCCAGAAAATTAAGCAAATGACTTGTTGATGCAGTGCACCAGCTAGTCCCTTGTAGATTAATTTATTTTTGCTGGTAGATGTTTGTAGCTAGCATTGACAGCCAGGATGTTTCATTTATCTGGTGGTTAATTACATTCTCAATGCAGGAACAAATTTTGATGTAATTACCGTGAGTTTAACCTTCAATGGATTTCTGAGAAATAATGTTGCTCGATTTTAGTTTAAGGTACATAGGGGAAGTAGTTGACAATCAAACAGTATAAATAATGATATGAATCCTTTTATTATTCTCAATTATATTGAGTCAGACTTTATTTAGCTCACTTCTTAAGATAACTCAGTAAATAAATTCTGTATCTTGCTCCATTTTACTGCACTGTTGAGTATGTCATTGTGAAACTATCCACAGCATTACATTCATGTAAATCTAATTGGGATTCCAAAACCCAGTACATAGGAAGTAGTATTTTGTATATTGAGCAGTTTTTAAAAACCTTCATGGATTCAATGGCAATTCTCGGCTTTTCTTTTGAAAAGATGATACTGTGGAACTGCTGAGAAGTGATTTTATTTGAACAGGCAGAGCAGAGAAATGTCAGTGTACTGTGTCTGCACTTTACAGATTCATTGGGAGGGGTGAGATTCCCAGTGCCTAGAAGGTGAAATGTTGTGTTTTGTACATGCAAAAATTAAATAACTAGGAGAAGATAATTTGTGATTAGCTGTTTAGAGGTCTTTGTAATGGCTGTTCCGTTTGAATTCCAATCACAGCTAATATGATGAGGTATTTCTGTAAACTTATTATTGTCATCATTCTTTTAGAATGAGAAGAAGAAGCAAGTGAAAACTAATAAAGCCCCGATTTTAACCTAACCTGCCCAGTGAGAATGGTGCGGGTTTGGGTCGAAAGCCCGATTGATACCCTGCCTGATTTTACGCTTCATTGAACTCCGTAGAAGTTTACAGCACAGGAGACCATTTGGCCCATTGTATCTGTGTCGACTCCTTGCTACAGCAATCCAAAATCCTTTTTGTGTGTTTCCCCAGGTGATCATAAAATATACCTTTTTGAGTTGAAACTTCACTGTGAGATATTACATACATAGGCCTAGAAATTCATTGTTAGCGCCAGCCGCTAGCGCCTTAGGAGGAGGAGAAGTGGGGCGCTAAGCGGCTAGCGCCCGGGCGCGGCGCGATCTGCGCCTCTCACGAACTTCACTCAAGATTTAGCGGCGGTGCAAAACCACAGCGCCTGCTCAGCTGCGCGCACAGATCCTGACGTCATTTCATGGTGCAACGCCCTTGGTGCGCCCCGAACCGGAACTTCAGTGGCGCCGCCCTTCTGTGCGCCTGGTGCCCCCAACGACTGGTAGAGGGGAACGGTTCCCAGTCGCTGCGGGGCACGGGGGGCGCTATTTAAAGGGGACTCCTCCTGCATTATAAGTGGCAGCCATTTTGTGGCAATCCTGTGTGAGAGACGGATATTTGGAGAGAGACAAAGGGAGAGAGCTTTCTGCTTTGACTCAGCGCTCGCACAGGTACTTCTGGCTTCAGGCCAGAGCTTTGCACTTGGATTTAACTTTCAGTGCCATAGCCTTGAGTCGCCACATATAATGGGGGCTGCAATGGGTGGAAACGTTGGCTTACTGCATTGCATTCAAAGGGCTCAGAGACGCCGTGAGAGAGTGCCAGTCATGGCCAGACGGAGAAGGGCCAACAGGCGTCGGCACAGGAGGCCTTACCCACCCAGGGTATACCGCCAGCAGTTCTCATATCTGAACATGTCTTAGGAGCAGTGTGTTCGGAGGCTGCGATTCAGAAGGGAGGTGGTCACTGAGATCTGCCACCTGCTTCGCAGAGATCTGCAGCCACAGCTGAGGAGCAGGACGTCTCTGTCGGTGGCAGTGAAGGTGACGGTGGCTCTCAACTTCTATGCCACCGGCTCCTTCCAATCCGCTACTGGGGACATTGTCAACATCTCCCAGTTCGCGGTACATTGCTGCATCCGCCAGGTGACCAATGCCCTTTTCAGAAGGAGACGTCAGTACATCTCCTTCCTCATGACCCTGGACAAGCAGCAGGAGCGTGCAATGGGATTTGGAGGAATAGCGGGATTCCCCATGGTCCAGGGCGCCATTGACTGCACGCATGTGGCTTTACGGGCACCTCTAGAGAATGCCGAGGATTACCGCAACCGGAAGGGCTACCATTCGCTCAACGTGCAGTTGGTGTGTAACCACAGGCAGCTCATACTAGCTGTCAATGCCCGCTTTCCAGGCAGCAGCCACGATGCCTTCATCCTGCGCCAGACTTCTGTGGCAGACATTTTTGAAGCCCAGGTTCACCCACGAGGATGGCTTATCGGGGACAAAGGCTAACCTTTGTGCACCTGGCTGATGACCCCGCTCCGTGCGCCCAGCACCCCTGCTGAAGAGCGATACAATGACAGCCATCAAGCTACCAGGAACATCATTGAGCACACAATCGGCGTGCTCAAGCAACGGCTCCGCTGTCTGGACCGTTCCGGAGGAGCCATACAGTACTCGCCTGAGCGAGTCTCCCATTTCGTTGTAGTGTGCTGCATGCTGCACAACCTGGCTATCCTCAGGACTCAGCCACTGCCAGCAGACATTGGAGGACCGCCAGAGGAGGAGGAGGATGAGGAGGAGGAGGAGCACCAAGACAGGAGGGAGGCATAAAGTGCAAGGGCCGTCCGTCGGCGGCTTATTGCAACTCGGTTCTAGGCCCCCTCTCAGGGAATGGCTTGTGCCAATGAAAGAACATGAATGGAGCCGCTCCGCAAGCCCTCAGCTGGTCAAGGCAACAAATAGTTCAAAGTGCAAACATGGACAATGTGATTAAAGAACATTTTTTACGGTGCAAACTCTGTGCCCTTCCCGCATGACAAACTAATTCACATAAACCCCCCAAAAAACAGTCAGAGACATAACTGGCTCTCACAACCTTCAGAAAATGAAAAAAACAGTTAAACAAAAATGACCATGATCCTCGGCCTTCATATAAAAACAAACACAACAGTCTTGGCCTTCGTAAAAAACAAACACAACAGTCTCGGCCTTCATATATAAAATAAACATTCTCGGCCTTCATATATAAACACAACATTTGGCCACACCTTCTACTTTTTCCCCTGTGGAGGTGATCCGCCTCGCTTCCGCGAATGGCCCCTTCCCGCCCTGCAGCTCCTCCTTAATGGGACCCCAGTGGCTGCAGCAAGGCTGGGGGAAGGCTGCCGAGGGTCAGATGGTGAGACGACAGATGCCCTTGGGGGACGGCCTGGACCAGCTCTGGGCCTGGAGGGCCCGGCTGCTGACTGCTTCAACTCTGCTTGGGCGGCAGCAGTCTGCCCTACGGGTGGTGGCAGCTGCAGTGGAGGAGTGACAGTGTTGGCTGCAGGAATGCTGCCAACCTGACAGAGCACAGGCACTCCCTGGTCGGCTGATACACTGGCACTCGCGCCAGCACTGCAGCATGCGCAGCAATCTGCTGAAGCACAGACTGCTGGGCTGCTGCGGTGTGGCGAGGACCCCGGCGATGGCCTGGCCGATCCAGCGAGGGTGGCAGCAGTTAGTGCCCGTGTGGCCCTGATCTGTGTCTGCATCAGACCAGCCAGTGAATGCACGGCATGACTGAGCACTTGGCTGGAAGCCGCCTGTGATGCAGCGACGTCCTGCTGACTCCTAGCCTGTGCTGCCGCGAAGTCCTGCAGACTCCTTGCCCGTGCTGCACTGAATTCTTGCAGACTCCTGGCCTGTGCTGCCCCGAATTCCTGAGCACTCCTTGCCAGTGACTCTATGGAGTCAGGCATCCTTGCCACTGCAGCCATGAGTTCAGTGTGCCTGCGCTCAGCCTGGGCGCCCAGTTCACCAAGGAGCCGCACCTCCTCTGCGCTCACTGTAGCAGGACTGGAGGCCGCACTCACCTTCCGGCGAGAAGGCTGCCGAGCTTCCCCACCCCTCCCGCGTTGCTGCAGCCCACTGGGCCCCGGAGCTTCACTCTCCTCAGACCCTTCCCCCCTGCTCCCCTCTAGGGAAGACATGTCCCCATCATGGCCATGGGCTGCATCGGCTGAGGGTGGCACTGATGGGCCGGCTTCCTCTTCCTCCTGCTCGAAATCAGAATCACTGACAGTGGCAGCTTGAGGGCCTGCCTCCTCACCTGGCGAATCAGCATCTGAAAGCAGGGAGGCACAAGAGTTGCTTTAGAGTGAGGACAGGGTGGCAGCGAGGGAGGCATGAGTGCTGCTATGCACTGCATTGGTTCGATAGTGGCAAAGAATGCTGGTGTGAGGCACAAGTGGAAAGAGAGAGGTCAAAAAAGTGATGACCTTACCATTGCTGTCCAAAACAGGGTCGGCATCTCCACTGGCGACGGGGCCAATCAGGCGGCCTGCCATAATGTGCTCCACACGCTGCTCCAGGTCGCTGAGCTCTTTGAGGTCAGGACGGCCTCCCCCGGTCCGTAGCTGCTGCCTGCGATTGTGGGCCAGCTTGCCCTGCAAGAGAAAGGACGGCCTCTAAGTACAGTGTCAAGCCCTGATCTTGCCTGCACTGCCTCCCATGGTGGAATAGCCCTGGCAGTGTCAAGCCCTGATCTTGCCTGCACTGCCTCCCATGGTGGAATAGCCCTGACAGTGTCAAGCCCTCATCTTGCCTGCACTGCCTCCCATGGTGGAATAGCCCTGACAGTGTGTAAAGTGTTGAATGTGCAAGTGGTTTTCATGAGAGTCCCATAGCTCTTGGATGAGGGCTGGGCATTGGGGCTTTCAGGTCCCTTTGGCCAGAAACTGAGGTGCACATGCAGGGATGAACAGGATAGTGGAAAGGGTACTCACCCTGACAACCCGAGTGAGGTCGTTGAACTTTTTCCTGCATTGAAGTGCAGTCCTGGCAACCATGCTGTTGGTGGTCACCCTGTTTGCCACCTCCCTCCAGGCTTTTTGGTATTCGCTGGGAAGCGGCCTCCTCCCACTGTCAGGGAAGAGGACAGGTCGCCTGCGCTCTACTGCGCCAACCAGTAGCCTCAGGGCACCCTCGCTGAAGCGCTCCGCTCGCTCCCTAGCCTTCTGCATGGTCCTGGGCGTAGAAATGATGATCCAGCAATGGTCAGGCCTTGCTTCAGGGCTGCAGTGTGCAGGGCGTGGCAGCCAAACAAGTCCACCCTCCCCCTTTAAGAGCTGACCGGCGCCAGCGTGTCTGCCTTCAATCAGCACCTCGCCGTACCTGCGCTGCGCCCGCCCTTGGTGTTAGCACCTCGGCTCGCCGGCTTAGCGCCTTCATTTAGTCGTGCATCGCCTGCTTTAGCGCAGCAGCAACCTCTTGGGGCGATGCAACTCAATTTCGGCGAAGGTGGCGCTAAGTTGCGCCGGGCGCTAAATTTAGCGAACGCCCAGCTGTAGCGCCCCAATCATGGCGATACTGAATTTCTAGGCCATAGGATCTACAGCACAGAAACAGGCCATTAGGCCCAACTGGTCTATAGCAACATCATTCGAACACAGGACGTCAGGTTCCACATGTACGCTGACGACACCCAGCTCTACCTCACCGCCACCTCTCTCGACCCCTCCACTGTCTCTGATTTGTCAGACTGCTTGTCCAACATCTAGTACTGGATGAGCAGACATTTCCTCCAACTAAATATTCGGAAGACCAAAGCCATTGGGCTGGATTTTTCCAGGTGTCACCTGCATGGTGTGGGGGGGACCTGGGAGACGACGGGAAACCCAGAAGGTCCCCAGCACGCTATGGTCTGAACCCCGACCCCGGGGAAGGCCAGGCTGATGGTGTGGGAGCTTGGGGGGCCAGGAGGAAGTACTCCTGCTCCTCTCGGCCCACAAGGATTGCTCCCCAAGGCTGAGGCGGCCTGGTTGCAGCCACCGGGATCCCCGGCCGCCTGCAGTAAAACCTGCAAAACAGGTTAAGGTAGAGGCATCAGGCCTCATTATAATATAAATTGCCAACCCGCCTCTTGGCAGCCCGCCCCCCGTCCCGCCTGAGTAAAAGGTGGAAGTGGGTGGGTTGGAGGCGGATTGGGGTCAAGGTTCACATTTTTTCAACTTTCACTCCCCCTCACCCCCGACCCCCACCAACGCCTCCAATCCACCCGTTCTTACCTCTGAAAATTCCAGCCAATGTCTTTGGTCCGTGCCACAAACTCAGTTCCCTCGCTACTGACTCCATCCCTCTCTCTGGCAACTGCCTGAGGCTGAACCAGACCGTTCACAAACTTGGTGTTGTATTTGACCCTGAGATGAGCTTCTGACCACATATCCGCTCCATCACAAAGACCTTCTATTTTCACCTACGTAACATTGTTCGACTCCACCCCGCCTCAGCTCACCTGTTGCTGAAATCCTCATCCATGCCTTTGTTACCTCGAGACTCGACTATTCCAGTGCTCTCCTGGCCGGCCTCTCATCTTCCATCCTACATAAACTTGGGCTCATCCAAAACTCTGCTGTCCGTATCCTAACTCGCACCAAGTCCCGTTCACCCAACACACCCATGCTCGCTGACCTACATTGGCTGCCGGTCCAACAATGCCTCAATTTAAAAATTCTCATCCTTGTTTTCAAATCGCTCCATAGCCTTGCCCCTCCCTATCTCTGCAACCTCCTCCAGCCCTATAACCCTCTGAGCTCCCTGTGCTTCCCCAATTCTGGCCTCTTGCACATCACCGATTTTAATCGCTTCACCATCGGTGGCCACGCTTTCAGCTGCCAAGGCCCTTAGCTCTGGAACTCCCTCCCTAAACCTCTCCGCTTCTCTACCTCTCTCTTCTTTAAGACGCTCCTTAAAACCTACCTCTTTGACCGAGCTTTTGGTCATCAGTTCTAATACTTCCTTTTGTGGCTCGCTGTCAAATGTTGTTTGCTAACCCTCCTGTGAAGCGCCTTGGGACGTTTTACTATGTTAAAGTCGCTATATAAATGTTGTTAGGATGGTGTTTATAGTCCACACGAAGCTCCTCCCACTTTAATTACCTCTTCCCCACTCTGCCCCATACTGGGCGATTCTCCGCTCATGCCTGCATCAATCCTTCCCCTTAGATACATCAATGCTCTCGGCTTCAGCCACTCCATGTGGCAGCGAGTTCCACATTCTCACCACTCTCTACGTAAAGAAATTCCTTCTAAATTCTTTATTTGATCTTATAGGCTATCTTATATATCTGCCCCTTGTTCTAGACTCAACCACAAGTGAAAACAGTTTCTCCACATCCACCCTCTATCAGGTCTGCTCTTAGTCGTCTTTGGTCCAGAGAATAAATCACCAGCCTGCTCAATCTTTCCTGAAAGTTATATCCTCTCAATTCTGGTAACATCTTTGTAAATCTTTTCTGTACTTTCTCCAGTGCATCAGTATCCTTTTTGTAGAATGGAGACTAGAACTGTACACATTACTCCATGTGGCCTAATCAAGCTTCTATATAAACTTAACATTACCTCCATGCTTTTGTATTCTATTCCTCTAGAAATGAGCCCCAGTTCTTTGATTATACCCTTTATGGTGTGGAGATGCCGGTGTTGGACTGGGGTGGACAAATGTAAGAAGTCACACAACACCAGGTTATAGTCCAACAGTTTTATTTGAAATCACAAGCTTTCTGAGCGCTGCTCCTTCACCTGACGAAGGAGCAGCGCTCCGAAAGCTTGTGATTTCAAATAAAACTGTTGGACTATAACCTGGTGTTGTGTGACTTCTTACATTTATACCCTTTATGACAGTATCAACTTGCATTGTTACATTTAGTGATTTATGTATCTGTATTCTCAGATCTCTTTGCTTCTTTACCCCATTTCGTTTCTTACCCTCCAAGGAATAAGTGGTCTCCTTAATTCTCCATCTAAAATTAACTGCCTCACACTTCACGATATTGAATTTAATTTGCTATTTATCCGCCCACCCTGCAAGCCTCTTTATGGCTTCCTATATTTTGGTGCAGTCAGAGTCATAACGGCACAGAAGGAGGCCATTCGGCCCATCGAGTCCGTGCCGGCTCTCTGTAGAGCAATCCAGTCAGTCCCATTCCCCCGCTGTATCTCCGTAGTCCTGCAAGTTTATTTCCCTCAAGTGCCTATCAAGCCTCCCCTTGAAAACATTGAGTGTCTCCGCTTCCACCACTTCCGTCGGCAGCGAGCTCCAGGTTCTCACCACTTGCTGCGTAAAAAAGTTTTTCCTCACGTCCCCACTGTATCTCTTGCCCAAACCCTTAAATCTGTGTCCCCTAGTCCTTGTACCACCAACTAGTGGGAACAGCCTTTCTCCGTGTAGCCTATCCAAACCTGTCATAATCTTGTACATCTATATCAAATCACCCCACACCCTCCTTTGCTCTAATGAAAACAAATCCAGCTTCTCCAACCTGTCCTTGTAGCTAAGATCCCCCATCCCTGGAACCATTCTCGTAAATCTCCTCTGCACCCACTCAAGGGCCTTCACATCCTTCCTAAAGTGTGGTGACTAGAACTTGACGCAATACTCCAGTTGTGGCCTAACCAGCGCTTTATAAAGGTTCAGCATAATTTCTCTACTTTTGTACTCAATGGCCGAGAAATTCGGTTGGTAGCGCCGGCGCTGAGCGCCTAAAGAGACCTAGAATTGGGGCGATACCCTATGTTGGAGCGTTCGCTATGAAGATAGTGACAACTCAGATATTGACTATACATTTAGCGCCTGCGCTAAGTGTTTGCGCGCGCCCGCGAGCGCAAGCAGATCATGATGTCATTTCAGTGTGCAACGCCTTTTAGGAGCGCCTGAGCGCATATTGGGTGGCGCCCGGAACCTTAACGCCTAGCGCTATTAGTGACAGTTCGAGGGAGGGCTAGCAGGCCCTTCTTGGAGTAGGGGGGCGCTATTTAAAGGGGACAGCTCTAGTGCAGAATCTTCAGCCACTTGGCCTGCTCATTGCGATCGTTGCTGGAGAGAGTTGGCGAGCTACTGTGGAGCGGAGTTCTGGGAATTTAGCTTTAGAATTCTTGGGACCTTCAAACCTGTCCGAAGCACTTGCAGCACTACACCTAAAAGCCTTTTGACCAACTGGCATCGGAATGGGAGCTTCTTTGGAGGGCGACGGCCTCTGTGAAGGGGCAGAGAGATGGCGGGAGAGAGGGCTGGGATTGGCCAGAAGGAGGAGGGGCAATGGAGGTCGGCCAATCCGACGGGAAGCTGCGAGGGTCTTTAGGCAGCAGACAAGCCTTGACATGTCGGAGGAGCAGTGTTTGCGAAGGCTCCGATTCTGGAGGGACATTGTTACTGATCTGTGCCACCTGCTTGGTCAGGATCTGCAGCCGCGTGAACGGTGCAGAACCTCTCTGTCCGTGATCGCTAAACTGACTGATGGCCTCAATTTTTATGCCAACGGATCCTTTCAGTCAGCCATTGGGGACATTGCGACTGTCGCTCAGGTTGCAGTCCACTGTTGCATCCGGCAAGTTACAGATGCCCTTTATAGGTGAAGGCGTCAATTCATGACCTTCCCTCTGACCCTGCACAAGCAGGCGGAGCACGCGCAGGGTGTCGCTTCTATTGCGGACTTCCCCATGGTGCAGGGGGCGAGTGACAGCACACACGTGGCTTTCAGGGCGCCATGTCATCATCCTTAGGACTTCCGCAACCGCAAGGGGTTCCACTCCCTCAACATGCAGCTGGTCTGTGACCACCGCCAAATCATCATGGCAGTCACCGCGCATTTCCCAGGGTGCAGCCACGATGCCTTTATCCTGCGGTTGACCTCAGTTTGTAACCTTTTTGAGGGGCTGCCTCGAAGACGAGGCTGGCTTACTGGCGACAAGGGCTATCCTCTCTGGCCATGGCTGATGACATCACTCCGTGTGGCCGACACCCCAGCAGAAGAGCTGATCAGCAGCGGCCATCAGGCGACCAGGCACAGTAAACAGCACACTATTGGTGTTGTCAAAAAGCGTTTCCGATGTCTGGAACATTCGGGGGGATCCCTGCAGTACTCGCCGCAGCAAGTGGGACACATCGTCGTCGTCTGCTGCATGCTCCACAACTTGGCGAATCGAGGCACCCAGCCAATTCCAGCTGTCCCTCAATGACCAGCAGAGCAGGCGGAGGAGGAGGAGTATGAGGAGGAAGAGGAGGAGGAGGAAGAGCAGGCGGAGGAGGAGGATGAGGAGGAGGAGGAGGAGGAAGAGCAGGCGGAGGAGGAGGAGGCGGAGGAGGAGGAGGAGGAAGAGCAGGCGGAGGAGGAGGAGGAGGAGGAGGAGGAAGAGGGAAGGGCTGCTGAAAGTGGAAGGGCCATACGTCAGAGGCTCATCTGGACTCATGTCGAGACCCCTGTGGCGGAATGATGAGAGTCTTAACTCATGCGCACTTTGGATGTTTGACGGCCTCTGAATGCCAGCATCACTGAAACTAGTCACATGCACCATGCCACATTGAAACTTCTATTTATTGGCACAAAAGCCTTTCATTACAGCTAAACAACGGAATGTCAACAGAAACCATAACTTTCAAAATAACTGTGAACTCTTCGGCAAAGCCGCAAAACTCAACAAACCTTCTGCAAATATAACAACAGGTGAGGGTGTCCTTGAATTTGGACAAACAAACGTCTCAGCACCTCCCTCTACAACTGGCCCCTTGAGGTAGAACGACTTCTCTTTCGCGCCCGGCCCCTTCCCTCCCTGCTGCTCCTACGTAATTGGACCCCAGTGGCGGGCTCAAGGCTGGGGGACGCCTGCTGACTGTCTGGAAGCGCAGAAGCCCCTGAGGGACGGCCTGGCCGACCTCTGGGCTTGGAGGGTGCGGACGCAGGATGCTTGATGTGACCATGGCTGGAAGCAGTGTGGCCTGCAGGTGGTGGCAGCTGCAATGCAGGCGTCCCAGCGCTGGCATGTGCAATGGTCTCCTGCCGAGAGAGGACACCTGCACCATGGTCGGACGACACACTGGCTATCTGAGGGGAGCGGCTCGGCTCATCCGCCACAATCGCATGCTCCACTGATTCCTGGCCTTGTATGGGACTGGAAGGGCCCGGGGTGATCCTAACTGATGCAGAGAGGGTGGCTACAGTGAGAGATCGCGTTGCGTCAATCTGGGTGTGGAGGAGCCCAGCAAGTGACTGCGTGGCAACAGTGAGGACCTGTGTGCCAGGTGCCAGTGCTTCGGAGAAGCCCTGGACAGTTCTTCCCATTGCTTCGGACAAGGCAGGTGCCGACCGCTCCACTGCCTCGGACAAGCCCTGGACAGACCTTTCCAGGGATTGTCCGAAGCCCTGAACAGTCCTTTCCATAGCCGACTCAAAGCTGTGGACAGTCCTCTCCATTGTTGGGCCGAAGCCCTGGATAGTCCTGTCCATTGTTGCCCCGAAGCCCTGGATAGACCTGTCCATTGTTGCCCCGAAGACCTGGAGAGTCCTGTCCATTGTTGCCCCAAAGCCCTGGAGAGTCCTCTCCATTGTTGCCCCGAAGTCCAACATACTCTTAGCCAATGAATCTATTGACTCAGGCATCTTCTCGACTGCAGCCATCAGCTCCGTGTGTCTGGCCCGGGCCTGTTTGCTCATCTCAGCCAGGCGACGCACCTCATCTGCACTCTGTGCAGCAGTCATCACTACCTGCCTTGCCCTCTGGGGAGACGGTGGCCGAACTTGCCTATTCCCTGTGCGTTGCTGCATGCCACTTGGTCCGGCAACTGGTTCATCCTCAGAGCCCCCCCCTCCCCTCCAGGGGACTACTATCCCCAGTCTGTAGATGTGTCAGCTCCCCGAATTCTGCAACGGCTGGTCCGGATTCCTCCTGGTCCTCGCCTCCGGTGGCACTGGCACTGGCAGCTTCAGTGCGTTGAGCCCGAGTTGGTGCTGCTTCATCTGAAAGTAGGGAGGTGGAAGAGTGGCTTTAGCAAAAGAACAGGTTTGCTGAAAGGCATGCCAGATTGTGGCAAGGCTCTGACATGGCTGCACACTGAGGATGCATGCTGGCGGGGGGACCAAGTGGAAGGCAACAGGTGAAAAAGGTGAGAGTCTGACCCTCGCTGTCGGAAATGGGGTCGGCAGATGCAGTGGTCACAGGACCAGACAGACGTCCTCCAAGTATCTGGTGCACTCTCTCATCCAGATCCGTGAGAGTGACCACTTGTGGAGGTCCGCCACCGGTTCGACGCTGCTCCTTTCGGATCATCGCCAGCTTGGACTGCAGGGGAAAGAAGGGGAAGTTCTGTAACATGATGCCTTGAGACATCATCACATGCCCCCCATGGTGCAAGAGCCCTTACATGAGGCCTTGAGAGATCATCGCATGCCCCCCATGGTGCAAGAGCCCTTACATGAGGCCTTGAGACATCTGTCCATGTGTGTGCCCAGAAAGTGCCATGGGTGCATGCTGACAGATGGCCATTGGGGCATCATTGCAGCAGGGTGCCCGAAGTCAGCTGCAGATGGAGGGAATCAGAAGTTTGCTAAACCATCACTCACCTTAACGATCCGTGTGAGGTCGTTGAATTTCTTCCTGCACTGAACAGGGGTCCTGGTCGCCATGCTGCTGGAGTTGACCCTCACAGCAACCTCCCTCCAAGATCGTCGGTAAGCCTTCTGATTCGGCCTCTTGCCATTGTCTGGATACAGGACATCTCGACGGCGCTCAACTGCAGCCACCAAGTGGTCCAGAGCCTCAGTGCTGAAGCACTCTGCTCTCTGTCTAACCTTCTCCATGCTGAACAAGTTTCTAACGCCAGACAAGGGCGAGCGCCGAATCTGAGGCCTACAGGGCGTTGGGTGTTGAAGCTCAGGCTGACTGACCCACCTCTTTAAGAGCCGGCCGGCGCCTGGAAGTCTCGTGGTTTCCCGTAATTGAGATCACCTGCGCTGCGCCCGTCCGCGTCGATATTGAGTAGCACCTGAACTTTAGCGCCTTAGGAGCACCGTGCAACGGCTGAATTAGCGCCTCAATCCCCTTTGGGGGCGATGCAACCCAATATCTCGCCAGGCAGCGATAACTTTCGTCTGGCTATAAACTTAGCGCTCCGCCAGTTCTAACGCCTCAAGCGGGGCTATACCCAATTTCTAGGCCAATAACTCTATTTATGAAGCCCAAGACCCCATATGCTTTGTTAACCACTCTCTCAATATGCCCTGCCACCTTCAGGGACTTATGCACATTAACTCCCAGGTCCCTTTGTCCCTGTACACTCTTTAAAACTGTGCCATTAAGTGTATATTGCCTCTCCCTGTTCCTTCTGCCAAAATGCATCTGTATTAAATTCCATCTGCCACTTAACTGCCCATTCTGCTAGCCTTTCTATGTCCTGTTGCAGTCGATTGGTATCATCCTCACTGTTTGCCACCCCACCCCCTGCCCCAAGTTTGGTGCTTTCGGGAAATTTAGAAATGCTACCCTGTATTCTAATATCCAGGTCATTTATATACATCAAAGAAAGCCGTGGCCCCAGCACTGACCCTTGTGGAACACCACTGTCTACCATCCTCCAATCTGAAAAATAGCCATTTACCAGCCATTTTCTGTCCTTAAGCCAATTCCTTATCCAAGCTGCCATTAACCCATCTATTCCACGAGCCTCAATTTTGTTAACCAGCCTTCTATGTGATACTTGGTCAAACGCCTTTCTAAAATCCATGTAGAAAACATCCATTGCATTCCCTTCATCAATCCTCCCTGTTACTTCATCAAAAAATTCAATTAGATTAGTCAAACATGATCTGCCTTTTAAAAATCTGCATTGTCTCTCCTTAATTAGCTTAAACCTCTCCAAGAGCCCGTTAATTTTTTCCTTGATTATTGTTTCTAAAACGTTACTCACCACTGATGTTAAACCAGCTGCATTGGAGAGGGTGCAGAGGAGATTCACCAGGATGTCACCTGGGCTGGAGCACTTCAGCTATGAGGAGAGACTGGACAGGCTGGGGTTGTTTTCCTTAGAGCAGAGAAGGCTGAGGGGGGACCTGATTGAGGTGTACAAAATTATGAGGGGCATAGATAGGGTAGATAGAAAGGAACTTTTCCCCTTAGTAGAGGGGTCAATAACCAGGGGGCATAGTTTCAAGGTAAGGGGCAGGAGGTTTAGAGGGGATTTGAGGAAAAACTTTTTCACCCAGAGGGTTGTTGGAATCTGGAACTCACTGCCTGAAAGGGTGGTAGAGGCAGGAACCCTCACAACATTCAAAAAGCATTTAGATGAGCACTTGAAACGCCATAGCATACAAGGCTATGGACCAAGTGCTGGAAAATGGGATTAGAATAGACAGGGCTTGATGGCCGGCGCGGACACGATGGGCCGAAGGGCCTCTTTCTGTGCTGTATAACTCTATGACACATTTTGTGGAGCACTCCACACTCGTGGTAGAAACTTTGTTATGATCCCCTCTTCCTACTATACATTTGCCATTGAATGTAGTGTCTCTGTCAGCCATTTTATCTTTTTAAGTGTGACACCTTATTGGATAGTTTGAGTGGTTTGCTTGGACATCATTCACATTCAGTTATTATAAGTGCTGATTACTTAAAGTGTTTCACAAATAAAGCACTGAAATCTTAGTTATGGAATAGTATAGGTTTGAATGTCAGATTAATATCCTATATCTGTTTAACTTCCTTGTTTTTCTGTTTGGAGTCAGAGAGAACTATCAGTGGTTTAGTTTCTTGGAATCATTACAAATCATTGTTGATTTTATTCAGAAATTAACTAACGTGTGGAAAGTCCATAATGTCGCACATTGATCATGGTCCATTTGAAGGAGTGGGCTTACTGAGATAAATGGCCTGTTTTCACTTGGTACTTTCTTCTGTTCTTAATATTGAAACTAAATCAAGTTCAGTTGGTTTAGTTACAGATTTTCAGTGTACACTTTAGGGTAATTTATAGGAATGTGTACTTACAGCATAGAGTCTCACCTGGCAAGACATTAGTCCAACATCAAAGCTTATATTAATGGGTGGAAATTTGTGGGGAGTCCACCCACAGTTTCCTAATCATAGAATCAAAGAGCACAGAAGGAAGCCTTTCAGCCCATCGTGTCTGTGCCGGCTCTTTGAAAGAACTATCCAATTAGTCCCATTCCTCTGTTCTTTCTCCATAGCCCTGTAAATTTTCCCCCCTTCAAATAGTTATTCAAATTCCTTTTGAAAGTTATTATTGAACCTGCTTCCACCACCCTTTCAGGCAGTGGATTCCAGATCCTAACAACTTGCTGTGTAAAAAATGCTTTCCTCATGTTGCCTCTGGTTCTTTTGCTAGTCACCTTTAATGTGTGTAACCAACCCTTCTGCCACTGGAAACAATTTATCCTTATTTACTCTATCAAAGCCTTTCATTATTTTGAACACCTCTATCAAATCTCCCCTTAACCTTCTCTGCTTTAAGGAGAACAACTCCAGTTTCTCTAATCTTTCCACATGACTGAAGTCCTTCATCCTTTGCACCCTCTCGAAGGCCTTGACATCTGTCCTAAAGTGTGGTGTCCAGGATTGAAAAGTAAATTTTACTATTCTGTTGTATTTATAATGGCGTATTGAATTAAAGCTGTACTGCTCCTCCCCCTGGGCCATTTGTAGACATATATTCAATTATTGCTTTGTTCAGTGGAGACTAGAGGTCTCTAAATAGAGGGTTGACATCCAGCGGCGCACTCGCGTCCAGACAGAGTAACCACACTGGCTCAGTGGTAAGTATTCCCTCTTCTGAGTCAGAAGGGTTGTCTTTCACTCCAAGAGTTGTTTGGCTACAGTTAATTTGACCTTTCTTTCCCATACCTCATCAGGACATTTCCACAGGTGGCCATCTTGAGTTCATTTTCTCACACATCAACCACATCTCTTACCCTGCAGTCTGCTGCTCTGAGTGAAACTGTTTGGGTTAGAATGAGCAAGGACTGTTTTTGCATTTCATGTAGGGTGTGGCGACACGCCACCACTGGACATAATCCGCTCACGGCGGCACAGACAGTCTAAGCAGAAGCCCCCAGCCGGGGGCCCTTTCCTCCAGCAACTTGTTTCCCGCAGGGACAGGCTGCCGGGAGCACTTCCTGTCTGGGAAGTATTTAAGTGGATGTGCGGGCTTTTCTAGTTCCTGTTTGCCATGTGGTCAGAATAAAGCAGTTGTGTTTTCAATAGCTCTGTCTCGACTCCCACGTTTGCCGCGGTATCTCAACACTGGTGACCCCGACGCTCAGGACGAATCCTAAGCTAGGATGGCGGATACAAACGTAGTCACGGTTAAATTACCTGACTTTTGGGAGAACCTCGCCGAAGCCTGGTTCGTTCAAGCTGAGTCCAGATTCCGGCTGAAAGGCATTACAGTCGACGCCACGAAGTACGACTACCTCGTCGCCTCGCTCACCTACGCTACAGTCCCCAAGGTTTGGGCAGCGCTGCAGAATCCACCAACGGAGGGCAAGTACGAGCATCTGAAGGCTGCGCTACTTAAAAAATTTCAAACGTCCTCTTACCAGCGCCACTGCCAACTCCTGGACCTCCCCGGCCTTGGTGACGCTTCACCATCAGACCTGCTTTCCCACATGCTGTCCCTCTCTGACGACAAAAATCCCGGCGCCCTTTTTCGCACGCTTTTCATTCGGCAGCTCCCCGCCAGCAGCCGCCTTCGACGCCACCAAAAACGCGCTCGCCGACGCCACTCTGCTCGCGCACCCGAGGGCCGATGCCCGGGTCGCGCTCACCACCGACGCCTCCGACCACGCGGTCGGGGCCGTGTTCGAGCAGTGGGTCAATGGCGCGTGGCAGCCACTTGCCTTCTACAGCCGCCAACTGCGCCCCCCGGAGGTCAAATACTCCACTTTCGACCGTGAGCTTCTCGCACTCCACCTGTCGGTCCGCCATTTCAGGTTCCTCCTGGAAGGCCGCCCCTTCACCGCGTATGTGGACCACAAGCCACTCACATACGCGATGGCCAAGCACACCGAACCCTGGTCCGCTAGGCAGCAACGCCAGCTCGCGGCCGTCTCCGAGTTTACTACGGACATTCAGCACGTCTCCGGTAGAGACAACGTGGTCGCCGACTGCCTTTCCCGTCCCGCCGTCTGTGCGAATCACCTCGCGGTCGACTACGCACAACTAGCAGCGGCCCAGCTCACGGACCCAGACCTCCTCTCGGCGGCTACCAGCCTGCCAGGGCTACGCCTAGCCAAGGTCGCGCACGGGCCCGAAGCCACGGCAGTCACGTGCGACGTCTCACTCGGCCAACCCAGGCCGGTCGTCCCTGAGACCTGGCGCCGCCGCGTCTTCGACGCGCTCCACGGGCTCTCTCACCCGGGTTCCCGCGCATCCGTCAAACTCCTCTCCAAGCGCTTCGTCTGGCGCGGCCTTAGCAGAGATGTTCGGACTTGGGCCACCTCCTGCCTCGCCTGCCAACGGGCTAAGGTACAGCTGCACACCAAAGCACCCCTGGGAGACTTCGAGGTACCCAGCCGCCGCTTCGACCACGTACACGTCGACATCGTCGGTCCCCTGCCGCCATCGCAAGGCCAAACTTATCTCCTCACGATGGTCGACCGCTACACACGCTGGCCTGAGGCAGTGCCGCTGACCTCCACCACCACAGCCGACATTGCCAGGGCGTTCGTTAACACCTGGGTTGCGAGGTTCGGCGTACCGGCCGACATAACCTCCGACAGAGGCGCCCAGTTCACCTCCGAACTCTGGACGACCACAGCACGCAACCTCGGGGTGACGCTCCACCGCACCACGGCGTACCACCCGCAGGCCAACGGACTTTGTGAACGCTTCCACAGGTCACTCAAGGCCTCACTCCGCGCCGGCCTGCAGGACAGTACCTGGACTGACCGCCTACCGTGGGTGCTACTCGGCCTACGCACCGCGGTCAAGGAAGACCTCCAGTCCTCGGCAGCGGAGTTAGTCTACGGACAACCGCTGCGCGTCCCAGGCGAATTCCTTCCGGAGCCTACCAAGTCTTGGTCGGCCGAACAGCAGCGGCTCGACTCTTTCTCTTCCGCTCAGCAGTTCGCCCCACTTCCGGTCAACCGACACGGCGAACTCGCACCTCACGTCCCGCCAAATTTACAGCAGGCGCGCTTCGTCTTCGTGCGACACGACGCGCACCGCGGGCCCCTGCGACCCCCGTACGATGGTCCGTACGAGGTACTACAAACCGGGGACAAGGTATTCAAGCTGCGACTCGGCGACAGGGTCGAGACAGTCTCCATCGACCGGCTCAAACCAGCACACACAGAACCAGGGGAACAGGTCCCCGTGGCCCAGCCTCCAGCCAGAGGCCGTCCCCCCGGCAAGCCAGCACAGCCGGCGGCGAACCGCCCGACCCAACCAACCAGACCGGCGACCACTCAGAGCCGCTGCGGCAGAACCATTAGACCACCGTCACGACTCGTCCACTCCTCCTAAGCGGATTCTGGGGGGAGCTCTGTGGCGACACGCCACCACTGGACATAATCCGCTCACGGCGGCACAGACAGTCTAAGCAGAAGCCCCCGCAGGGACAGGCTGCCGGGAGCACTTCCTGTCTGGGAAGTATTTAAGTGGATGTGCGGGCTTTTCTAGTTCCTGTTTGCCATGTGGTCAGAATAAAGCAGTTGTGTTTTCAATAGCTCTGTCTCGACTCCCACGTTTGCCGCGGTATCTCAACAAGGGCATTTTTTAGGTGACTGATCTCAGTGTTATGTGTGTGTGTGTATGTCAGCAACATTGTGGCAGAACCACTGAATGACTCTGGCTAACTGTATATAATTCTCTTTAACGATGTTCTAACACCAGCCTAAACCAGTACCATTGTGTTAGGCATTACTGTGTTTTGTATATAGAGTTTGCATGTACGGGGCGTGGCCCCTTTAAGAGCGCGGGAAAACGCAGATAAACGCGATGACGTCACGTCGCAAACCACGGGGCTGCCCAGGCAGTCCTCATGACATCTCCGTGGAGTAAAGACCTGTTTAATTGTTCTCTTGTGTCGATCTCCGTTATTCGTAGGAATTCATTAATTCCTACATTGGTGACCCCGTTTTTGTGAATGTTTTCACAAAAGAAGAGCACAGCATGGAAGTGAACGCCGTTTCGCTAAAGCTACCGCAGTTCTGGGAGCAGCAAGCGCCCTCGTGGTTTATTCAGGTCGAGGCCCAGTTCGCCCTGAGGAACATCGATGCGGATCAGACCAAGTACCTTTATGTGGTCTCCGCACTCGACAGCTCTACCGCCTCTTGGATCGTCAGCCTCCTCGAAAACCCCCCAACGGAGCGCAAGTATGGAACCCTCAAAGCGCGGTTACTGCAGGTTTTCGGGCTCACAAAATCGGAGCAAGCCCGTCGATTACTCGCTATGCCCGGGCTCGGGGACTCCCAGCCTTCAGAGTTGATGAGCCAAATGCTCACACTCCTGGGCTCAGAACGGGAATGTTTCCTATTCCGCGAGATTTTCCTCAGCCAACTGCCTGAACAGGTACAAGCTGCCCTGGCCAGATCTGAAATTGAAGACTGCGCAAAACTCGCTGCGGAGGCTGACAAAATTTTCGCTGTAACTCGGCAGTACTGCGCCGCCACGAGGTACCCATCCCCCGCAGACGCCGCCCCAGCTCGTCAGCCTGCTGGGCTGTGTTTCTACCACGCGCAGTTCGGCGCGAAGGCGAAGTGTTGCCGCCCTCCCTGCAGTTTTCCCCAACAAAACAAACAACAACTGACACTGCGACCACCGAGGAATGGGTCTAACGGGCACCCCGCGGCTGCGATGGCGATCGGCAACGCGGGAAAATTGCTGTTCATCACTGATACTCTCTCCGGTCGTCGTTTTCTGTGCGACACCGGGCCACAGTGCAGCATTTTACCTGCGTCCGTCCTCGATGTGCAGACGGGGAATCACGGCCCCACCCTTGAAGCGGCCAATGGCGGAACAATTCGGACCTTTGGCAGACGGCGAATGGAGGTATGCCTCGGGGGGCAACGTTTTCACTGGGAGTTTGTTACAGCCAAAGTTTCCCTGCCCCTCCTCGGCGCGGATTTCCTGTGCGCCAACAGCCTCCTGGTCGACGTTAGGAACCGGCGGCTGATCAACGCAGCAACTTTTAATTCTCTTCCATGTTACTGCAGTAACACTACGTCGCGCACCGTCTCCTGTGCGTTCCTGACTCCTGATGAGTTCGCTCGCCTGCTCAGCGAATTCCCTGACCTGACAAGACCCACGTTCTCCTCCACAGCCACGAAACATGGTGTGGAACACCACATCACCACCAACGGCCCCCCGGTCTACGCGCGGGCCCGGCGCCTGGAACCTGGCAAGCTGGCGGTCGCAAAGGCAGAGTTTGCAACCATGGAACGGTTAGGGATTATTCGCCGGTCAAATAGTCCCTGGTCTTCACCCCTCCATATCGTCCCGAAGCCTGGCGGCGGATGGCGGCCATGCGGCGACTATCGACGCCTAAACGACGCCACCACTCCTGATCGGTACCCAACCCCCCACATTCAGGATTTCTCTGCCCATTTGGCAGGGAACACCGTATTCTCAAAAGTCGACCTCGTCCGGGGCTACCACCAGGTCCCAGTCCATCCACAAGATGTCCAGAAGACCGCAGTCATCACCCCATTCGGCCTCTTCGAGTTTTTACGAATGCCGTTTGGGTTAAAGAACGCCGCCCAGGCTTTCCAACGCCTGATGGACTCCGTGCTGCTGGACCTCAAGTTCCTCTTCGTCTGCCTAGATGATATTCTAATTGCCAGTCACAGAATCACACAGAAACCTCACAGTGCAGATAGAGGCCATTTCGGCCCATCGAGCCTGCACCGACACATATCCCACCCGATCCCCGTAACCCCTACACCAACACATATCCCACCTTATCCCCGTAACCCCACGTATTTAATCCCCCTAACACTAAGGGTCAATTTTTATCGTGGCCAATCAACCTAACCCCGCACATCTTTGGACTGTGGGAGGAAACCGGAGCACCCGGAGAAAACCCACGCAAACACGGGGAGAATGTGCAAACTCCACACAGACAGTCACCCGAGGCCGGATTCGAACCCGGGTCCCTGGCGCTGTGAGGCAACAGTGCTAACCACTATGCCACCGTGCCCTACTAAGGAAGAACATACCTGTCACCTACGCACCCTTTTTCGACGCCTCAGCCAACACAGCCTGATTATCAACCCGGCCAAGTGTTAGTTTGGCCTGCACCAAATTGACTTCCTGGGGCATCGCATCACCTCAGAGGGAGCAGTTCCTTTACCTTCGAAAATAAAGGCGGTGACATCCTTTCCACGCCCACAGAACGTAAAGGCCCTGCAGGAATTCCTAGGCATGGTAAACTTTTACCACCGTTTCGTGCCTAAGGTGGCACTACTCATGCAGCCCCTGTACGAGGCCCTCAAGGGCAAGACTGGCAAGAACCCGGTAGACTGGACGGATGACATGGCCCGAGCGTTCGCCGACACCAAAAGCGCCTTGGCCAACGCGACTATGCTGGCGCACCCGCTGCCAGGAGCTGCCATCACCCTCACCACCGACGCGTCGGACTACGCAGTCAGTGCCGTGCAATAGCAGTGGGTGAACGGGACGTGGCAGCCGTTGGCATTCTTCAGCCGTCAACTACGGCGGAACGAGAGAGCATACAGCACGTTCGACCGGGAGTTGCTCGCCCTTTTTCTGGCCATCTGCCATTTTCGGTTCCTACTGGAAGGACGTCCTTTCACCACCTTTGTGGACCATAAGCCGCTAACCTTTGCAATGGCCAAGACCGCCGAACCGTGGTCATCCCGACAGCAGCGTCAACTGACCTACATATCCGAATTCACCACGGATATACAGCACGTGGCCGGTAAGGACAACCTGGTGGCAGACTGCCTCTCCCGCGCGATCGTCAATACGGTTCATTTGGGCATCGACTACGCCCTCATGGCAGCGGACCAAGCCTCAGACCCGGAAGTCCAAGCTTACAGAACGGTCATCACTGGCCTCCAGTTGGCCGATGTCAAGTTCCATTCGGCAGGTACCACGCTGTTATGTGACGTCTCCGTACAGGATCCTCGCCCTGTCGTGCCGGTCGTCTGGCGCCGCAAAGTGTTCGACGCCATACATGGGTTGTCACACCCAGGAATGAAGGCCTCTCAGAAACTGATGTCAGCAAAATTTGGATGGCATGGCATGCATAAAGATGTCCGCGACTGGGCCAACACCTGCATGGTCTGCCAAAAGACCAAGGTACAGCGCCACATCAAAGCTCCGTTGGCCACCTTCACAGTTCCGGAGCAACGTTTTGACCATGTCAACGTGGACCTGGTAGGACCACTCCCACCCTCCCATGGTTTTTCACACATCCTGACCATGGTTGACCGCACCACCAGATGGCCGGAGGCGGTCCCCCTGTCATCCACTATTTCCTCCTGGATCGCCCGTTTTGGAGTGCCCGCAGATATTTCGTCAGACCGGGGACCGCAGTTTTCCTCCGGACTCTGGAACGCAGTGGCCCAAGGACTCGGTGTCAAATTGCACCGCACCACAGCCTACCACCCACAGGCGAATGGCCTCTGCGAACGCTTTCACCGGTCAACGAAAGCCGCCCTGAGGGCCAGCCTCCAGGACGCTGGATGAGCAGACAAGCTACCGTGGGTCCTGTTGGGCCTTCGCATGGCCCCCAAAGAAGACCTTCACTCTTCATCAGCGGAGCTTGTCTATGATCAGCCGCTGCGAGTCCCAGGGGACTTCCTACCAACATCGACGGAGCCATGGTCCGCGTCTGCCCAGCTTGCTAGTCACCAAGAGGCGGCCAGATGTTTTGCACTGGTGCCCACTTCGCACCACGGGCTGCAGAGGTCACACGTTCCCACGGAGCTTCATAAGTCTGAATACGTTTTTATTCGCCATGACGCACATAGGGAGCTGCTCAAGGCCCCATATACCGGTCCCTTCCGTGTGTTGGAAGCAGGGGACAAAACCTTCACGGTAGATGTCGGTGGTAAACCGGACCACATTTCGGTCGACCGCTTAAAGCCAGCACATTTAGACCTCGACCGCCCCGTCGAGACAGCACAACCGCCAAGACGGGGTCGGCCACCCATCGTCGTTACGGCAGACCAAGTGCGACCGCCTGCCAGACTGCCAGCCGACCAGCAGGCTCGTCAGACCCCCTCACCGTTTGACTTTGTCCGTTAAAGCGAATTCTGGGGTGGTGCATGTGGCAGAACCACTGAATGACTCTGGCTAACTGTATATAATTCTCTTTAACGATGTTCTAACACCAGCCTAAACCTGTACCATTGTGTTAGGCATTACTGTGTTTTGTATATAGAGTTTGCATGTACGGGGCGTGGCCCCTTTAAGAGCACGGGAAAACGCGGGTAAACGCGATGACGTCATGTCGCAAACCACGGGGCTGCCCAGGCAGTCCTCGTGGCATCTCCGTGGAGTAAAGACCTGTTTAATTGTTCTCTTGTGTCGATCTCCGTTATTCGTAGGAATTCGTTAATTCCTACAACGTCACTTTTCCAGTAGAGGATGTATGTTTGAGTAATTAAAAAATTCAGTCAAGAAGCTGCAATTATCCCTTTCATAGAATAGAATCATAGAAAGTTACAGCACGGAATGAGGCCATTTCGGTCCATCGTGTCCGTGCCGACCAACAAAGAGCTATCCAGCCTAATCCCACTTCCCAGCTCTTGGTCTGTAGCCCTGCAGGTTAGAGCATCCCAAGTGCACATCCAAGTACTTTTTAAATGCAGTTAGGGTTTCTGCCTCTACCACCCTTTCACCCTGTGAAGAAATTTCCCCTCAAATCCCCTCTAAACCTTCCATCAATTACTTTAAATCTGTGCCCCCTGGTTTTTGACCCCTCTGCTAAGGGAAATGGGTCCTTTCTGTCCACTTTATCTATGCCTCTCATAATTTTATACACCTCAATAAGATCTCCCCTCAGCCTCCTCTGTTTCAAGGAAAACAGACCCAGCCTATCCAGTCTTTCCTCATAGCTAAGATTCTCTACTCCCGGCAACATCCTTGTAAAACTCCTCTGTGCCCTCTCTAGTACAATCACATCTTTCCTGTAATGTGGTGACCAGAACTGCACGCAGTACTCTAGCTGAGGCCTAACTAGTGTTTTATACAGTTGAAGCATAACCCCCCCTGCTCTTGTATTCTGTGCCACAGCTAATAAAGAAAGGCAAGCATTCCGTATGCCTTCTTAACCACCTTATCTAGCTAGCCTGTTACCTTCAGGGTTCTGTGGACATGCACTCCAAGGTCCCTTTGTTCCTCTACACTACTCAGTGCCCTACCATTTAATGTGTATTCCCTTTCCTTGTTAGCCCTCCCCAAATGCATTACCTCACACTTCTCCGGATTGAATTCCATTTGCCACTGTTCTGCCCACCTGACCAATTTATTTCCAGCTGACAAAATCCATCATGAATGAATTTTGTAGTACTATGTTTGTTCTTCATTTGTGCATAACAGAACATATTAAATAGACTAAGTTTCCTAGTCCTAGCTAAAGCTTAAGCTCCACTCCAGAGACTTGAGCACAATAATCTAGACTGACACTCCAGTGCAGGGTTGAGGGAGTGCTGCACTGTCAGAGGTGCCGTTTTTTGGATGAGATGTTAAACCAAGGTCTTGTCTGCTCTCTCAGGTGGACGTAAAAGATCCCATGGCACTATTTCAAAGAAGAGCAGGAGAGTTATCCCCTGTGTCCTGGCTAATATTTAATGTCGATGTCATTAATATCAATGTCACAAAAACAGATTATCTGTGCATTATCAAATTGCTGTTTGTAGGAACTTGATGCACACAAATTGGCAGCTGCGTTTCCTACATTATAGCAGTGACAACACTTCAAAAGTACTTCATTGGCTGTAAAGCACTTTGGGCTGTCCTGGGGTCGTGAAGGCGCTATATAAATGCAAGTCTTTCATTTCTTTTTATAAATATTTAACTACTTTTTTTGGACCGAAAATTCACAAGTCTATATTCAATTGACACCCATGTTATGAGTTTGAGGAAGGCGCATCAATATTCCGTTAATGCAATATTTATTAAGATGGCCTGTTATTCGGTTGTGCTTACTGGGTCCCTTGTATGGTTAATAAATAGTCATATTTGATTAATGTATTATATAGAAAGAGTTTTCTGACATGTTGTTAGCAAACATAAAAACCTAAGAAGCAGGAGCAGGAGTAGGCCATTTGGCCCTTCGAGCCTGCTCTGCCATTCACTGAGATCATGGCTGATCTTCTGCCTCAACTCCATTCACCGGCCCTTTCGCCATATCCCTTGATGCCCTTACTAGTCAGAAATCTATCGACTTCTGTTTTGAATATACCCAATGACCGAGCCTCCACAGCTCTCTGGGGTAGAGAATTCCAAAGATTCACCACCCTCTGTGTGAAGAAATTTCTTCTCATCTCAGTCCTGAATGGCCTACCCTTTATCCTGAGGCTGTGACCCCTGGTTCTAGACTCCCCAGCCAAGGGAAACATTCTCCCAGCATCCACCCTATCAAGCCCTGTAATAATTTTGTATGCTTCAATGAGATCTCCTCTCATTCTTCTGAATTCAAGAGAATACAGGCCTAGTTCACTCAATCTCTTCTCATATGACAGTCCCGCCATCCCAGGAATCAATCTCGTGAACCTTCGTTGCACTCCCTCAATGGCAAGTATATCCTTCCTTAGGTAAGGAGACCAAAATTGTACACAGTACTCCAGATGTGATCCCAACAAGGCCCTATATAATTGGAGTAAGATTTCTTTACTCCTGTACTCAAATCCTCTTGTAATGAAGGCCAGCATACCATTTGCCTTCCTAATGGCTTGCTGCACATGCAGATTCACTTTCAGTGACTCATGTACAATGACACCCAGGTCCCTTTGAGCATCTGTATTCCCCAACTTTCACCATTTAGGAAATACTCTGCCTTACTGTTTTTTCTACCAAAGTGGATAACTTCACATTTATCCACATTATATTCCATCTGCCATGTTCTCGCCCACTCACTGAGCCTGTCGAGATCCCCCTGAAGCCTCTTCAAATCCTCTTTACAACTGACACTGCCACCTAGCTTTGTATCATCAGCAAATTTGGAAATGTTACATTTAGTCCCCTCATCCAAATCATTGATATAGATTGTGAACAGCTGGGGCCCAAGCACCGCTCCTTGCGGTACCCCACTAGTCACAGCCTACCATCCTGAAAAAGACCTGTTTATCCCTACTCTTTGTTTTCTGTCTGTTAACCAATTCTCAATCCATGCTAGTATATTACCCCCAATTCCATGTGCCCTAATTTTGTTCACCAACCCCTTGTGTGGGACCTTATTGAAGGCCTTCTGAAAATCCAAATACACCACATCTACCGGTTCCCCGTTGTCCACTCCACTAGTTACATGCTGAAAAAACTCCAATCGGTTTGTCAAACAGGATTTCCTTTTCATAAATCCAGGTTGACTCCACCCAATCTTACTATTAGTTTCTAAGTGCCCGGTTATTGCATCTTTTATAATAGATTCCAGCATTTTCCCAACTACTGATGTGAGGCTAACAGGTCTGTAGTTCCCTGTATTCTCTCTCCCTCCTTTCTTAAATAGCGGGGTTACATTTGCTATCCTCCAATCTGCAGGAACTGTTCCAGAATCTATAGAATTTTGGAAGATGACAACCAATGCGTCCACTAGCCCACCACATAAAGTAACGATGCGTAGTGATGTGTATCATTTTTTTTATCTCCTGAAATCTTAATGTGTACTACATATCAATCTGGCGAGTAATAAACACTCCAAGTTTAATAGCATTGGACCATAAAAGGCTGTTGCACCTTGCAACAGATTCTTATGTGCTAAATATTTTGTGAAAACTGTAAAGAAGATTCTCTAAATCCTCATCTGAGTGACTGCAGATATTGGAGATGAAATTGGATAGCACCGGATTGCCGGCGCAAACTGTGCCGGAATGGGTGGGGCCGAGGTACACTTGATATTTAAGATAGACTGGCGACCTGCAGACGAATGCTGCACATCCTCAGGCAGCTCGCTGGCAAAGCGGATTTAAATTCTGGGCAGCAGCATCTCTGGCAGTAAGTTCTGAGGGGTGGGGGTGGGGAAGAGATCAGGACAGGGCTGGGCCGGGGGCTGGCAACGGTCTTCAGGACGGCTGTGTTAAACATAGCTTTTTGGTGGCAGCCTCCAATGGTCTCTATGGACTGCTGGTTAGGCCGCATGTAGATTTGGTTATCCTGAACGCAGCCCAGTTTTGGGAAGGGTTCCTGAAATGGGCATTAGGGCCCCTAATTGCATATGCAAAGAGCATAACGCCTGTTTTAGTGGAGGGCCCTGGCTGCCTATAATGCACCCTTTACCAATATGGTGGGTGGCGCAGGTCCGCCTGACATATTGGACTCCTAGGCACGGTGCCAACAAATTCCTAGGCCACTATATTTTAACTTCACAGTAACTGTCCCTTAAATGCTTGCATTTTCTTCAGTCAATGAATTTTGAGTTTGCTACTTTGCTACAGCACTTTGTTGTATTTTTAAAAAAAGGCGAGATTGTAAACTTGTTTCAATTTTTAGCAAAATTGATGAACACAGTGAGACTGTAACAACTAGGCCTAAAAATTCCTTACCTGAGTGCTGGCCGTTGACGATGGTTCTCTGGAAAAAATAGTGGCCACCTCGATTCTGGGTGCGTGCGGTGCGAGACACAGCGGCCGACATTTTGGTAAGGGCCTTGGCGCTGCCATTGACAGCGCTGGCCCCTGTATTGTAAAGTAGCAGATCGTGAATTCAGTTGGCAGTCCATGACTGCCAACTTGGATATTTTTGCAAACCATAATGTCTTGCAACAGCCCTGCAGAGACGCCTGTCAGAGCTTCTTAAAGGGACACACACTTCTTTCAGGTAAGTTTAGATTGAAGCTTTTGGGGAGAAAAATTGAGTCGCGCCCCCTTTGGGGCACTGACTTCGCCGGGGCGCTAAAAATTAGCACCCCCGTGGCCGAAATTGTGTGGCAGCGCCCCAAGAGGGAAGCAGGGCTACTGGAAACACTTCCCCTCCCTCTTGGGGCGCTGCGAGGGAATATCGCGCCGCGGTATTGCAGGCCTTCCTCCCCTTCTTAAAGGGGAGGGGCCTTGCGCAGCGCGACCCGGCGCCCAGCTGGGATCGGAGTGCCAGCAAAAGAGCCCGGGCGCTAGTTGCTTTGTGCCCTCTTAGGGTGCTAATGGGAGGCGCAAAGCAACTGAATTTTTCCCTCCTTGCACTTAAAAAAATATTTTATTGAAGTAGTAGCTTGGTGCAATAGATGTTAAAAGTTTTTAAAGTGTGTAGCGAGTGCTGCTGGACACTTGCAAGGATTTGGATGGTAAAGGAGGGCCTCTGAGAAGACATAAAATACTGGAAATAATCAGCAGGTCAGGCAGCATCCGTGGAAAGAGAAACAGAGTTAACGCCTCAGTTCCAGATGCTGCCTGACCTGCTGTGTATTTCCAGCATTTTCTGCTTTTATTTCAGATTCCCAACATCCGCTCGCAGAGAGGAAAGGAAGGCGCAGATGAAGAGGCAGCAGAAGGAAGGATGCAACCCAGACAGCCCCTTTCTGGCCAGGATATCCGGGATCGAATCATCTGCCTGCAGTACCAGTGAACACAACCCCAATTCATAAGAACATAAGAAATAGGAGCAGGAGTAGGCCATACGGCCCCTCGGGCCTGCTCCGCCATTCAATAGGATCATGGCTGATCTGAATCTAGACTCACGTCCACTTCCCTGCCCTCTCCCCGTAACCCCTAATTCCCTTATCTGCTAGGAAAATGTCTATCTCCATTTTAAATTTATTTAATATTGCAGCTTCCACAACTCTCTGGGGTAGCAAATTCCATAGATTTACTACCCTCTGAGTGAAGAAGTTTCTCCTCATCTCAGTTTTGAAAGGGCTGCCCCTTATTCTAAGATTATGCCCCCTAGTTCTAGTCTCACCCATCAGTGGAAACATCCTCACCGCATCCACCCGATCAAGCCCCCTCACAATCTTATATGTTTTGATAAGATCGCCTCTCATTCTTCTGAACTCCAATGAGTAGAGTCCCAACCTACTCAACCTTTCCTCATACGTCAACCCCCTCATCTCTGGAATCAACCAAGTGAACCTTCTCTGAACCGCCCCGTTGCAAGTATATCTTTTCTTAAATATGGAAACCAAAACTGCACGCAGCATTCCAGGTGTGGCCTCACCAATACCCTGTATAACTGCAGCAAGACTTCCCTGTTTTTATACTCCATCCCCCTTACAATAAAAGCCAAGATTCCATTGGCCTTGCTGATCACCTGCTGCACCTGCATACTAACTTTTTGTGTTTCATGCACCAGGACCCCCAGATCCCTTTGTACTGTAGCACTTTGCAGTTTCTCTCCATTTAGATAATAACTTGCTCTTTGATTTTTTCTGCCAAAGTGCATAACCTCACACTTTCCAACATTATATTGCATCTGCCAAATCTCTGCCCACTCGCTTAGCCTGTCTATGTCCTTTTGCAGGTTTTTTATGTCCTCCTCGCTCACTGCTTTCCCTCCCATCTTTGTATCATCGGCAAACTTGGATATGTTGCACTTGGTCCCTTCCTCCAAATCGTTAATATAGATTGTAAAGAGTTGGGGTCCCAGCACTGACCCCTGCGGAACACCACTAGTTACTGATTGCCAGCCCGAGAACGAACCATTTATCCCAACTCTTTGTTTTCTGTTAGATAGCCAATCTTCCAGCCATGCCAGTATATTACCCCCAATCCCGTGATTTTTTATCTTGATCAGTAATCTTTTGTGTGGAACCTTGTTAAATGCCTTTTGGAAGTCCAAATACACTACATCCACTGGTTCCCCTTTATCCACCCTGTATGTTACATCCTCAAAGAATTCGAGCAAATTTGTCAAACATGACTTCCCCTTCGTAAAACCATGCTGACTCTGTCCTATTAAATTATGTTTATCCAACTGCTCTGTTACTGTTTCCTTAATAATGGACTCCAACATTTTGCCAACCACAGATGTTAGGCTAACTGGTCTATAGTTTCCAGCTTTTTGTCTACTTCCCTTCTTAAATAAGGGTGTTACATTAGCAGTTTTCCAATCTGCCGGGACCTTTCCTGAGTCCAGGGAGTTCTGGAAAATGATCACCAATGCATCCACAATCCCTACCGCCACTTCTCTCAAGACCCTAGGATGTAGGCCATCAGGTCCGGGGGATTTATCCGCCTTAAGTCCCATTATTTTACTGAGTACCATCTCCTTAGTGATTTTAATCGTGTTTAGCTCCTCCCCCCGCATTGCCCCCTGTTTGTCCAGTGTTGGGGTATTTTAAGTGTCCTCTACTGTAAAGACTGATACAAAATATTTGTTCAGTGTCTTTGCCATCTCCATGTTCCCCACCACTAGTTTCCCGGTCCCATCCTCTAAGGGACCAACGTTCACTTTAGCCACCCTTTTACTTTTTATATAGCTGTAGAAACTCTTGCTATCTGTTTTTATATTTTTTGCTAGTTTACTTTCATAATCTATCTTCCCTTTCTTAATTAATCTTTTAGTTATTGTTTGCTGGCTTTTAAATGCTTCCCAATCTTCTATCCTCCCACTAGATTTGGCTACTTTATTTTTATGCCCTTGTTTTCAGTCGAATACTATCCTTTATTACTTTACTAAGCCATGGATGGCTGTCTTTTCTTTTACTCCCCTTTTTCCTCAGTGGAATATATTTATCTTGAAAGATGTGAAATATCTCCTTGAATGTAGACCACTGCTCTTCTACCGTCTTACACTTTAATCTGTTTTCCCAGTCCACTTTAGTCAATTCTACTCTCATACCTTCATAGTCTCCTTTATTTAAGCTTAGTACACTGGTTTGAAATCCAACTCTCTCACCCTCAAACTGAATTTGGAATTCAACCATATTATGGTCACTCATTCCAAGGGGATCCTTTACTAGGACATTTTTTATTAATCCTGTCTTATTACACAGGACCAGATGTAAGATTGCCTGCCCCCTGGTTGGTTCAGTTACACACTGCTCAAGGAACCCGTCCCTAATACACTCTATGAACTCTTCCTCAATGCTGCCATGCCCAATTTGATTAGCCCAGTCAATATGAAAGTTAAAATCCCCCATGATTGTAGCTGTTCCCTTATTGCAAGCCCCAACTATTTCCTGATTTATACTCCGACCAACAGAGTTGCAACTGTTAGGAGGCCTACAGACTATGCCCACTAGTGACTTTTTCCCCTTATTATTCCTTATCTCCACCCAAACTGTTTACTATCCTGATCCTTTGACCCAATCTAATTTCTGACTATTGCAGTGATTCCATCCTTGATTAACATAGCAACCCCACCTCCCTTTCCTTCCTGTCTGTCCTTCCTAATTGTCAAATACCCTTGTATGCTTAGTTCCCAGTCATGATTATATTGCTGCCATGTTTCCGTAATGGCCACCAGATCATACCCATGTGTAGTTATTTGTACCGTCAACTCGTCAATTTTGTTATGAATGCTGCGTGCATTCAGATAAAGAACTTTCAAATATGTTTTCTGACAATTTATTCCTGCTTTTACCCCTTTTACTACTTTACCTTTATCATTATACATTCTGTCCCTTCCTGACACGCTCTGGTTTTTAATTCCCCCACTGCTACCTTGCTCTATTGCCTTCTGCGCTGTCATTTTTATTTTTCGCTCTCTTAAAACCTCCCCCCCACTAATTATTTTAAAGCCCTCTCTACAGCCCTAATTATTCGGTTCGCCAGGATTCTAGTCCCAGCACTGGCCAAGTGAAGTCCGTCCCAACGGAACAGCTCTCTTCTGTCCCAGTACTGATGCCAGTGTCCCAGGAAGCAAAACCCATTTCTCCCACACCAGTCTTTGAGCCACGCATTTAACTCTCTAATTTTATTTACCCTAGCCAAATTTGCACGTGGCTCAGGTAGTAATCCAGAGATTATTACCCTTGTGGTTCTGCTTTTTAATTTGGCCCCTAGCTGCTCAAACTCCCTCAGCAGAACCTCCTTCCTTGTCCTATCTATGTAGTTGGTACCAACATGGACCACGACAACTGGATCCTCCCCCTCCCTCTCCAAGTTTCTCTCCAGCCCAGAGGAGATGTCCTTAACCCTGGCACCGGGCAGGCAACACAGCCTTCGGGTCTCTCGCTCTCGGCTGCAAAGAACTCTATCTATCCCCCTAACGATACTATCCCCTACCACTACAGCATTTCTTTTAACTCCCCCCACTTGAATGGCCCCCCGCTCCACGGTGCTGTGGCCAGGTTGCTCATCCTCCCTGCAGTCCCTGTTCCCATCCTCACAGGGAGTAAGAGCCTCAAACCTGTTGGACAAGAGCAAGGGCTGCGGCTCCTCCAACACTACCTCCTGGATCCCCGTACCTGTCTCACTTCTAGTCACACCATCCTGACCCTGGCCACGGACTACATCTGAATTAATTAATCTAATTGGTGTGACTACCTCCTGATACACAGAGTCCAGGTAACTCTCCCCCTCCCTGATGTGTCTCAGTGCTTGAAGCTCGGACTCCTCGAGCATCCAACACTTACTGCAAATGTGATCACCTTGAGCATCAATGGTGTCCACCAACTCCCACATATTGCAGCAGCAACACATCACCTGATCTCCCATTCTATGTAATTAATTAAATTTATTAATATTATTTTTAAATACCCTCTGCTCCGATTCTAGATGAATATCGCACCTTAGAAACTATAAACCACAGAGTTTAAGCTTAAAAAGAGAGAAATACTTACCAACCAATCACTTACCCGCTTTTTGGTGAAGTCACACTTGGATTACTTTTTACCTCTCTCCTTCCCTCCGAGTTCCGAGTTTGGAGATTGGTACGCCTTACCTGGTCTCTGGGGCCTTTTATAGCCCCGCTCTGCCGCTCGAGATTCCCGCCGATGCTGTGAGGCCTTACCTGGTCTCTGGGGCCTTTTATAGCCCCGCTCTGCCGCTCGAGATTCCCGCCGATGCTGTGAGGCCTTACCTGGTCTCTGGGGCCTTTTATAGCCCCGCTCTGCCGCTCGAGATTCCCGCCGACACTGTGAGGCCTTACCTGGTCTCTGGGGCCTTTTATAGCCCCGCTCTGCCGCTAGAGATTCCCGCCGACACTGTGAGGCCTTACCTGGTCTCTGGGGCCTTTTATAGCCCCGCTCTGCCGCTCGAGATTCCCGCCGATGCTGTGAGGCCTTACCTGGTCTCTGGGGCCTTTTATAGTCCCGCTCTGCCGCTCGAGATTCCCGCCGATGCTGTGAGGCCTTACCTGGTCTCTGGGGCCTTTTATAGCCCCGCTCTGCCGCTCGAGATTCCCGCCGATGCTGTGAGGCCTTACCTGGTCTCTGGGGCCTTTTATAGCCCCGCTCTGCCGCTCGAGATTCCCGCCGACACTGTGAGGCCTTACCTGGTCTCTGGGGCCTTTTATAGCCCCGCTCTGCCGCTAGAGATTCCCGCCGACACTGTGAGGCCTTACCTGGTCTCTGGGGCCTTTTATAGCCCCGCTCTGCCGCTCGAGATTCCCGCCGACGCTGTGAGGCCTTACCTGGTCTCTGGGGCCTTTTATAGCCCCGCTCTGCCGCTCGAGATTCCCGCCGACACTGTGAGGCCTTACCTGGTCTCTGGGGCCTTTTATAGCCCCGCTCTGCCGCTCGAGATTCCCGCCGACACTGTGAGGCCTTACCTGGTCTCTGGGGCCTTTTATAGCCCCGCTCTGCCGCTAGAGATTCCCGCCGACACTGTGAGGCCTTACCTGGTCTCTGGGGCCTTTTATAGCCCCGCTCTGCCGCTCGAGATTCCCGCCGATGCTGTGAGGCCTTACCTGGTCTCTGGGGCCTTTTATAGTCCCGCTCTGCCGCTCGAGATTCCCGCCGATGCTGTGAGGCCTTACCTGGTCTCTGGGGCCTTTTATAGCCCCGCTCTGCCGCTCGAGATTCCCGCCGATGCTGTGAGGCCTTACCTGGTCTCTGGGGCCTTTTATAGCCCCGCTCTGCCGCTCGAGATTCCCGCCGACGCTGTGAGGCCTTACCTGGTCTCTGGGGCCTTTTATAGCCCCGCTCTGCCGCTCGAGATTCCCGCCGACGCTGTGAGGCCTTACCTGGTCTCTGGGGCCTTTTATAGCCCCGCTCTGCCGCTCGAGATTCCCGCCGACGCTGTGAGGCCTTACCTGGTCTCTGGGGCCTTTTATAGCCCCGCTCTGCCGCTCGAAATTCCCTCCGACGCTGTGAGGCCTTACCTGGTCTCTGGGGCCTTTTATAGCCCCGCTCTGCCGCTCGAGATTCCCGCCGACGCTGTGAGGCCTTACCTGGTCTCTGGGGCCTTTTATAGCCCCGCTCTGCCGCTCGAGATTCCCGCCGACACTGTGAGGCCTTACCTGGTCTCTGGGGCCTTTTATAGCCCCGCTCTGCCGCTCGAGATTCCCGCCGACACTGTGAGGCCTTACCTGGTCTCTGGGGCCTTTTATAGCCCCGCTCTGCCGCGCGAGATTCCCCATTCAACATTTGTCCCACACATTACCTTCCCTCTGTTACTGACCATCACATCGTCCTCTTGGCCACAATGCTGAAATAAAAGCAACCACAAAACAACCTTTCCAGTCCAGCTTTATACATCTATCCATCCAATATGATATCAAGAACTCAACTAATCACCCTTGTGTATTCCCTTGGTGGCTATCTTGCATCGGCCTTTGCCCATCCTACTGATGTCATGCAGTGCTACCCCAGTGGCTGCAGCATGGCTGGTGGAAGGCTGCTAACTTTCAGTGGGGGACACTGCAAATGGCTGTGCATGATGACCTCGAGGAGCTGGTGGCTGGTTGTGTCAAATTGAGTGATTTTTTTTTCTTCTTCTTCTTCTTGGTCAACCACTGGCTGGGCAGGCTAGATTTCTTGGGTGTCTGAAATGAGAAAGGCACAAGGGTAGGGTTGTGCTGAGGGGAAGGGCTGAAAGCAAGAGGTGCAGGCTTACAGCATGCGCACTTTGTAAATCAGAAGAGATTCTGGGATGAGGGGGAAGTGGGATGTGAGAAGGAGGATAACGTATAAGAATACCAGTATCTTGTATCCTTTCAGCCCCATCGCTGGCCAGGGGCTCAGCCATGTCCCTGCCGAGAATGGCCAGCACCGTCTCCTCCAAGGGGATGAGATGAAGCTAGGAACATAAGAAATAGGAGCAGGAGCCATTCAATAAGATCATGGCTGATCTTCTACCTCAACTCCACTTTCCTGCACTATCCCCATATCCCTTGATTCCCTTAATATCCAAAAATCTGTCGCTCTCTGTCTTGAATGTACTCAACAACTGAGCCTCCACAGCCCTCTGGTGTAGAGAATTCCAAACCCTCTGAGTGAAGAAGTTTCTCCTCATCTCAGTCCTAAATGGTCGACCCCTTATTCTGAGACTGTGACCCCTGGTTCTAGACTCCCCAGTCAGGGGAAACATCCTCCCTGCATCTACACTGTCAAGCCCTGCAAGAATTTTGTTAGTTTCAATGAGTTCACCTCTCATTCGTCTAAACTCTAGCGAATATAGGCCTAGTCTAATCAATCTCTTCTCATAGGACAATCCCCCCATCCCAGGAACCTGTCTGGTGAACGTTCGTTGCACTCCCTCTTTGGCAAGTATATCCTTCCTTAGGTAAGGAGACCAAAACTGTACACAATACTCCAGGTGTGGTCTCACCAGGGCCCTATATAATTGCAGTAAGACGTCTTTACTCTTATACTCAAATCCTCTTGTAATAAAGGCCAACGTACCATTTGCTTTCCTAATTGCTTGCTGTACCTGCATGTTAACTTTCAGTGATTCGTGTACAAGGACACCCAGGTCCCTCTGAACACCAACATTTCCCAGTCTCTCACCATTTAAAAAATACTCTGCTTTTCTATTTTTCCTACCAAAGTGGATAACCTCACATTTGTCCACATTATATTCCATTTGCCATGTTCTTGCCCACTCACTTAGCCTGTCGAGATCCCCTTGAAGCCTCCTTGCATCCTCCTCACAACTTACATTCCCACCCAGCTTTGTATCATCAACAAACTTGGATATATTACATTTGGTCCCCTCATCCAAATCATTGAAGTAGATTGTGAATAGCTGAGGCCCAAGCACTGATCCTTGCGGTAGTCCACTAGTTACAGCCTGCCAACCAGAAAATGACCCGTTTATTCCTACTCTCTGTTTTCTGTCCTTTAACCAATCCTCAATCCATGCTAGTATATTACCCCCAATCCCATGAGCCCTAATTTTGTTTAATAGCCTCTTGTGTGGCACCTTATCGAATGCCTTCTTAAAATCCAAATACACCACATCCACTGGTTCCCCCTTATCTATTCTGCTAGTTACAACATCAAAAAATTCGAACAGATTCGTCAAACACGATTTCCCTTTCATAAATCCGTGTTGACTCTGCCCAATCCTATTATTATTTTCTAAGTGTCCTGTTACCATGTCCTTAATAATAGATTCTAGGATTTTCCCTACTACTGATGTCAGGCTAACTGGTCTGTAGTTCCCTGTTTTCTCTCTCCCTCCTTTCTTAAATAGTGGGGTTACATTTGTTACCTTCCAATCTGCGGGAACCGTTCTAGAATCTATGGAATTTTGGAAAATGACAACCAATGCATCCACTATCTCTATGGCCAACTCTTTCAAAATCCTAGGATGTAGGCCACCAGGTCCAGGGGATTTATCGGCTTTAAGTCCCATTAATTTCTCCAGTACTACTTTTTTACTAATTGAATTTCTTTCACTTCCACATTTTCGCTATTAGTTCTCCATTATTTCTGGGAAGTATTTTGCGTCTTCTTCCGTGAAGACAGACACAAAGGGCTCAATATTTACAGCCCTGAGGAGGTGGGTTTGGACGCGTGTCAGCTGGTAAAATCGGAAAAAATGGCTTCAGACACCCATCCCGCCCCCACGCGATTTTCGTGAGTGTCTGTTGAGCTGCTCTCAAACTGACCCGACTCCAATGGTGGGACAGGGAGTTATGGCAGCTAACTGCCTTGATAATCCTATTTTGACAGAGGTTTCCCATTTTTGTGCCTCTGGCTCCTGTTTCCCGTCGTGTCAAAAACAGTCCAGCTGCAAGGAGACGAGTTTCTCGAGGACATGATCTGTAGTCATTATTGGTGCAGAACTTTAAAAGCGCTCCTGTAACATGGCTGGCATTCAAATGCAACAATTTTGTTGTTGGAGGTTTGGGATAAGATTTTGCAAATCTACTGACCTTGTGACTCGTCAAGTTGACACACATCTGCTGTTTGAACTGATTGGAATAATTTCAGGCCACTTTGAGTGTGCGCTGGCAAGCTTCTTGCTTCAACTGAAATTTATAACAACGGGATGGGAACCATTTACATCCTCTCATCCTGGTCGTCAGATTCGGAGGAAGAGCAGCGCGGCTTAGTGCTGCCGGATGAACAAGTGGCTCAGCACACAGCCTCCTTGGAGGAAGATGAAGAGGACGGGGAGGAGGACGGGGAGTAACGTTTTGCGGGGCCGGATGTGGCCAATCCAGCAGCAGGCGACCACATTGCTGGCCGTCAGGCAAGTGATGCACTCATCCATGCCAGATTCGCATAAGCTTACGCTTCAACCACAGGTGGCTGGCACATGGAGATGAATATAGGTGCGACATTCTCAAACCCCAGGCATCATCTGTCCAATAAACGGTGGTTTGCGCTCAGTGTCACCACCAACATTCTACATGAGCCCTCACTCTTGAACTTCTATGTCCCAGAACACAGAGGCCACACTTTAAGTGATCTAAGCAGATCATTAAACCTTTTTCCACACTGGACCCATGTGAGTCTGCACACAAACCTCGAGCTCACCTCCTCAGCAATTTGCAGCCAAGTTGCCTTGGTTTGCTGAGGAGGCCTCCTCCTTCCGTTTCCAGGGAAGAGGAGCTCCTGACGTTCTCTAACTCCCTCAACAAGAGCATGGAGAGAGCCAACATTGAACCTGGGTGCAGCCTTAGTTATTGGGGCTGCCGTTCCTGCAGCAGCCAGCACCTCTAAGAGAAAAAAGCATTACTATCACTAAGCCAATGATTGGAACAAATCTGGCATCTTTTTAATTTCATAGTCAGATAATGAATTGATATATAAAAAAATCATAAATATCTTTCTGGAATAATATGACCAGCAATTTCATTCATTAAATTTTGTTCAGAACAGATGCTGTCAACTCCCCTTTCTATATAATACGGCACCAATCCATCCCATTGACATTTTCCCCAAAGGGGACATGGCCCCTTTAAGTTTTCATCCAAACAACGCATCATCAGGCGCGAGAAACTGACAGCCTCCAAGCAATTGCCTGGAGGGACCCGCACGTCGGCCGTAATGAGGCCAATCAAGGCAAAATAGTAAGTTCTGGGAGGCGGCAGCTGGGAGCGGGTCGGAAAGCCTCCGAGCAGCGGACCCGCACTCAACCCGCCTCCATTAGTAAAATTGCAGCCAAAGTATGTTTAATTTCGCTACCATTTCCTTATTCCCCATTAAAATTTCTCCTGTCTCAACCTGTAAGAGACCCACATTTACTTTTACTAATCTTTTCTTTTTTACGTACCTATAGAAGCTTTTACAGTCTGTTTTTATGTTAGTTTACTCTCATATTCTATTTTCCCTTTCTTTATCAATTTCTTGGTCCTCCTTTGCTGAATTCTAATATCCTCCCAATCCTCAGGCGTACTATTTTTGGCAGCATTATAAGCCTCTTCCTTTGATCTAATACTATCTTTAACTTCTCTTGTTAGTCATGATTAGACCACTTTTCCTGTAGGGTTTTTATGCCTTAAATGAATGTATATTTGTTGTAAATTATGTATAACATTTTTAAATGCTAGCCATTGCTCGTCCATGTTCATACCTTTTAATGTAGTTTCCCAATCTACCTTAGCCAACTCGTCCCTCATACCTACGTAGTTTGCTTTGTTTAGATTTAAGACCATAGTTTCGGATTTAAGTAAATCACTTTCAAACTCAATATAAAATTCAATCATATTATGGTCACTCTTCCATAAAGACCCCTTTACTACAAGGTTATTAATTAACCCTTTCTCATTGCACAATACTAGATCTAAAATAGCCTGTTCCCTAGTTGGTTCCTCAACATACTGATCTAGAAAACTATCTTGCATACATTCCATGAATTCGTCCTCCACACTATTACTGCAAATTTGGTTTGCCCAGTCTATATGTAGATTAAAGTCCCCCATGATTACTGTATTACCTTTGTTACGTGCACCTCTAATTTCCTGATTTATACTCTGTCCTACATTACAACTATTGTTTGGGGGCCTATAAACAACTCCCACCAATGTTTTCTGCCCCTTGCTGTTTCTTAGCTCCACCCAAACTGATTCTACTTCTTGATTTTCGGAGCTAAGATCCTTTCTCTCTGCTGTCTTTATCCCATCCTTTATTATCAGGGCTACCCCTCCTCCTTTTCCATTTTGCCTATCCCTTCTAAAAGTTATGTATCCTGGAATATTTAGTTCCTAACCTTGGCCACTTTACAACCACGTCTCCGTTATGGCTATTAGATCAAACCTGTTCATTTCTATCTGCGCTATTAATTAATCTATTTTGTTGCGAATGCTTCATGCATTCAGATATAGTGCCTTTAGCTTTGACTTATTTCTCTTTTTCCCAGATGTCACCTTGGTCACTGATGCCCTATTACCTTTGTTACTCTCTGTCCCTTCCTGACACACTCTGCTTATTTTTACCCAAAACTCTACTCTGCTATAGAGCCTTGACATTTCTGTTGCTGCTTTTAAATTTACTCTTTCCTAAATCCTCCCGCCACCCCGCTCCCCCGCCCCCCCCCCCCCCGCCCTTCATTAGTTTAAAGCCCAGTCTACTGCACTAGTTATTTGGTTCGCCAGGACACTGGTCCTAGCCCAGTTTAAGTGGAACCCGTCCCAATGGAACAGCTCCCTCTTTCCCCAGTACTGGTGCCAGTGCCCCATGAACCAAAACCCCTTCCTCCCACACCACTCTTTGAGCCACACATTTAAACCTCTAATCTGTTTGTCCCTATGCCAATTTGCGCATGGCTCAGGTAACAATCCAGAGATGACTATCTTTGAAGTTCTGCTTTTTAATTTGGATCCTAGCTCCTCAAACTCCCTCAGCAGAACCTCATTCCTAGTTCTACTTATGTCGTTGGTTCCTACATGGACCACGACAACTGGTTCCTCCCTCTCCCACTCCAAGTTCTTCAGCCGCGAGGAGCTGTCTTTAACCCTGGCAACACAACCATCGGAACTCTCGGTCGCGGCTGCAGAGAACAGTATCTATCCCCCTGACTATACTGTCCCCTACCACAACTACATTCCCTTTCACTCCCCCTACTTGAATGGCCTCCTGCACCATAGTGCCATGGTTAGCCTGCTCATCCATCCTGCAGGCTTTTCCCTTATCCACACAGGCAGCAAGAACCTCATACCTGTTGGACAAGGACAAAGGCTGAGGCTCCTCTAGCACTGCACCTGGCATCCCCTTACCTGCCTGAGTTGCAGTCACACCCTCCTGTCCCTGACCACTAACCAGACCTGTACCACTACCTAACCTAAGGGGTGTGACTGCCTCCTGGACCAAAGTGTCCAGGTAACTCTCCCCATCCCTGATGCCCCACAATGTCTGCACCTCAGACTCCAGCTCAAAAACTCTGAGTTGGAGTTCCTCAAGATGTAGGCACTTACTGCAAACGTGGTTGTCTGGGATCACAATGCTGTCCACAAACTCCCACATGCTGCAGTTACGGCACACCACCTGCACTGCCATCCCTATATGACCTTGTCTTATTTAATTAAATTTATTTAAATTTGTAATTAGGTAACATAGTTTACAGTGTCGTTTTTTGACTACTTACTTGATGTAGATTAAGTTAAGGGTACTGAAATTATATATCTACCTGTAACACAAAGCACTACAAGTAATGTAAGAAAAAAGCAGCAACCCCTTCCCCCTCTTCTCCAAATTCTCACTCTTTCCAAATTCCCAAACCAAGCATTCTGTTGAAGTCCATTCCATTTAATCCCACTCTGTGCAGACTGCTCTGTACTCTGTAGAAATGTTTACTTTTATACACTTGGAGCCTCACCCAATTTACAAGTGATGATCCAGCTCGCCTGCTCCTGGTGATTAGCGCCGATTCAAGACAAGTGCCCCTTAAGCGATTGGCACTGCTTTCTAAAATGACTGGCTAACTTTAAGAGAATGCTGCTTCGGTCCAGGGACGCTATGGCCACGCTGGGCCTGCTGCTAGGACTACCGCCGGGAAAAGAGTGTTGCACTCCAGGTTCTGCGCTGCGCTAATGTTAATCAGCAGGCAGCACCAAAATACCGGTGCTGCCTGCGCTATTAGTGCAGGCAGCCTTTAATTCGGCCCGTGATGGCACCGGCAGGTTTCTGGCCTACTCGGATTTCTAGGCCCTATACTTTCTGGTGAAATGGGCAGACATATGGCAGATGAAATGTAATGCAGAGAAGTGTGAAGTGATGCATTTTGGAACGAAAAATGAGAAGAGGCAATCTAAAGTAAATGGTACAATTTCAAAAGGGGTGCAAGAACAGAGACACCTTGGGGTTTAGTACACAAATCTTTGAAGGTGGCAGGACAAGTTGATAAATCTGTTAAAAAAGCTCATGGTATCCATGTTTTATAAATAGAGGCTGATGCCGCAAAATTCAATCTTGTAGTGCCGCCGTTAAGTCCAATTTTCTTGAAAAACTGGCAGCCGCCTTGTTTCCGCCCACTTCTGTCATGGGGCTCGGTGGTCGCCAATTTGGAAAGGGCCATTGCAAGAGAGGGTTCAAGTACAGGAACAAGGATGTCTTGCTGCAGTTGTACAGGGCCTTGGTGAGACCACATCTTGAGTATTGTGTGCCGTTTTGGTCGCCTTATCTGAGGAAGGATGTTCTTGCCATGGAGGGAGTGCAGCGAAGATTCACCAGACTGATACCTGGGATGGCAGGGATGACATATGAGGAGAGATTGGGTCGATTAGGCTTATACTCGCTGGAGTTTAGAAGAATGAGAGGGGATCTCATTGAAACTTATAAACTTCTAACAGGACTAGACAGACTAAATGCAGGAAGGATGTTCCCGATGGCTGGGGAGTCCAGAACCAGGGGTCACAGTCTAAGGATAAGGGGTAAGCCATTTAGGACAGAGATGAGGAGGAATTTCTTCACCCAGAGAGTGGTGAACCTGTGGAATTCTCTACCACAGAAGGCCGTTGAGGCCAATTCATTAAATATATTCCAGAAGGAGTTAGATATATTTCTTAAGGCTAAAGGGATCAAGGGATATGGGGAGAAGGCAGGAACAGGGTACTGAATTTGGATGATCAGCCATGATCTCATTGAATGGCAGAGCAGGCTCGAGGGGCCGAATGGCCTACTCCTGCTCCTACCTTCTATGTTTCTATGTTGCCTATGTTCGTCTCTCCAATGTAAATGTGAAGATCGTGATGTCAATCACACCTGAATTGACGCACAACTGTGATTTTGGATGTCGCCGCACTCCATGCCGTCTTCTCCTAACCACGCATGGAATAACGTACGTGCAGCAGTTGTACAGGGACAGTGTCAGTGTCAGCATTTCTTAAAGGGACACATATATCTTTCAGGTAAGTTTCGATTTCAGCTTTTGGGTTGCTTTTTTAATATTTTATTGGAGTATTGGCTTGGGGAAATACATTAAAAAAGTTGTGAAAAGAGTGCGGGGTGTGCTGCTGGATGCTTGCAAGGCTTTGGACGTTAAAGGAAGACCTGAGAACACCACTTGCTCCCAGTGCTTGTTTGTGGTTACTGACGGGAGATCACTGTCTATGTGTAAGCTACAGCTTCTCGTTTTACTTTCATTGAGTGACATAATGGAGGACAAGTAATAGCTGAAAGAACCATGTAAAAAATTCATAATTAACATACAGTGACTAATATATTAACCTACTTTAAGTTACACCCGTCTCGGACTCTTCAGCCCCTATTCTGTTCATGCTCCATCTGCCTGTGATTTTAAAGTGCTCAGCAACAAATCCAGTGTTACATTTCTGTGGTAAAAATTTAACTCTTTAAAGGACTGCAGTGACGTTGCAGCACCAAAATAAAAATGTAGTAACATTTTAGAAAAATACAAGACTATGCTGAATAAATAGGTATATAGTTTCAATCCCCCCCCACCTCACCCCCATTTTAATTTCCTCCTCTTGAAAGTGTTGAGTGGTGCTGGGTTGTTGTTTCACAGGTGCCATCCACCCTTTGGTACCTCACTTAGGTGGTTTCTGTTCATGTGTCAGCCTATACAATGGCAGTAATAATACAATGACAGACACCCATACTATCGGATGTGGAGTCCTAAAGCTTACAGTGTACCCGAGGACTACAAAGATGGGCTGGATTTTGCCAGCCCTGGGGAGGCGGGTTTGGAGGTGGGACTGCCGGGAAAATGGCAGAACCTGGGGGCGGGTGCACAACCCGCCTCTGTGCCATCTTGCCAGGAGGCGGGTAGCCGACCCGCGCCGGGTCCCGTCTCCTTGGAGGCGGGAGGGGATTACAGCCACTTAACTGCCTGTTAACAGGTAGTTAACAGGCAGATAAGAGGATTATCCCCATTTTGTCCACACAAGTGCGGGCTTCCCAAAGGCTCTGAAACCCGCCAGGGTCACCGAGGCGAGTAGTGGGTCTGCGGGGGTCGGAGGGGTGCAAAAGTGTGCTGTGAAGGTAAGTGATGTGTGCAAGTGTGGAGAGGGGAGTATGTGAGGTAAGTGGAAAGTATTAAAAAAAGTTTACTTACCTTTGTTTCTTCCTGCAGGCTTCAATCGATGGGTATGCAGAGAGTCTCGCATCTCTGCGGCAGAGATGACAGATGGCCGTTGTATTCTCCAATGCAACAACCATCTAATTTCTGCAAAAAATAGAGGTTTGATGAGTCTTGAATACAAGGACTCATCAAACTACAGAGAATGTCAGTGTTTGACAGCTTCACAGAGCTGTCAAACGATGACAATTCATCTGTCAAAAATATTTGACAAATGAAACGTCATACGTTGTCGTTCTCTGTAACAGTCTCTCCCTTAATTGGCCTGCTAAGCCTGCAGGGCGGGTTTAACAAGGTCAATCAAGGGAAAATAGCGTGGGTTGGCCAGAAGTTGATGATGGCGGTACTGAAACCTGACAAGTGGGAGTCCCGCCTCCAAAAGCTCCCCAGTTGTAAAATCCAGCCCAGTGTTTCCATTGGTCATCTGCAGCGGGCGCCCCTCTCAGTAGGCAGTTAAAATAGAATCGTGGTGCTACGTAAATGGTAGGATATATTTATGAAGCTCCTGCCTGATTCAGACGGACACCTCAGCCACCCAATAAAACAGCGGCGTTAAAATAGCTGCAGGGTGAGAAACGAGCGGTAACTATACTGCTTGGATTTTAACTCCCGTTTGCCCCGTATCCGACAGGTGGAGGAATTAAAATTCATAGGAACCGGAGCAGTCCATTCAGCTCCTCCAGCTTGCTCTGCCACTCAGTTAGATCATGGATGATCTGTACCTCAACTCCATTTACCCACTTTTGTTCCATTTCTTTTTAATTTTAATTTGTCTTTCTCAGATCCAAAGACCTTACACTTCCCCCATTATCTGTATATTCCCTTTGTAACTTAGTGCTCTCATCCACACAACCTACTGTGTCTTCTAACTTAGTGCTATCTGCAAATTTAGTTATGAAAAATAATAAAAATGCAACGACTAATTGTTTGAGCATGGCTTCGCCACTTTTAACTTGGTCTCTCAAGCTAGCTGATCTAGTCTTTTAAAAATACGATAGACATCTTATTGCTGTCAAGACAAAGCTCACTCATAGGGCGTCATTTTAACTGTGCAATAGTGTAAAACTATTGATAGCGAGTTGACTTCAATGGAAATAAAAATCGGGAAAAATGTAAAACGGGCTGCCGACTCGCCATCACCCATTTTACACTAGCGCACAAAATCAAAATTATTCCCATTGTGTCTGAGAGAGTCCCATTGTCTCTAAGAAAAGAGTATATACAAATTATATGAATGTATATTTATATACACTCAGGGATATATCTGTTTATACACTGTATGGATAGATCTGTGTTTATGTGTTCCACCATAAATGTTTTTAGATGCTTTGGCAACATAAGATGTACCTTGTCATGCCATTAAAGCGATTTGAATTGAATTGAATTGAGAGCCAAGCTCTAAAGTCTTTGAGCTCAGGGGTTTGTCCCATCGAGCTTTCAATCACCAAGAATTCCAGTTTGGGCCTACCCTTTGAACTGTGGGCAAACAAAATACTTTTGATTGTTTAATTAACCCGGAATAGCTATCTATCAAAGGCTTGACCACGATGGCCATTTCAGTTAGTTGATCCTTGGAGTGTACTCATTGTTTGAAAGCCCCTCTATGGATATCTAACTAGCACTTCAGAACACCATAGTACATGTGCCTTGCTTATTGTTGAGAAAAAATGCTGACTTTTAGATTACAGAAATATTATAAATTGAAAAAATCCAGTTCAGGTAGTACATGTAAAATCTAAATTGTTACAATGTCCAACACCAAGTCCTTGTACTTCCGCCTTTACAACATTGTGCTTTTTTGTCCCATTTCATCTCTTTTGTCACTGAAACCCTGATCCATTCTTATCTATCTAACGATTCAACTTCCTGAATGCCATCCTTACTGGCTTCCCAAACTCCTCCTTACACAAAGTCCAACTTATCCAAAACTCTGGTGCCACATTCTGTCCCTCATTAGGTCACATCCGTCATACCCCATCCTCACTAACCTCCACTAGCTCCAAACATACTGAATTTTAGTGTCCTAATACTAGATGGTGACCAGAAACTTAACTGGAACAGCCACATAAATACTGTGGCTGCAAGAGCAGGTCAGAGGCTGGGTATTCTGTGGCAAATATCTCACCTCCTGATTCCCCAAAGCCTTTCCACCATCTACAAGGCACAGGTCAGGGGTGTGATGGAATATTCTCCACTTGCCTGGATGAGTGCAGCTCCAACAATACTCAAGAAGCTTGACACAATCCGGGACAAAGCAGCCCACTTGATCGTCACCCCATCCACCACCTTAAACATACACACCCTCCACCACCGGCGTACTGTGGCTGCAGTGTGTACCATCTACAAGATGCACTGCAGCAACTCGCCAAGGCTTCTTCGGCAGCACCTCCCAAACCCGCAACCTCTTCCACCTAGAAGGACAATTGCCACACATCTGCGGCAGCTGTCTAATACAGGTGTTAGACCTCATGCAAATGCTAATGATTGGCCTAACACTTCTTTGAGGACCTCTCTGGGAAATTGTATTGCTCAGAACAGAGCAGGCCTGTGAGTGTGAATGGGTCAGCACAACTCTTTTTTTTTACGCAGCGAGTTGTTATGATCTGGAATGCACAGCCTGAAAGGGTCGCAGAAGCAGATTCAATAGTAACTTTCAAAAGGGAATTGCATAATACTTGAAGGGGGAAAATTAGGGGGCTATGGGGAAAGAGCAGGGGAGTGGGACTAATTGGATAACTCTTTCAAAGAGCTGGCACAGGCATGATGGGGCAAATGGCCACCATCTATGCTGTATGATTCTATGATTCTGTGAAATCAAAGCTGCCCACTCTCACCACTCTCAAAATCACACCAGTATAAAATGTATAGGTAGTTGCTGTATAATAACTGCTTCACATGCTGCTTCATAATACATTGGAGTTAATGATAGCTGTTAAATTCTTTTCTGAAAAAATAAAACTTGCATTTATGTAACACCTTTTATATCCTCAACACGTTGAAAAACACTTTACAGCCAATAAAGTACTCAAAGTGTCATCTCTGATTTGTAGGAAAATGTAGCAGCCAATTTACACACGGCAATGTCCCACAAACATCCGTGAGATAAATGACTATATACTGTAATCTGTTCCAGTGTTATTAGTTGAGCGATAAATGTCTGCCAGGACACCAGGAGAATTTCCTGCTCTTTTTTAAGTAGCACCATGAGATATTTTAGACCTACCTGAGTGGCCAAAACCATCAACTTTGGTGGGAGTGTAAAAGAGGTGATATTGGATCGGCTGCCCATTATACACCCCACCTGAATTTTCTTTACTTGACTTCAATGGAGGGGAAAATCAGGCAGTTGAATCGAAAGAGGCAGCTAAGAAATTCCACAATGAGTTGGACAAAATATGTAAGTGGGCAGAACAATGCCAGGTGAAATTTAATACAGACAACTGTTAGCGCTACTTATAGGAAGACATGCACATGGCATGAATGGTGTTGAAATAGCTGAAAGAGATCTAGGAGTCTTAGTAGCCTTGATACTAAACATATCCAATCTTATATCACCTGTTCTATGCCTCTGCCAAAGTTGAAAGTTCTACTCAATGTCTCGTTTGATAAAAGGCATCTCCAAAATTGCAGTACTCCCTCAGTACTGCACTAAAGTGTCAGCCTAGATTATGTGTTCAAATCCTGGGGCAGGGCTTGAAGCTACAACCATCTGACTCAGGCAAGGTACTACTACTGAGCCAAGTTGACGTTCTCTCTTGTGCAATGTATAGTGCAACTAACACATTGCTATTGTACACAGATTCATTTGGACTTTCTACAGTATAATGAAACTTCTATCTATGACTTTCTCTTTGTGCACATGTTGTTCTCAGTGTTTTACTCAATCTATCATCTCTACTTTCCAGCCATCATGTATGTAATGGGAGCATTAGGCCCTGCAGCAGGATATCTTCTAGGGGGAGTATTGATTGGCTTCTACGTAGATCCCAGGACCATAGTTCAGATTGACCAGAATGACCCACGCTTTATTGGAAATTGGTAAGAGAAGTGAACAACTTTGATTTTCATATATCACTTTGAATGAGCTTTTTTTCTTTGTACTTTGTGTAACATAAAGTGATCCAATTTTCACCATGTGTATTTGTGATAGTTGCATATTCAGCACAACATGAAAGACATATTCGTCTTACTTCCATTCCATGTAAAAGAATGGAATTGATTATTAGCAGTAAGCTTGAGGATCATCTGTACAACAATAACCTGGTAGGCATAGATTCAGAAAAGGAAGATACTCTCTGACCAACTTCCTCGACTTCTTTGAGGAAATGAGAACCCAAGTGGACTGTGGCAAACCCTATGACACGGTGTACCCTCAAAAGGCTTTTGACAAAGTTCCACATGAAAGTCTATTAATTAACTTAAAAGCTGTTTAGATTCAGGGTAAACCCTGATAAATAGATAAGAAAGTGGTTGAAGAGTAGGGAGCAACGAGTAATCGTTAGAGGAGTTATATCAGAGTGGGGAGAAAGTACTGAGTCGGGTACATCAGGGCTCACTGTTGGGACCAGTACCATTTCTAATTTACATAAATGACCTGGATTCAGAAACCCAAAGTGGTTAAATTTGCAGATGATACCAAACTAGGAAGGGCAGTTGATTCGAAAGAGACAGCTCAGAAATTACAGAATGAGTTGGACAAAACATATAAGTAGGCAGAACAATTGCAGATGAAATTTAATACAGACAAATGCTACATATAGGAAGACATGCATATTTCATGAATGGTATTGAAATAGCTGAAAGTGACCTAGGAGTCTTAGACTAGACACTAAACATGTTCAACCCCTGCAGACCAGCAACCAACAAAGCCAATAGAATGTTGAACTAAATAGCTAAAACAATAAGTCAGAACAGGTAATGATCAAATTTTATAGTATACTAGTCAGTCTACACCTTGAATAACTTTATCCAGTCTGGTTGCCAAGAAATACGAAAGATATTCAAGCGCTGGTAGCAGTGCAGAGAGCCAGTGTCAGGGGTCTGAGTTACGAAGAAGGACTGGATAAACTTATACTTTATAGCTTCGAAAGGAGGCAACTGACTTAAAGGTATAGAGGGTACTTTTATGACTGATATCATGACATTGCTCTTCACACAAAGAGTGATCAACACGTGGAATAAATGTTCAGGTAGAGTGGCGAAGGTAAAAACCCTAGAATCCTTTAAGAAACAGTTGGATGCTACAGTGAAACTATGGGTCACTGACTCCAGTTGAGCCAAATGGTTCTCTATATCTGTAATTATCTTGTCATTTAGAGAGTTTGCAGTCTTTGTCAGCAATACAGTGCTGCCATTTTCATTTTGTACCCCGTCAGTCTCCCACCGGAACCTGGCAGGAAACGTTAGCTGTCCGATGGTTAGGAGTAAGATTTCAGGCAGCAGGAAGTCACCACTGAGGATCCGATGGAACGGTCCCCAACACTCAGATGTGGTTGGGAGGGGGTTTGGGAGGGCATCGTGGTCGGGGGAGGCAAGCTGGGGGCAGGTGAGGGGCAAGATTCCTGCAACTCCTTCCTCAAAAGGAAACAGAAATAGATAAAATGAACACCTTTCTGGGTGCCTTCGGGCCTTGGCTCCTGTTGCTGGCAGGATGGCCTGGTGAAGCCGCGATGGCTTCCTGGCACAGGCCTGTAGTTAAAATTACAGTCGGGACTCGATGTAATCGGAGCCCGGTCTGCTTATTTAAAGAAGGACACCTCTGTTTTCTGGAAGGTGTCCCTCTTGCCTGCTCAAAGGAGCAAGTTAAGTTTGTAACCCATGGGAAGACAGTGGGATTGGTGGGCGCAAGTCACTGCCCATCCGCCTGGCTGGAAAAGTTAACATTTTCCCTCTAATTTCTGCTTTAGTTGGAAGCAACTGCTCATTTAAGAACCCTAGCTTTTGCTGCACCTCGTTTTCTTCTTGTGGGACTACGCCTAGTCTGTACCCTAAACGTCTCCTATTCAAAAGTTTTATCTGCTGATTTTTCTTTCCTGTTTATCTGTGTTAGTTCCTTATCTTGTTGAAAGTTGGGTTTTTTTGCAGTCAAGTACCTTTATCTTTTACTTCTACTCTCCTAGCAGCGGCCTAAATTTCATGGATTTACCTGATGCTGCCTCCTATTGTAGCACTGGCTTAACGATAGTGAGGTCCAAGGCCAAATATCCAGTGCTCCTCGGACCTCGCCATTTGTGTGCAGGTTGGGGGGGTACCCAAAAGTGGGTGCTCCCAAATTTAACCACGTGTCTTATTCAGTTACTCTTGCACAAAATAATTCTTAGTGCTTAAGAAACCACATGACTTACAAAGCAGTTAGCACTGCTTAAAGAGGGGGAGTCATACAGACATTATGGAGGGAGGTAGCTCAGGCAGTCAATGTCACCTCCACCATGCCACGTATGCGAGAAAAGGTTTATCACCAGCGTGGTCAAGGTAAATTAAAGCATGAGTGACCAGGCATGTCCTGATAGAATGCTAAATGTGTGAATCACCTCCATACTTATCATGCCCTCACAGTGTAAATGAAATGAATGTGGAAGTTAATATTCAGAAGGCACCTAATAGCTTGCACATGTACTCCTTTCCTACCAATCCACTGTGCCTGAGACTAAGCATGCTAGTCTTCTTTTCTCGTATGATAGTAGCAAAAAACAAATTAAATATCAATATCTAAGTCAGCTATCCAGGCCAAAGCTTCCGGTGTAATAGCGTGGATATCTTGTAGGCTGCCTGCGAATTTCCTCTGAGGGCAGTGTTTAATGATATGCTCCAGGGTCTGATTAGGAGCTCCACAGTTGCATGATGGGGATGCTTTAATCTTTCAGAGTCATAATGGCACAGAAGGAGGCCATTTGGTCCATCGAGTCCATGCCGGCTCTCTGTAGAGCAATCCAGTCAGTCCCATTCCCCCGCTCTATCCCTGTAGCCCTGCAAGTTTATTTCCCTCAAGTTCCTATCCAGTCTCCCCTTGAAAACATTGAGACCTAAAAATTTGGTTGCTTTGCGCCTCCCCTTAGCGTCCATTCCCTCTGTCCCTGCGCACGCTTTAAAACTGTGCCATTAAGTGTATATTGCCTCTCTCTGTTCCTTCTGTCAAAATGCATCACCTCACATATCTCTATTAAATTCCATCTGCCACTTGTCTGCCCATTCTGCTAGCCTTTCTATGTCCTGTTGCAGTCGATTGATATCATCATCACTGTTTGCCACACCCCCAAGTTTGGTGTCATTGGCAAATTTAGAAATTCTACTCTGTATTCCAATATCCAGGTCATTTATATATATCAAAAAAGCAGTGGCCCCAGCACTGACCCTTGGGGAACACCACTGTCTACCATCCTCCAGTCTGAAAAACAGCCATTTACCACAACTTGCTGTTTTCTGTCCTTAAGCCAATTCCTTATCCAAGCTGCCACTGACCCATCTATTCCATGCCCCAATTTTGTTAACCAGCCTTCTATGTGGTACTTTGTCAAACGCCTTCCAAAAATCCATGTAGACAACATCCATTGCATTCCCTTCATCAATCTTCTCTGTTACTTCATCAAAAAATTCAATTAGTCAAACACGATCTGCCTTTTACAAATCATGTTGGCTCTCCTTAATTAGCTTAAACCTCTCCAAGTGCCCGTTAATTTTTTTCCTTGATTATTGTTTCTAAAACTTTACCCACCATTGATGTTAAACTGACCAGCCTGTAGTTACTAGGATTGTCCTTACACCCTTTCTTAAACAATGGTGTCACATTTGCCACTTTCCAATCCTCAGACACCTCCCCCGCATCTAGGGAAGATTGGAAAATTATGGCAAGCCCTTCCACTATCTCCTCCCCCAATTCCCTTAGCAATCTGGGATGCAAGCCATCTGGACCAGGCGACTTGGCCACTCTAAGCATACCCAGCCTTTCTAGTACATCCAGTCTAAAAATTTTCACCCCTCCCATTACTTCTACCTTTTCCACTTCTACTGATATTTTGTCAGCATCCACCTCCTTAGTTAACACCGATACAAAGTACTCATGCAGTATTCTAGCCTTGCCCTGCACCTCTAAGCATCTATCACTTTCTTTGTCTCTAATAGGCCCCACCCCACCTCTTACTACCCGTTTACCGTTTACATGCCGGTAGAACATTTTTGGGTTCCCTTTTATCTTAACTGCCATTCTACTCTCATATTCTCTCTTTGCCAATCTTATTTTCATCTTCACATCCACTCTCAACTTATTATATTTGGTCTGGTTCTCCTTTGAAGAATTCACCTGACATGCATCATACACCCTCTTTTTTTGTTTCATCATCTTCTCTATCTCCCTCGTCATCCAAGGAGCCCTTGCTTTGGTTCCCTTACCCTTCCCTCTTGTTGGAATGTACCTAGCCTGTACCTGGAACATCTCCTTCTTAAAGATCATCCATTGTTCCGTTACAGTTTTTCCTGTCAGTCTTTGGTTCCATTTTACCCTGGCTAGATCCTTTTGCATCCCATTGAAGTTAGCCCTATTTCAGTTTAGAAGTTCCACTCTAGATTGTTCCTTGCTCCTCTCTATTGCTAATCTAAATCTTATGATACGATGATCACTCGTACCCAAGTGTTCTCCCACAGACAGTGGTCGACCTGGCCCACCTCATTCCCCAGCACCAGATCCAGCAATGCCTCCTTCCTAGTTGGGCCAAGAACATATTGGTCAAGGAAATTCTCCTGATCACATTTCAGAAATTCCTCCCCCTCCTTTCCTTTTACCCTAGCATTATTCCAATCGATATTTGGGTAATTAAAGCTCCCCCAATTTCACCACTCTATGGCCCCGCTTTTCCTGGAGCCGTCAGGTGGGGTTTCAGGCAGGCGGGGGTTGAAAATTGCAGAAATAGGGGGTCGCGACCACCCCCCCCACCCGATTCCCTGCCCCGTCCGACTTTCGCCCCGTGTTTCAGCGCGACCCGAATCACTCCCACCCGCAGCAGGCGAGACTGGTCGGCGGGAGCCTAATGAGCAATAATTGGCATCTGTAATCCTATTTTAAGGGGCCCTTGCAATTTTCAGCCTTTCCCCATGTAAACCACGGCCGGTGGGAACACCACTGATGAAACCTGGCGTGAATAATGTCGGCTTGCTTACTTTCAGCTGCAGGTCAATCAGGAATGAAGAGATTTAATCAGCCAGCATTTGTAGGCTGCAGGACCTTGTTGCTCCAGGCTTGGGGCAACTTGTTGAAGGCTTAGGTACAGCTGTGGAAGGTTGGAGCCTCACACACTTCTCCAGTGTGAGCTCCTGGGAAGCCCCTCTCAGCACCCTAACTCAGCGCTTCCTCAATGGAGGCATCTGCCAGAAGCATGGGAGGCCTTTTGTTCCTTCCCTTCTTGGCATTAGATGATCTCCAACAGCAGAGGAGGCTGCAGCAGATCCAGCAACAACAGCAGCAACAGCAGCACCAGCAACAGCAGCACCAGCAGGAGTGACAGGCAGCAGCTCAGCCACCTGAGGCAGCACAGGCCAGAAGGGGCCAGCGCATGGAAGGCCGTCGGCGCAGGAGATACCCCCCAAACAGGGTCTACAGACACAGGGTGAGCTACCTCAACATGACTGAGCAGCAGTGCCAAAAGCAGCTCCGACTTTTGCGAGTGGTAGTGACTGACATCTGCGCAATGCTACAGCAAGACCTGGAGCCCAGAGCACCAGGTCGACACTCCTTACCAGTGGCCATCAAAGTCACCACCGCACTCAACTTTTATGCCTTAGGCTCCTTCCAGGGATCAGCAGCAGACATCAGCGGCATCTCCCAGGCGGCCGCACACACTTGCATCAAACAGGTCACCGATGCCCTCTTTGCCCTCGCGCACAATCACATCCATTTCACCCGGGATCGCGCAAGTGTGAGGGCGCGAGCGCATGGATTAGCTCATCAGGCAGACTTTCCAAGGGTGCAGGGCGTCATTGACTGCACACATGTGGCCCTTAGGCATCCCATCACAATCCAGGAGTTTTTGTCAACCGCAAGGGCTTCCACTCCCTTAACATTCAGCTGGTGTGTGACCACAAGAAGGTGATTTTGCATGTTTGTGCCAAGTACCCTGGCAGCTGCCATGACTCCCTCATACTGCGCCAGTCTACTGTGCCTCCGCTATTCAGTCCGCCAAACGAACTTCAGGGATGGCTACTTGGAAACAAGGGATATCCCCTGCGGACTTGGCTAATGACGCCGTTGAGGAGACCAGCCAACGAAGCTGAGGAGCGCTACAACTCCAGCCACATTTCCACCAGATGCATTATCGAGCAAGCCATCGGATTGCTAAAGATGCGCTTCAGATGCCTCGATAGATCAGGTGGAGCCCTACAGTACTAAGCAGCCAGGGTCTCCAAAATCGTTGTGGTATGCTGTGTGCTTCACAACATGGCACAGCGTCGTGGCTTGCCGATTCCGCAGGACCAAGAGGCTCCTCACAGAGCCGCCTCGGATGAGGATGATGCTGAGGAGGAGGAGGAGGAGGAGGAGGAGGGAAACGAGCATCCTGCAGAGGCCCGTCAACCAGCGGCACCAGTGCACGAGAACATTGCTGGGCGGAATGCAAGGAACGCACTCATCCTGGCCAGATTTGCGTAGCCTGGTACATCAAACACTGTAGCCTCGCTGCTTCTTAACTGACCATGGACAGTGGCCCATCCCTGCACATTTCTACCTATTGGACCAGCTTGCTGACATCTGCAAGTAATCCTAAGGCCTCAATGTGAAATCCCCATTTGCCAAATGACAGACGCCACAACTCCAGCAGTTGCCACCAGATTTTTTATGTACAAGAAACTGATGGCATTAAAACTATCTACAAGACTTTTCACCCAAGTGACTACCCTTGTGATTAGTGGTGCTTTATTTTTCTCTTACGCATGCTCCTACGTAGTGGTTCCCCTGTGGCTTCAGCAGATGTGGAGGCCCCTTGCTCACTTTCCTGCTGCGCCTGTCTCGACACCTTTGGCGGGCGCCCTCTGGGGTGGCGAGCCTGTGAGGGCTCGCCAGCAGTCTGCTGCTCCTGCGGCTGTGCAGGGGTTGAGACTCCTATCTCACTTGGGTGTGGACTCCGGCGGGGCTCTGACCGAGGGCTCTGAAGTGGCATGGAAATGTGAGCGCGTGGAGAGGAGCCCCTACTTCCTTGAGGTGTGCCACCAACCTCCCTCTCATGGGTCAGCTCCCCCTCAGTGCCTGCAAGTGGCTGGAGAGCACCTTGCTGCACATCAGGGGGGCCATGGGGACCCATCCCTGTACTGGAAGTCCTGCTCAGAGGGACTTCCATGAAGGTCTGGTTTCGGTGTTCAATAGATGCCCATCGCTCCTCAAGAGATGTCATTCTATTCTGAGCACTCACCATGTTTTCGATACCCTGGCGAGTAAGCTCCTCCATGGCCGTAGCCCTCCTCTCCTCAGCCGCAGCCCTCCTCTCCTCGGCCGCAGCCCTCCTCTCCTCGGCTGCAGCCCTCTCCTCGGCCGCAGACCTCCTCTCCTCGGCTGCAGCCCTCCTCTCCTCGGCTGCAGCCCTCCTCTCCTCGGCTGCAGCCAGCCTTACCACGGAGGTAGCCATCCTTTCCATGGTGATGCTTTCATGCGCCAATGACTCCAATAAGGCTCTGCTCATGCTCACCATGGACTCCTCCATTTACTCCACACTCGCAGCGACCCTGGAGACAAAACCTGCCAGAGACTCCTGCATCTGTGCATGGAGATCCATCACCTCCTCTCTTGTGGATGGACCCAGAGGCATAGGGTCGACATGCAGCTGAGCTGAGCTGGCAGAGGCCTGCGCCCTCCGACGAGGACTCTCCACTGCTGTCCCTGTCTCCACAATCTGCTGATGCTCACTTGTGAGCTGTGATACACCAGGTGACAACACTACTCCAACTCGTGAAGGCCCCACCGAGGTGCGAGTGTCTGCGCTGGTGCTGGGTGCGCTGAATTCTGCTGACGCTGCACCCTCAGAGGTTGGAGCTTCCTCAGGCATCTGGCTGCTCAGCCTCTTCCTCCTCCGCAGTGGGGACGGGGGCTTTGGATGGTCCTGTGGGGGAGTAAAGGAAAGAGTTAGCGATGTGATGCCAAGGTTACATGCACATTGGATTTTGCAGATGCTCATAAGGCCAAATGATGTAGCTTCAGAATCGTTACAGCGACTCATGCTATGTCAATGAGAGAGATGGAAAACTATTCTGTCACCAGCTTGCGGGCTTGCTCCTGTTTCTCCTTCCCCAGCTTCCGGAGCGACGTCAGCCCCGACAATCTCCATCACTGCTTCCTCCCAGGGGGTCAGGTGCACGATTGAGGGTGGCCCTCCACCAGTCCTGGCTCGCTCTCTCCTGTTGTGAGCTCTCTTTTTCTGCAATGAGGGAGACAAGTGGAGTTTGAGTGAGAATGAAGGAGTGAGTGCAGAGATTGCATAGCATAGATACTTAGAAGGAGACAAAGATGGAGTGAGGTTGCAAGACCAAGGGCCCTCCCTGTGTGTAGTCAGTTGTGTTCCAAGCATCAGAGTGAGAGGCAGTGTGAGGGCTGCATGGTGGAATAGTTATGTGAATGTGAGCATAGAGAGATAGGGAATGGGTAAGGGTGCATGGATGTGACTGTGAAGTGGGATGTGGAAGAAGAGAGTGCTGAAGCTGAGTGCTGTTGGGGAAAGACAATGGGGATCAGGTTGAGGGTGATGGAAACTTCATACTTACTTTTCCTGTACGGTGAAGGTCATGGAAGCACTTCCTGCACTGTATCCAGGTCCAGCGGGTGACTCCCTGAGAGTTCACCTCTGCAGTCACCTCCATCCATGCAGCCCTGGTCTCTTTGGGAGGCCTCTTCCTCCCTGAGCTAGGGAAGAGGAACTCCCTGTGGGCCCTAACCCCATCCACCGATGTCTGCAGTGACGTCTCATCAAACTTGGCGGCAGCTCAGCCTTTGCCGCTGGCAGCAGCTGGTGCCATTCTGTACGACTGGTTGGGAAACCTGCAGAGGTTGAAAAGCTTGCTGGACACTTTAAAAGCACCACGAATGATGACATCATACTGTGGGGCTTTCTGACTGGAAATGGACAATTAGCAAGGGTGCCCACATGCTGGAAATAAATTGGCCAATTGAGGGAAAATTGCGTGCAGCTGGCTGACCCATTTAGATTCGTGTCAGAACCCGACATTCGGGGAACCCGACAATTCCCCGCACCTGCGGGAAAATCGACCCCTATAGCTCTTGCATATCTCTGTGATTTCCCTGCAGATTTGCTCCTCTACCTCCCTCTCACTATTTGGAGGCCAGTAGAATACCCCCAATAGTGTGATCATACCCTTTTGCTCCTCAACTCTAACCAAATGGATTCTGTCCTTGTCCCCTCCAGAACATCCTCCCTTTCCAACACTACAATGTCTTCCTTAATCAGCACTGCCACCCCACCTCCCTTTTTTCCTTCCCTATCTTTTCTGAACACCTTGTACCCTTGAATATTAAGTGCCCAGTCCTCACCATTTTTAAACCACGTTTCCGTTATTGCCACAACATCATATTGCCACACGGCTAATTGTGCTTGTAGCTCACCAACCTTATTCACTACACTTTGTGCGTTTACGTCTATGGAGAAGGTGGCAGCATCTACCAAGATGGTTCTGAGGCGGTTGATGGTTGTCCACTGTTTGCGAGGAAGGTTTGATCCTTCAAGTGGTACTGTGGGGTCCTCTTTAAGGAATCCATTTGGTATGTTGCATTTCGCCATCGATCATCAAGGCTGAGGGGAGATTGCTGAAGGGCGTTGGCAACAGTCCAAAATGGCCTTTTCTATTTGAGACGTGTTGGTGGTAAGTTGGTCAAGTCAGCCGGGATTGGCATGTCTTTGCTGGTGTAGCGGTTGTATTCTCTGGAGACTGCATATTCGCAGCGATGGTATCGTTAAAAGCGCACCGGTGATAATTAGTCATAGTCAACGGATTTGACATGCGGACTTGATAGCGATGCCGGAGAGCAGTACTCTGCTGTAGAGTACACCAGGGCGAGTGCTGCCATATGGAGGGTGTGAGCATCTGCTCCCCGTGTGGATCGGCGAGTTTCTGGATCAGGTTGACCCTGCTCTTTAGTTTCTTCCCAAGGTCCGGAGACGCTGTCTACACAACAGGGTGTGATCGAGCGTGACTCCTAAATAGGAGGGTTTTTTGGCATGGTTTACCTCTGCGCCGCAAAAGGAGACTTTCAAAGCTTGGTTTGCTTGATGGGGTTGTTGAGGTGGAATGTCGAAGTGACGGTCTTTTGCGGGTTTGGCCAGAGTCACCATCGGCAGAAGTAGGCCTCCATCCTCTGTAAATCACTGGTCAGGGTCTCCTCGGTAGCGGACAGATTCTTGTTTTGCATGGCCAAGGCAATGTCATCAGCGTACATGAACTTACGGGACTGTGTTTTGGGCAGGTCACTGGTGTAAACGTTGAATAACATGGGTGCCAGGACAGAGCCCTGTGGGAGTCTGTTGTTGAATGTCCTATATCTGCTCTTCTGGGTGCCAGAGTACACATGGAAGCGTCGGTTGCTAAGCATGGAGTTGAGAAGATGGATCGTTGTTCTGCAACGTAAAAAGGCGGCGAGCTTGTAAAGCAGTCCATGCTTCCATACTATGTCAAGTCTATGAGTACCACAGAGGTCTTGAGCTGGCGCTGGAAGCCTGCTTTGATTTGTGTTGTTAACGCTACCACTTGGTTGCAGCCAATGTTCCCCCTAATTTATTTTTGGTTGCGCGGCCCCTTCACAGTTTTGCACATGCAAAAAACTTAACATTGGAAAAACCGATCCCAGGCTGCGCGGGACCGGCAGAGAGCTGTGCAGCCGCGCAGCTTGGAGGGAACGATGGTTGCAGCAGTTACAGGTGCTACTGTAAGGCTCAAATCAGAGGTGATCGCTGCTAGTCTGAATCTGAAAGCATTCTCAGCATGGAATGGTTACAGACACCTGGGTAAAATTAAATGCTGCGCCAACCAGGTGTCTTTCTCAATCTGTATTCTCCATGCGAAGGAAAATCATTGGCAAGGAACTGCCATGGAAAGAGGTTCAGCTACCATGCACCCTCAAAGTGTGCACGAGGAGGAAACTCACCAACTATTCAGGACACAGAAAGGACAAGTCCGGTGGGCTGACCCTCTATTTCCATCCCCGATCAACAAATTTCTATTTGATCTGTCAATTATACCAGCTTCCTCTTCCTCTGCAACAGTTGACCTTAATTTTATTAGCTTGCAGTCGACTGTGTGCTGCAATTTTCCACCAACTGGCCTGTTGTGTCTGTGTATAATAAGACACAGACTGCAGGAGAAACGGTACAACAGGTGTTTACTGAATGAGGGTTACTCTAGAACTAATTGTACAGATCACTACTCAGGGTTTATATACAGGTGTGGCCACTGCCGGTACTACAGTATACAGGAGCTGTAAAAAGTAGTTCTCTCCCTTAAAGGTACATACATTACAATTCCTCCCCTTTTAGATTAACAGTACCATAACACTCATTTAACAATTAAATATCAAACTAATTACAATTAACACTTTTAACATGCAACATTAGCTGAAAATAGTCTATTTATAAATTCAGCCTTTGGGGAGGCTTCCTGATTCTTTCTGGATAACGCCTTTCCTGAGTGTCTTGCTCTTGGTGCGGAGGCGATTCTAGCACCCTGTCGTCAGTTGATTCATCAGCTTCCAATGCTATTGTTTCTGAGGTAGATGCGACCTGTACGTCGGGTTCCTCACCAGGTACGTATGGCGGAGACATGGGGTTGACTCGTTCCTGTGACTCTAGGATCTGGTCAGCATGGCGTCTCACAATGTTCTCCCCAACATCCACTGTGTACATTAGTGGCCCCTGCCGTGTACATATCGTTCCTGGTTGCCATTTCTCTGTTCGGTAGTCGCGGGCCAAGACTGGTTGCCCTACATTGAAGCTCCTTGTTGGCTTCTCATTGATGTGCTGGAATTGCCTCCTCTCAACATCTCTTCGTACATTTGGTCTGAGCAAATCCAGACGAGATCTCAACCTTCGGTTAAAGAACATCATGGCCGGGGCCTGGTTGGTGACTGCATGTGTCGCATTTCTGTAGGCTAACAGGAAATTGTCCACCTTATGCTGCAGTGGAATGTCGTCATCGCACATGGCCTTTACTGCTTTTTTAAAGGTTTGTACGAACCTCTCAGCCAATCCATTTGTGGCTGGATGATACGGGGCGGATGTGTAATGCCTTACCCCATTCCTTTTCATAAATCTTCGAAACTCTTCGGACACAAACTGTGGTCCGTTATCAGAGCAAATCTGCTCTGGCAAGCTGTTCCTGGCAAAAATGGTCCGTAGGACTGCAATAGTTTTATCCGTGGTGGTGGAGGACATTTTGATCACCTCAGGCCATCTCGAGTGCGCATCCACGGCTATTAAGAACATTGAGTCCATGAATGGACCAGCAAAATCAATATGCACCCGTTGCCATGGAGATGAGGGCCACTCCCATGGGTGTAGAGGGGCATGTGGTGGTGCATTTTGGACCTTCTGGCATCCTGAGCAGCTCTTTGTCAGGTCCTCGATTTGCTGATCGATCCCCGGCCACCACACATAAGCCCTAGCAAGGCTTTTCATTTTCACCCCTCCCAGATGACCTTCGTGAAGCTCATTGAGCACTCTCTCCCTTAACTTGGGTGGAATTACCACTCGGATCCACACATCAAGGTCCCCTGGCATACTGACAGCTGTTCTCTTCTGGATGAGAATGCTGGCAACAGTGAGTCGCCATGTGCTGGCCATCCCTTCACCGTCAAATCATATACCCGAGACAGTGTCGGGTCATTTCGGGTCTCCTTCTCTATACCAGCGTTAGTTACTGGCAAGCATTCAATTATAGTCGAATGAAATATTTCGACAGGATCCACTGCTGGTGCTTCCTCCGCAGTAGGCAGTGGCAGGCGTGATAGCCCATCAGCGTTTCCATGCTGTTTCGTGCCCTTATACTCGATTTCATATTGGTGCGCCCCTAGAAAAAGGGACCATCTTTGTAGCCGTTGCGCAGTCATCACCGGAACGCCCTTCTTTGGATTAAAGATGGAGACAAGTGGTTGGTGGTCAGTCAGCAAGGTGAACTTCTGCCCGTGCAGATAGTGATTGAACGTTTTCACTCCCCACACTAGGCTGAGGGCCTCCCTGTCAATCTGGGCGTAGTTACGCTCGGCTGAGGTTAGTGACCGAGACGCAAATGCTACTGGCCTCTCCGAGCCGTCCGGGAATTTGTGCGACAGCACCGCTCGAATGCCATAGGGCGATGCATCACACGCCAACCGAATTGGTAGTGCTGGGTTGAAATGAGCCAACACCTCTTTTGATGTGATCAATGCTTTGCTCTTCTGGAAAGCTCGTTTACATTCGTCACTCCACTTCCATGGTACCCCCGTTTGCAGTAGGGTGTTCAGTGGGTGTAGTACTGTAGACAAATTCGGCAAGAACTTATGGTAGTAGTTCACCAGCCCGAGGAACGACCTCAGTTGTGACACATTTTCCGGTGCTGGAGCCTTGACTACTGCCTCAATCTTTTCAGGGGACTTATGTAACCCCTCTTTATCAATAACGTGGCCACAATACGAGATCTGCTTCTGGAAAAACTCGCATTTGTGGCGATTAGCTCAGAGCCCATATTCCTTCAATCTAGTGAGCACCTGCTCCAGGTTGGCGAGGTGATCACTGTCATTTTCGCCTGTGACCAGGATGTCGTCCAAATAACACTGGGTCCCTGGAATCCCTTGCAGGACTTGTTCCATTGCCCTTTGCCAAATAGCCGGAGCTGATGCTACCCTGAACACCAGCCGGTTGTATTGGTAGAGACCTTTATGAGTGTTGATCGTAAGGTACTGTTTCGAGGCTTCTTCTACCTCCATTTGCAGGTACGCCTGGGCCAGATCAATCTTAGTGAAGCGTTTCCCTCCAGATAGCGAGGCGAAAATATCTTCAATCCGCGGAAGCGGATATTGTACAGTGTGAAGGACTGGGTTCACTGTCACCTTAAAGTCCCCACAGATGCGAACCTTCTTTGGTTCCCCAGGCGTATTACTCAACGACCTCTTCATTACAGGAACGATGGGTGTAGCCCACTCGCTCCAGTCCACTTTGGACAGTACTCCTGAACGTTCCAAACCTTCCAGCTCTGCTTCGACGGCTGGGTGGATCGCATAAGGTACCGGTCTGGCCTTAAAAAACGTTGGGCTTGCATTTTCCTCTATTTTGATCATCGCTGTTATGCCTTTTAGTGTTCCGAGTCCCTGCTGGAACACTTGTGCGTCAGTTAGCATTTTTGACAGTCGTCCAGGTGTGATGTCGTCATCCTTTTTGGCATCTACAGTCAGTGCTTGTATGGAATGCCAATCTAGCTGTATCTTCCGGATCCATTCACGTCCTAGTAGTGGTGGTCCTCCATCTGGCAATACATATAGGTCCATTTTTGGTGTTTCCTTGCCGTTATATATAACGTTCACCCTTATTTTTCCTTTGGGGTAGACTTTTTGCCCCGTGTACGTCTTCAAGACAATCTTTGTATCTCTCAAGGGTATATGTGAGAATAGCCGCTTGTAGTCTCTTCGGTTTATGACTGTTAGGGCTGATCTTGTGTCCAATTCCATTTTCACTTGGACTCCTGCTATCTTGAGCGTGACCCAGATAGTTTGGTGATCCTCTGTTTTGATCACATTATGTAGTTTCAGACAACCCAGCTCCTTGCTTCCGGAGTCTGTATCACTTTTCTGTTCGTCTGAACTACTCTCCGTCACCTTATGTACCTTCTTGTACTTCTACTGTGGAGATTTCTTGCTGCTGGTTTTCTTTCCCGACCTGCAGACTCGTGCTATGTGTCCTACTTTTCCACACTGTCTGCACACTTTGTCCTTGAACCAGCAATCATTATGGTCGTGTGTTGTTCTGCCGCAGCGATAGCACTTCACTGTTCCGTATGACATTTCATTTGTGCCATATTCTTGTGGTCTCCGTTGTATCTCTGCAGCGCCCCGTGCTGCTGCTTCGTGTGATACTGCAATGCTGAAAGCCTTGTCCAGCATAAGATCCTTTTCTGATAGAAGCCGTTTCTGGGTTCCTTCACTTTGAAGCCCACACACAAACTTGTCCCTCAAAGTATCTGCTAGTCCCGTTCCAAACTGGCAGTGTTTCGATAGCTTGCGCAGTTCCGTTAAATACTCAGCATTACTTTCATCTTTATGCTGGTTCCTTTTGTGAAACTTAAATCTTTCTGCTATCAGCAGCGGTGTGGGGTTTAAGTGCTCCTGTAGGATTGAAACTATTTTTTCAAAATCCTTTTCTACTGGCTTCTCTGGGGTTACTAGGTTTCGTAGTAAGCCATATGTTTTTGCACCCATTGAATTCAACAATACCAGTGCTTTCTTGTCATCTGGCACTTCATTCGCCTTGCAGTATACTTCTATGCGTTCAACATATGTCGTCCAATCTTCGACTTCATTGTCGAACGCTGTGATACTGCCACTCTTCGGCATTTTTGGGTGTGGTTAGACTGGCTTAAAATGGCGTCTCCCGCGCTTTCCTTTCTTCCCCGCTGCGGCTTAAAATGGCGTCTCCTGTGCTTTCCTTTCTTCCCCGCTGCCACTTAAAATGGCGTCTCCCGCGCTGCTGCCAACGCCGCTCTCGGTGGTCCTCGTGGCAAATGGCGACGCCCTGTGGGTTTCGTGCGCTGCTCCTGCGCTGCTGCCAATGCCGCTCTCTGCGGTCCTCGTGGCAATGGCAGCGCCTCGCGTTTTCCTGCGCGCCTCTCTCCCCCGTTGACGCTGCTCGGCCCTTGAACACCGGCTGCGCTCTGCTCTCTCTCGTCTCTCTCCCTGTTGACGCCGCTCGGTCCTGAACACCGGCTGCGCCCTGTGCGCTCTGCCCTCTCTCCCCCGTCGACGCTGCTCGGCCTTTTTCTGTGCCGCTCGGTCGGCTCTAGCCGCCGCTGGACCACCGTGACTGGAAAGCCAAGCCTGGCTCTCGACAGCCTCCCCTGTGATGCTCAAATCTCCGCTGGATGACTGGGCGGTTGCCCGTGGTCGACGCCCGTGCTTCTGGACTTGACCTCCTTCCACTGTTCTCCAGGAGCGAATCCCTGGGAGGTGATGCAGAGTTGCAGGTAGGTTCGAATCTGCTCGTCGCCAATGTTGTGTCTGTGTATAATAAGACACAGGCTGCAGGAGAAACGGTACAACAGGTGTTTACTGAATGAGGGTTACTCTAGAACTAACTGTACAGCTCACTACTCAGGGTTTATATACAGGTGTGGTCACTGCCGGTACTGCAGTATACAGGAGCTGTAAAAAGTAGTTCTCTCCCTTAAAGGTACATACATTACATGGCCCATACACAGCACTGGTAACTGGTGGCATTTTTTAAACCTGTGCACATTCACTTTGTTTTAAAACCCAAAATTTTAATATAACTCATTCCCAAATCGTTTTTATGAGGAAAAAAAGACTAAAAATCTAAAAATGTGACAGGTCGATACAGTGGTAAGATGTAGGAGTAGTTAGTGGTGAAATTATGTTGCAAATAAAATGAAATGAATCTGTCAGTGTTGACTGGGTTTTTTCCTGCTGGACTATGCAGTTATCTGTTCTTCTTGGTTGTCCTGTGAGGGAAGGACTTCTCCCTGAAAGAAACAAATTTTAAAAACTTTGGGGAATAGTTTTCTTTATTGGGCAATAGATAATGGTCTTAGATATTTTTGAGTTAGATTTGTTGAAATTGTTATAATTTGCTGTCATCTCTCCTGAGGTGCAGGCAATAGCGATTATTTTAGCTAAAGGGTGAAAATAGGCGCTAAATTTGTGCTGTACTAATAAAACACATCTGTCTGAAAGTCTGGATTTGGCACACAATTTCTAATTGCTGATTACCATAATTTGAACTTGCCTGGAGGTGCTAAACAGACACCTCCAGAGTTAGCACTCAAGTGCTGATTAGACACAATTTTTGTGGGGCACTATATGTGGGCTCCTCGCACTCACTTCCACTGAAGGTGTGGAGCGTGCTGGCTGGCACTGTGACACATTGCAGGATGGCTCAGGGAGAGGGTGCACAGGTTCTTGGATGTGGCATTGGAGGTCCTGGTGGAGGAGGTCCAGAGGAGGAGGGATAAATTGTACCTGTAGGAGGGCTGGGGGCGGGGGAAGGACGCCACATCACCCTCCTTGCCCTCCTGTCCCTCTCTCCTGCAGTAGCTGGTGCTGCCCTGCCTGGCCTCATGTCCTCCTCCCATTCCTCATCTAGACCAAGGGGGGACCCCTAGCAAGATGCCCATGACCAAGCACTCCTTTTCTCCTGGTGACTCCTATAAGGTATCCAATAAGGTGGAGTAGCACAGCACTCACTCTTCTTAGTTGAAGTCCTCAGAGAATTTGCGGAATAAATGTTGCTCGTGTGTTGGTGAAATCCTGACAAAGTGTCTCAGAAAGTCTCCCAGTGTGTTTCAGAGGTCCTCTTCACAGCTGCAGCAGCAAGTGAACATAAAATGGTGAGTATTCCTTGAAGTAGCTTTTGAATCGGAATCAACGCCGAGTTTACTCCCAAACAGCTGGTCGTTGCTAGGGGAGGGCGTTAGACGAGTGCTAACCACCAAAATGCCATTCAGCCTCTTTAATGAGCATTTGCAGGCATTTTAAGTGACAGTCCCTTAATGAGCCTCTAGGTGGCCGTTCCTAGTGCAGGCTTCAACTTTAGCAAGATGGCATCTTGTGCTAAATGCGGACTAAACCGGCATTTCAGCTCAAGATCCCATCTTGGCCACCTCAGGATCGTTAGCGCCTGAACACGCTGCCGAAAATCGCCACCAGTGAGTTTTCCTGAACCATCTCATCTTCGTCCTGGGCAACCTCCTCATGATTATGTGAGGGAGGGCCTGTTCCTTCTTCCTCTTCATGCTCATCTGCAATTAGAAGGATTAATCCTTTCCTAATGGCATAGTTGTGCAACATGCAGCAATTATTCTTGAGATTCTTTCATAGCTTGTTGCTGGGCTCCCTAGATCTGTCAAGATACTCGAAATGAGATTTCAGTATTCTAATTGTCTGTTCAATAAAATTTGAGTTGTTCCAAAGGCCTTATTATACCTGTTGTCCCCTGCTGAATGTAGATGTCTTCGAGGTGTCATCAGCCAGGGCTGCAGGGGTTTCCCTTCTCTTCAGTCAAACAACTTAATACAGTGCTTTGGTGCAACAATGCAGGGATGCTTGATTGACAAAGTGTAAATGAGCAGCTACTTACATGAAATATTATGTGATTAGCATGACACATTAGCTGTACATTAATTGAATGGAACCCCTTCTGGTTAATAAAACTTAAGAGTTCTCAAATAGGACCTTCCATGCTACATGAGTACAATCAATATCACCCTGTGCCAGGGGGAACCCTGCTTAGTCTATAAAACTGCTCGCTCTGTTTGCTTTGCAGGAATCATTAACATAATAAATTGAGATGCCGCCTGAGCAGAGCATCTGTTACCCTCTCAATACACAGCTGATTGACTGTTTTAATTGAGGTCACCCAAGGCTGCCTGGATTCAGGGCTGCATTAATTTTAACAGCCACTGACAAGGCTGAGCTCTTTCTTGATTTGGGTTGAAAGTCTTCGGCCAACATCTGGTAGAATTCCCCAACAGCCTCCGAAAGGAAGAGCAGCCTTCTAATGTGCTGTGATTGGAGAAATCAAGGTATGACCTCTGAGGTCATTAAACCATGTCGAGTGTGTAGCAACAGCTCCGCTGGAGAAACCTTCCGTAATGCTTCATTCACCTAGCTTTTATCTTTACATCCTCCATATCCTTATCATCATCCTCATCATAACAAAGGAATAAAAATACTCCCATAGGGAAACCCACTACTCCCCCCTCCACAATCTGCACTCACTTTAAATTTCAGAAGTACTGTTACGTACACAGAATATAAATAAACTCCAAATATCACCGTCCTTCCTCAATCTTCTAAAGACCTGCAAGTAAGAAAAGGTTTAGTAACTATTGCCTTCATTCAGCTATATCACCTCTTAGACATCATATTGACCTTCACACACTACATTTAAAGCAGCGTTGTTTCCTAGGGGTGGTAAAGGGATAGTACTGAACCATCCCTACCTACCTCCATTCCGGGGCCTTAAGTCACTGGTGATTCCTGGGAGCAAAATACTGGCAGGCAGTTTTATAGAAATACTAGCTAGAGTGCCCGGCGGTGCCGAGGGAACTCAAGAACCCTGTGCCATATTTATAAAACTGTTTATGAGACGGTTGGGATTGAAGAACTCTTCCTAAGCACCCAGGAGGTGGTTCTTTAACTTCGTTTTTTGTTAATGGAGATCGCCAGTCAGAAGTGGTGCGTCCAAGTCTGCTACGTTTTCTTGAGGGCATGCTGTTATGAAAAAAGAAAAAATAATTTTTATATATATATAAATGAGTCTGTCTGTCTGTGTGGGAAGGAGAGAGAGAGAGAGGGGGAAAGAGAGAGGGGGAGGGAGAGAGAGAGAGGGAAGGAGAGAGAGAGAGGGAGGGAAGGAGAGAGAGAGAGAGAGAGGGAAGGAGAGAGAGAGAGGGAAAGAGAGAGGGGGAGGGAGCGAGAGGGAGGGAAGGAGCGAGAGAGGGAAGGAGAGAGAGAGAGAGGGAAGGAGAGAGAGAGAGAGGGAAGGAGAGAGAGAGAGGGAAGGAGAGAGAGAGGGAAAGAGAGGGGGGAGGGAGAGAGAGAGAGGGAAGGAGAGAGAGACAGAGAGAGAGGGAAGGAGAGAGAGAGAGAGGGAAGGAGAGAGAGAGAGAGAGAGGGAAGGAGAGAGAGAGAGAGGGAAGGAGAGAGAGAGAGAGAGAGAGAGAGAGAGGGAAGGAGAGAGTGAGGGAAGGAGATAGAGAAGAGAGGAAGACATCCCGGGGAAGGGGCTGGACTCAGAGCCCGGCGGGTGAAGAAGGGCGTCCGCCATTTTGTGAGGTTGGCGGGAAGTTTGAATCGCGGCGGCCGAAGGAAGGAAGGAAGGAAGGAAGAAGGTGAGCTCTCCCTCCCTCTCCCACCCCTTCACTCTTTCCCTCCCTCACCCTCTCTCTCTCCCTCCCCCTCTCTCTCCCTGCCCCTCTCTCTCCCCCCTCTCTCTCGCTCTCCCCCTCCCTCCCCGCTCTCTCCCTCCCTCTCCCTCCCTCCTCTTTCCCTCTCTCTCCCTCTCCCCCTCTCCTCTCCCTCCCTCTCTTCCTCCCTCCCCCTCTCTCTCTCCCTCCCCCTGTCTCTCCCTCCTTTCTTCTCTCTCCCTCCCTCCCCTCTCCCTCCCTAGCGCCTCAGGCCCGGCCTGACTCACCTGAGCTGAGCTCCTGTCAAGACCCGAGCCCCCGCCGGACAGACAGACAGACAGACACCACGATCCTTTTATTTATCTATCTATCTATCTATCTAATTTCTATCTATCTATCTATCTATCTATCTATCTATCTATCTATCTATCTATCGCGCCCGCCGTATCCAAAAACCTTCAACGTTCCGCTCATTAGCATCTCATTATCCGCTCATTAGCGACAGAGCGACCTCGAGGTTGACCAATCGTACGGCGGCTTGCTTCCGCGTGCGGCCGGGCCAATCGGTGCGTGTGTTGGCGGGCCTTATCGCTCTGAACCGAGGTGAGTCGCCGCCATCTTGATTCCAAACTTTTCCTTTCTTTTTCCCGCTTTCTGCGTCTTTAAAAAAAACATTGCTTTTAAAACACATATTGTTTTAAAAAAAAATGATTTAGAAACGAATTAACTTATCTAATCTCATTAATTTTCCTACCTTTCCCCGTTTTTCCAGGTAGGCCTAGAAGCCTCGGCTTCTCCTTCGCACCCACGCCCGAGCTAGGCACCTCCCGGCCCCACTCGAAGGCTGGAGGGCCGAGCCTCAGCCCAGCGCCGCTAGGGTACGCGCGCAGCAGGAGCTGAGACGCGGCGTCTCTCTCTGGCTCGGCCGGGGGGCGGGGCTTGCTGAGCGTCAAGCGTCACCCTGGCAACCGGCCCCCCGGCCGTCTCGCACAGCCGCAATCGGCGGTCTTCACCTCGGCGGGGGGGGCGCGACCCACGGGGGGGGCCATGACCCTCGGGGGGGGCGCGACCCTCGGGGGGAGGCCGTGACTCTCGGGGGGGCCGTGACCCTCGGTGGGGGCCGCGACCCTCGGTGGGGGGGGCCGCGGGGGGCCGCGAGACCCCCTCGGGGGAGTGCCCCCGCCCCTCACTCCCCCTCCGCGCCCCCCCTCCCCTCTCTCCCCTCCCCTTCCCCCCCCTTTTCTTCCCCCCCTCTCCCCCCCCTTCCCTTCCCCCTTCCTTCACCCCCGCCCTCCCCTTCCCCCCCTCCCCTCCCTACCCCCCGCCCCCCCCCCCCTCTCCCCCCTCCCCTCCCCTCCCCCCTCCCCTCCCTCCCCCCCGCCCTTCCCCCTCCCCTTCCCCCTCCCCCCTCCCTTCCCTTCCCCCCGCCTCTCCCCCCCTTCCCTTCCGCCCCCCTCCCCCCTTCCCTTCCCCCCCGCCCTCCCTCCCCCCCTGCCTTCTCCTCCCCCGCCCCCCAGTCGCTCTCTCTCTCTCTCTTCCAACAACAACATGCCCTCGACAAAAGCCTCGGCACCGCCGGGCACTTCAGCTAGTCTATATATATAAATCGGTACTTCTGTCTGTCATCTGTCTGTCATTCTGTCTGTCATCGCGTGTGCGTCTGTCGGAGTATGCGCTCGAAAGTTACAGGGCGTACCTACGCGCGCTGCGCGTTACCTCCAAAGAAAGCTTACGCTTCCGAGACGGGTTTTAAGCGTATTTACTTTCGGCCGGGCTAAAATCGCGCCCGCGGTATCCCAAAAACCTTAACATTCCGCTCATTAGCATCTCATTATCCGCTCATTAGCGACCAGAGTGACCTCGAGCTCGACCAATCGTACGCCAGGTTGCTGGCGTGTGCCGCGGGCCAATCGGTGCGTGTGTGGCCGGGCCTTATCCTTCTGACCGAGGTGAGTCGCCGCCATCGCCGCCATTTTGATTCGAAACTTTTCCTTTCTTTTTCCCGCTTTCTGCGTCTCAAAAAAAACGTTGCTTTTAAAACACATATTGTTTTTAAGAAAAAATGATTTAGAAAGTAATTAACTTATCTAATCTCATTAATTTTCCTACCTTTCCCCGTTTTTCCAGGTAGGCCTAGAAGCCTCGGCGTCTCCTCTGCACCCACGCCCGAGCTAGGCACCTCCCGGCCCCACTCGAAGGCTGGAGGGCTGAGCCTCAGCCCAGCGCCGCTAGGGTGAGCACCGCAGCAGGAGCTGAGATGCGGCGTCTCTCTCTGGATCGGCCGGGGGGGCGGGGCTTGCTGAGCGTCCAGCGTTACCCTGGCAACCCCGGCCGGCCGTCTCGCACAGCCGCAATCGGCGGTCTTCACCTCGGGGGGCCGCGACCCTCGGGGGGGGGTGGCCGCGACCTCGGGGGGGGGCCGCGACCCTCGGGAGGGGCCGCGCGCGCAGCAGGAGCAGCTGAGACGCGGCGTCTCTCTCTCTGGCTCGGCCGGGGGGCGGGGCTTGGTCAGCGTCACGGTTACCCTGGCAACCGGGTCCGCCGGCCGAGCCAGAGAGAGACGCCGCGTCTCAGCTCTGCTGCGCGCGCCAATCGGCGGTCTTCACCCTCGGGGGGGGGCGCGACCCCTCGGGGGGGGCGCGACCCTCGGGGGACCCCCCGCCCTCCCTCCCCCCCTCGCCCCCGCCCTCCCTTCCCCCCCCGCCCTCCCTTCCCCCCCCTTTTTCTTCCCCCCCGCCCTCCCCCTCCCTTCCCACCCTCCCTTCCCCCCTGCCCTCCCCCCCCCTCCCCTCCCCCCTCCCTCCCCTCCCTCTCTTCCCCCCAGTCGCTCTCTCTCTTCCCCCCAGTCGCTCTCTCTCTCTCTTCCAACAACAACATTCCGCGAAAAAGCCTCGGCACCGCCGGGCACTTCAGCTCGTCTATATATATAAATCGGTACTTCTGTCATTCTGTCTGTCTGTCATCGCGTGTGTGTCTGTTGGGTATGCGCTCGAAAGTTACAGGGCGTACCTACGCGCCGCGTTACCTCCAAAGAAAGCTTACGCTTCCGAGACGGTTTTTAAGCGTATTTACGTTTCGGCCGGGCTAAAATCGCGCCCCGCGGTATCCGAAAAACCTTCAGCGTTCCGCTCATTAGCATCTCATTATCAGCTCATTAGTGACAGAAGTGACCTCGAGGTTGACCAATCGTACGGCGGCTTGCTTCCGCGTGCGGCCGGGCCAATTGCGTGCGTGTGTTGCGGGCCTTATCGTTCTGAACCGAGGTGAGTCGCCGCCATCTTGCTTCCATTCTTTTTCCTGCTTTCTGCGTCTTTCTTTTCAAATATACATTTCCAGCAAAATAAAATTCAATTTATTAAATTCTTTTAAAATAAATCACTCATTTGTAAATATTTTATCTAACCTGAACATTCTTTTTCCTACCTTTGCCTGTTTTTTTCTTAGGCCTGAAAGCCTGGGACTTCTTGCCCAGCCAGGCCCGAGCTAGGTAACTGGGCTGCTGCTAAGCTGCTCCCGCGCCCCCCCTCCGCCCCGGCCGTGTCACAGTACCCAGGGCAACGGCGTCAGCCACGAGGGTCAGGTGTGCGCGCGCAGCAGGAGCAGGTGAGACGCGGCGTCTCTGTTCCGCGCTCGGGGGGGGCGGGGCTCGGCCGCCGGCCGTCTCTCAGAGCCGCAATCGGGCCTCGGCGGGGGGGGGGCGGGGCTCAGCCGCCGGCCGTCTCTTAGAGCCGCAATCGGGCTCGGCCGGGGGGGGGCGGGGCTCGGCCGCCGGCCATCTCTCAGAGCCGCAATCGGGCTCTGGCCGGAGGGGGGGCGGGGCTCGGCCGCCTGCCGTCTCTCAGAGCCCGCAATTGGGCTCGGCCGGGGGGGTGGGTGGGGCTCGGCTGCCGGCCGTCCTCACAGCCGCAATCGGGCTCAGCCGGGGTGGGGGCGGGTCTCGGCCGCCTGCCGTCTCTCAGAGCCGCAATCGGGCTCGGCCGGGGGGGGGGGCGGGGCTCGGCGCCCTTTCCCCCCCGCCCCCCCTTCCGCCCCCCTTCCCACCCCGCCCCCCCTTCCCCTTCCCGCCCCCCCGCCCCCCTTTCCCCCCCCGCCCCTTCCCCCCTGCCCTTCCCCCCCCTCCCCCCGCCCCTTCCCCCCTCCCTTCCCCCCTCCCCCCTGCCCCCCCTTCCCCCCTCCCTTCCCCCCCTTCCCCCCGCCCCTTCCCCCCCTCCCTTCCCCCCGCCCCTTCCCCCCCACCCCTTTCCCCCCTCCCTTTCCCCACTCCCTTCCCCCCCGCCCTCCCTTCCCCCCCCGCCCTCCCTTCCCCCCCGTCCTCTCTCTCTACCCCCCAGTCGCTCTCTCTCTACCCCCCAGTCGCTCTCTCTCTTCCCCCCCAGTCGCGCTCTCTCTCTCTCTCTCTTCCCCCCCAGTCGCGCTCTCTCTCTCTCTCTTCCAACAACAACATGCCCTCGAAAAAGCCTCGGCACCGCCGGGCCCTTTAGCTAGTATATATATAGATAGATAGAAGATATAGAATAGCTGAATATAGAAAGTTCAGAGGGGAAGTGAAAAAGGAAATAAGAGGGGTAAAGAGAGGGTATGAGAATGGAATGGCAGCCAACATAAAAGGGAATACAAAAGTTTTTTATAGGCATATAAATAGTAAACGGGTAGCAAGAGGAGGGGTGGGGCCAATTAGGGACCAAATGAAGACCTACGCATGGAGGCAGAGGGTATGGCCGAGGCACTAAATGAGTACTTTGCATCTGTCTTCACCAAGGAAGAAGATGCTGCCAAAGTCATAGTGAAAGAGGAGGTCGTTGAGATACTGGATGGGATAAAAATTGATAAAGAGGAGATACTATAAAGGCTGTCTGTGCTTAAAATAGATAAGTCACCAGGACCTGATGGGATGTATCCAAGGATGCTGAGGGAAGTAAAGGTAGAAATTGCAGAGGTACTGGCCATAATCTTCCAATCTCGTTGTATACGGGGATGGTGCCAGAGGACTGGAGAATTGCAAATGTTACACCCTTGTTCAAAAAAGGGAGTAAGGATAAACCCAGCAACTACAGGTTAGTCAGTTTAACCTCGGTAGTGGGGAAGCTTTTTGAAATGATAATCCGGGACAAAATTAACAGTCACTTGGACAAGTGTGGATTAATTAAGGAAAGTCAGCAGGGATTTGTTAAAGGCATATCGTGTTTAACTAACTTGATTAAGTTTTTTTGAAGAGGTTACAGAGAGGGATGATGAGGGCAGTGCAGTTGATGTGGTGTACCTGGACTTCCAAAAAGCGTTTAATAAAGTGCCATATAATAGGCTTGTCAGCAAAGTTGAAGCCCATGGAATAAAGGGGACAGTGGCAGCATGGATACGAAATTGTCTAAGTGACAGGAAACCGAGAGTAGTGGTGAACGGTTGTTTTTCGGACTGGAGGAAGGGATACAATGGTGTTCCCCAGGGGTCGGTACTAGGACCACTGCTTTTCTTGATATATATTAATGACTTGGACTTGGGTGTACAGAGCACAATTTCAAAATTTGCAGATGACACAAAACTTGGAAGTATAGTGAACAGTGAGGATTGTGATAGACTTCAAGAGGACATAGACAGGCTGGTGGAATGGGTGGACACGTGGCAGATGAAATTTAACGCAGAAAAGTGCGAGGTGACACATTTTGGTAGGAAGAACGAGGAGAGGCAATATAAGCTAAAGGGTACAATTTTAAAGTGGGTGCAGGAACAGAGAGACCTGGGGGTGTATATGCACAAATCATTGAAGGTGGCAGGGCAGGTTGAGAAAGCGGTTAAATAAACATACGAGATCCTGGGCTTCATAAATAGAGGCATAGAGTACAGAAGCAAGGAAGTTATGATGAACCTTTATAAAACACTGGTCCGACCTCAACTGGAGTATTGTGTCCAATTCTGGGCACTGCACTTTAGGAAGGATGTGAAGGCCTTAGAGAGGGCGCAGAAAAGATTTACGAGAATGGTTCCAGGGATGAGGGACTTCAGTTACATGGATAGACTGGAGAACATAAGAACATAAGAAGTAGGAGCAGGAGTAGGCCATACGGCCCCTCGGGCCAGCTCCGCCATTCAATAGGATCATGGCTGATCCGAATCTAGACTCACGTCCACTTCCCTGCCCTCTCCCCGTAACCCCTAATTCCCTTATCTGCTAGGAAATTGTCTATCTCCATTTTAAATTTATTTAATGTTGCAACTTCCACAGCTCTCTGGGGTAGCAAATTCCATAGATTTACTACCCTCTGAGTGAAGAAGTTTCTCCTCATCTCAGTTTTGAAAGGGCAGCCCCTTATTCTAAGATTGTGCCCCTTGGTTCTAGTCTCACCCATTGCCCCCTGTTTGTCCAATGTTGGGATATTTTTAGTGTCCTCTACTGTAAAGACTGATACAATATATTTGTTCAGCGTCTTTGCCATCTCCATGTTCCCCACCACTAGTTTCCCGGTCCCATCCTCTAAGGGACCAACGTTCACTTTAGCCACCCTTTTTCTTTTTATATAGCTGTAGAAACTCTTGCTATCTGTTTTTATATTTTTTGCTAGTTTACTTTCATAATCTATCTTCCCTTTCTTAATTAATCTTTTAGTTATTGTTTGCTGGCTTTTAAATGCTTCCCAATCTTCTATCCCCCCACTAGATTTGGCTACTTTATATGCCCTTGTTTTCAGTCGAATACTATCCTTTATTACTTTACTAAGCCACGGATGGCTGTCTTTTCTTTTACTCCCCTTTTTCCTCAGTGGAATATATTTATCTTGAAAGATGTGAAATATCTCCTTGAATGTAGACCACTGCTCTTGTACCGTCTTACACTTTAATCTGTTTTCCCAGTCCACTTTAGTCAATTCTACTCTCAGACCTTCATAGTCTCCTTTATTTAAGCTCAGTATGCTAGTTTGAGATCCAACTCTCTCACCCTCAAACTGAATTTGGAATTCAACCATATTATGGTCACTCATTCCAAGGGGATCCTTTACTAGGACATTTTTTATTAATCCTGTTTCATTACACAGGACCAGATCTAAGATTGCCTGCCCCCTGGTTGGTTCAGTTACATACTGCTCAAGGAACCCGTCCCTAATACACTCTATGAACTCTTCCTCAAGGCTGTCATGCCCAATTTGATTAGTCCAGTCAATATGAAAGTTAAAATCCCCCATGATTATAGCTGTTCCCTTATTACAAGCCCCAACTATTTCCTGATTTATACTCCGACCAACAGAGTTGCAACTGTTAGGAGGCCTATAGACTACGCCCACTAGTGACTTTTTCCCCTTCTTATTCCTTATCTCCACCCAAACTATTTCACTATCCTGATCCTTTGACCCAATATCATTTCTGACTATTGCAGTGATTCCATTCTTGATTAACATAGCAACCCCACCTCCCTTTCCTTCCTGTCTGTCCTTCCTAATTGTCAAATACCCTTGTATGTTTAGTTCCCAGCCATGATTATCTTGCAGCCATGTTTCCATAATGGCCACCAGATCATACCCATGTGTAGAAGCTGGGATTGTTCTCCTTAGAGCAGAGGAGATTTGATAGAGGTGTTCAAAATCATGAGGGACCTAGACAGAGTAGATGGAGAGAGACTATTCCCATTGGCGGAAGGGTCGAAAACCAGAGGACACAGATTTAAGATGATTGGCAGAAGAACCAAAGACGACATGTGGAAAAACTTTTTTACGCAGCGAGTGGTTAGGATCTGGAATGCACTGCCTGAAAGGGTGGTGGAGGCAGATTCAAGCGTGGCTTTCAAAAGGGAATTGGGACCTGAAGGATAAAAATTTGGAGGGTTACGGGGAAAGGGCGGGGGAGTGGGTCTAGCTAAAGTGCTCCTGCAGCGAGCCGGCACGGGCTTGATGGGCCGAATGGCCTCCTTCTGTGCTGTAACCATTCTATGATTCTAGACAACTCAGCCTCATTTTTCCACTAATTACTGCTGAGAAACCATCCAAGAAAGGTGGAAAAGCCCACTGCCTCCAGTCTTAGGGTTGCAATCTACTATTTCTTACTGATTATTAATGTCACTCCTCAAATTTAGCTGTGCATTTTGACTGCTCTAATAAGGATGGTATAGATTCTGTCCCCAGTTATTGCACAGAAGCAGGAATGCTCAAATAAAGCCATTCACACCAGGGAATACCCTCCTTATATAAAAAAAAGCAACTGCAACCAGTCTTGGGAAAAAACCTTCATATAAGATAACAGCTGGGTATGTCTGGATAGTTACTTAGAAGGAATAAAACTTTGGGAAAAAAAGCTGTGTTATATATAACTTCTTTTGGAATAAATACTAAAAAAACACACCTGTAATTGTGACTCTCAGGGACCTTCTGTCTCAATTTGTGCACAACCAGCAATGGAAGAAAATAACAGCTGATTGATTGGTTCTGACAACCTCCAGTCCTGTCCTTCGACTGATCTAATTGGTTCTAACAACCTTCAGTCCTACCCTCCAACTCATCTGCGGTTCGGACAGCCTCGAGCCCCACCTTCCAACTAACCTAATTGATTGATACCAACAGCCTCCAATCCCGGAGAAAAAAAGCCCATGTGAAATGCTAACAAGCTGACATTTGGAGTTAAAACATTGATGTCAGCTTAACATGCTAATAGCTGGTATGTTTGATATTGTAAAGTCGATAGGCACCTGAATAACAAAATCTTAGATAGTCAAGGGCATGTTGTTGAAGTAAGAGTTCTTTTGAAATTTACCCAACTAAATGCCATTCACTTCAAAACATTGGCCCAGAAATTCGGGTCGGAGGCTTCCCGCGGGTGCAAGCCTCCGACCTGCACTTACCTTGCGCGCCGGCTGTTGTGCTGTGGGCCCGCATGGGATTCCGATCCTGGGCCTGCTCCAACTGCCGACGTGCAGTGCTTGCGTATCCCAGGGGCGCAGTTAGTTCGAAGTGTCCCCTGGGATCACGTGGGCCATAGAGAGCCAATCATAGCAGGGAATGCTTCATAAATTTGACAGGAGGAGCTGTCAAACCTATAAATACTATAAGCCCTAAAACGTAACTAAAACTTCAAATAATTTTTTTTTTTAAATCACATTTTTAAAATAACTATAAATTACATGAAATAACTATTTTAAACAATAATTTAAAATTTTGAAAAAATTAATTACTCTTTCTAACGGGGCTAAAAATAAACTTACCCTTTAAAGTATTTAAAAATAATAAACCTGTGGAAAAAATGTTTTAATTTTAATTGCCTTGCGCCTGCTTTTTAAATGTGTAACTGTTGGAGACTTACCCTCCCGGAGAAATCTGCAAAAAAACGTAAGTTCAATGTGCACGCGCTGCCTCTCCGGCGCATGCGTTCCACCTGTCAACCCCTTCTTTCACGGGAACGGAAGTTCTGGTTTCCTACGCATGCGCAGTGCATGCATGAAACCAGCACTTTCGTTGGGCCTACGCGTGAGTACCCAGCATGTACTCACGCGTGGGGACCCGAATTTCTGAGCCATTGTTTTTCCTGTGCTGTCGCCTCCCAAATCCGTGCCCATCTTTCCCAGAACTCCATGTTTAAATCACTCCAATCAGGTTTCCGCCCCTGCCACAGTACCGAAACAGCTCTTATCAAAGTCACAAATGACATCCTATGTGACTGTGACAAAAGTAAATTCTCCCTCCTCGTCCTTCTCGACCTGTCTGCAGCCTTTGACACAGTTGACCACACCATCCTCCTCCAACGCCTCTCCATCGTCGTCCAGCTGGGTGGGACTGTACTCGCCTGGTTCCATTCTTATCCATCTAATTGTAGCCAGACAATCACCTGCAATGGCTTCTCTTCCCGCTCCCACGTCGTTATCTCTGGTGTCCCCAAAGGATCTATCCTTGGCCCCCTCCTATTTCTCATCTACATGCTACCTTGCGGCGACATAAGAATTAGGACAAGGTGTAGGCCATACGGCCCCTCGAGCCTGCTCCGGCATTCAGTAAGATCATGGCTGATCATCGACCTCAACTCCACATTCCTGCTCGACTTCCATATCCCTTGATTCCCCTGGAATCCAAAAATCTATCTATCTCAGCCTTGAATATACTCAACGTTTCAGCATCCATAGCTCATTGGGGTAGAGAATTCCAAAGATTCACAACCCTCTGAGTGAAGAAATTCCTCTTCATCTCAGTCTTAAATGGCCGACCCCTTATCCTGAGACTATGCCCCCTAGTTCTAGACTCTCCAGCCAGGAGAAACTGCCTCTCAGCATCTACCCTGTCAATCCTCCTCAGAATCTTATATGTTTCAATGAGATCACCTCTCATTCTTCGAAGCTCCAGAGAGTATAAGCCCAATCTACTCAATCTCTCCTCATAAGACAACCCTCTCATCCCAGGAACCAATCTAGTGAATCTTCGTTGCGCCGCCTCTAAGGCAAGTATATCCTTCCTCCGATAAATAGACCAAAACTGTGCACAGTACTCCAGGTGTGGTCTCACCAAAGCCCTGTACAATTGTAGCAAGACTTCCTTACTCTTGTACTCCAACTCCCTTGCAATAAAGGCCAACATGCCATTTGCCTTCCTAATTGCTTGCTGTACCTGCATGCTAACTCTCTACCTCGGCAGGTCAGCTGAGGCCGGGGTCGGTGGGGGGTTGCGGCCCCGCTGCTGGCTCCAGCCCGCTGTCCAAAGTGATGTTACACTTATTGGGATTGTTAAGCCTGCCCAGTGCGTTTCCCGGCAAATTGAAGGAAGCAGGTCTGATGATGTTGCTGACAGTGGGGCAGCCATCACCGATCCTCTCCGCATCTCCCAAAGAATGTCTGTTCCCTTGCAAACCAGGCCCTCGCCATCCATGAGCTTATTGTGGATGACTGCATCGATATCATGGCCCTGACGGAAACCTGGTTGAGGGGTGATGACACCTTACCCTTAACTGAAGCCTCCCGCCTGGCTATACCTTCCACCACTGGCCCCGCTCAGACCGTCGTGGTGGCGGTGTGGCTCTCATCACCAAATCACCAAGCCTGTCCCCCTATTCCTCCGGCAGTTTCTCCTCCTTTGAGCATCTCACCTTATTCCACCCCTCTCACCTCTCATTTAAAATTCTTGTTCTCTACCGCCCACCCAAGTACCATAAAAATTTTATTACTGAGATACCTTCACTGTTCTCGTTCCTCAGCCTCGGCACCGAACGACTTCTCATCCTCGGTGATTTCAACCTCCATCTCAATTCATCATGCTCTCTCTCCTCTGAGTTCACTAGCCTCCTATCCTCCCTTAATCTCTCCCTCCATGTAAACTTCCCAACCCATATTCACTGCCACCCTCTCGACCTTGCAATCTCTTGTGGCCTCGCTACTCCCATCATGTCAATTGCAGATAAGGCCATCATTGACCATTTCCTCAAATCGTCCTCCACCCACATCCTGCTTCCACCCACCCCCCCCCCCCCCACCCGCAACCCTACTTCCTTCTGTGTCCGCCCCTGGAAAAAACTCTCTCCTAGCTCTCTTAAAACTGCACTTATGAAATCCCAACTGTCCAGCCTCTGGCCCTCCATTCACCACGACATTTCTGCAGCTACCGATCTGCTCAACCACACCCTTACCACCATCTTTGATGCCCTAGTCCCTACTAAAACAATTACCCTCTCTCACCCTGGCCATTCCCCCTGGTACGGCCCTCACCTTTGCTCCCTTAAGTCCAAGGGACGTAGACTCAAACGGATATGGCAGACAGCTGGTTTAGCCATTCACCACCAGATCTGGCTGGACCACATAAAGCACTATTGGGTCCTGCTCTCATCTGCCAAAATTGTTCACTATTCCAGATTCATTCTGGAATGCAAATATAAACCCCGGCTCCTATTCTCTACTGCTAACCGTCTTCTTAAACCCCTCTCCCCTATCTTCTCCACCCTTACCTCCAATAACAAATGTGAGGAGCTCATGGACTTCTTTGTCTCTAAAATTGAGACCATCTGTTCATTTGCCTTTGCCACTTCCCTTCCTTCCCCTAGCCCACTGGACCAAACTTCCTCTAAGGTTCCCCCTGCCCTAGCCCTGAACTCACATCATTCTCCAGTTTCTCTCCGATCTCCCCTCATAATCTCTCTGCGTTCATCTTGTCTATGAGAACCACCTCCTGCTCCCACGACCTATTCCCACCAAACTGCTGACCATCCAACTTCCTTTTCTGGCTCCCATGTTAGCTGATATTGTTAATGGTTCTCTCTCCTCAGGAACTGTCCCCCTCTCTCTCAAATCTGCTGTCATCACCCCTCTCAAAAAAAAACCTTGATCCCTCCGTCCTTGTAAACTACCGCCCCATCGCCAACCTCCCTTTCCTCTCCAAAGTCCTTGAACATGTTGTTGCCTCCCAAATCCGTGCCCATCTTTCCCGCAATTCCATGTTTGAATCCCTCCAATCAGGTTTCTGCCCTTGCCACAGTACCGAAACGGCTCTCATCAAAGTTACAAATGACATCCTTTGTGACTGTGACGAAGGTAAACTATCCCTCCTTGTCCTTCTTGACTTGTCTGCAGCTTTTGACACGGTTGACCACTCCATCCTTCTCCAACGCCTCTCCACCGTCGTCCAACTGGGTGGGACTGCACTCACCTGGCTCCATTCTTATCTATCTAATCGTAACCAGAGAATCACCTGCAACGGCTTCTCTTCCTGCACCCGCATCATTACCTCTGGTGTCCCCCAAGGATCTATCCTTGGCTCCCTCCTATTTCTCATCTACATGTTGCCCCTTGGCAACATCATCCGAAAACATAGGGGTCGATTTTCCTGAAGCTGTCGGGAAGAAGGCGGGACTACAACTTTTGGGTTTTAGACCCGCCTACTTCGACATCCGGCCAATCCGCGCGATTTTCCCTTGATTGACCTTGTTGAGCCCGCCCAGCGGGCTCAGCAGGCCAATTAAGGGCCACCCGGCAACAGGTAACATCGCAGACTGCAATGTCATCTGTCAAGAGTTCTTGACAGATGAAATATCAGTGTTTCACAGCTGTTTGAAGCTGTGAAACACTAACAGTCCGAGTTCTAACATGAGTCCTTCTGCACAGACTCAGTTAGAACTCACACCGGCACTCAAAGCTGAAGGCTGTCACTTTTCACAGATCGCAGCCGTTCAGCTTTAAGTGCCGGCTGAGTGATGGGCTCCCGATGGCTACAGGAAGAAAGGCTGTTAAGGTAAGTACAGGTAAGTAAAAGTTCTTTACACACTTTAGACACACCAAACACACTTACCTTTGCACTCATGCACCCATCACTCAGCTGAACACCGACATCGCGACCCCTCCAATTCCTTCAACCCGACGGCCCGCCTGCTCTAACCTGGCGTGGTTTGGAGCCATCGGGAGTCCCACACGAAACCCCTCAAAATAGGGATTAGGCTAAAAACTGCCTGTTAGCTACCTGTTAACAGGCAGTTAATTGGCACTAATCCCTTCCCGCCTGGTTTCGGCGGGTCCCAGTGCGGGGTGGGTACCCGCCACCTCTGAAAGTTGCGTGGAGCAGGGTTTTGGGCGGGATGGTGTCGGGACCCCCGAATTCGGGATTTTCCCCCCCCACACGCCTGAAACCCCACCTGACAGCTCCAGGAAAATCGACCCCATAGTGTCAGTTTCCACATGTACGCTGACGACACCCAGCTCTGCCTCACTACTTCCTCTCCCGACCCCTTCACGGTGTCTAAATTGTCACACTGCATGTCCGACATACAGATCTGGATGAGCAAAAATTTTCTCCAATTAAATACTAGGAAACCGAGGCCATTGTTTTTGGTCACCTGCCCTAATTTATACTTGAATATATGAATCGGTGTCAAATTTTTTGTCGTAAAATACTCTTGTGCATGCCTTGGGACGTTTTACTACATTAAAGGCGCTATATAAATACAAGTTGTTGTTGATGATGATGATATCAGTTGACGCGTCATCAGCCAGTTTCCTTAAAGGGACCATGTGCAAATTGATTTTGACAGTTGTGCTGTCAGTGTTCTACAGCTTTGAGGTGCTGTAAACACTGACAAGCACTACACAGAGGAGCACGGCTGCACCCAGGCTCTCCCATGACTCCCTCCATATGCTTATGAAGGGAGTCACAGCATGCAGGGAAGTCCTCTTCCCTTCCCATGGGTGGAAGAGATCACCCCAGGAGATCAACACAGCCTGATTGCACATTGCACAGGAGGACACAAGCAGTGGCGCAAACCTTTCAATGGTCTCAATAGATCATGCTTACTGCAAAGCCACACTCAACCTCGTCCTGCTGTGCCACTCATCACATCCCCATCACTCTGTCTTCCCTACCCTTCTCCTACATATCCTTACACCAACTTACCTTGCACCTCCACCCATCTCTCTCTATCTACATTATCACATCCCCATCTCACTAACCACCCCTCACATTCACCCTCGTCCTAGTCAAATCATACGAACTAACAACACACAACGGTAGACACTTGGGTGTTTTAGTCAATGTTCATGTGAAGTTTCTGTTAATGTGCTGTCAAACATTAATATCTTTATTTTCCACACTTTGCGTTCTTGGACAGATTTGTGTGCGCCTTTGGAAGTTGCTTAGTGAGTTGCAGTGAATGGCGAGACATAACGGTACCCCCTGCAATGGTCATGAGTGAAATGAATAGCTTGGGCATTGTAGGGATGCTTTATGTTGTTGGTGTGGGGTGGTGCCATCCTGGCACATCACGTGGCAGCCAGGGTGACAGCGTCAAGTGAAGTAAATCTGGCTATGGTGAGACCATCCCTGGCCTCCCGGCCAGCAATGTAGTCGGGTGCTGTTGCCCTATGTCCTGTGCAGCATCAGTTGATTGCGGAGAAGGTTGGTGTTGTTGTTGGTGCTGCTGGTGTGCCTGGTGCTGCTGGTGTTGGGGTTGATCGTGGTGGGATTCTGAGGACCAAGGTGAGATTTTTTAAACCATACCGATGCTGATGGAATAGATGGTAGGTGAAGTTGAGATGACAGAAGCGATCTGTCAATGGTGAGAGAGGTTATTCCAATGAGGTGACACTGGATAGAGAGTTTGCGCCAAACACTTGCAACCTGCATAAAGCTCAATTCATCTTCCAAATGCAGTGAGCAACAGCTTCTGACCTTGGAAAGTGAACAGCTATGAAATGGGAGTTTTTATAGACCATTTTCAGCTGTCAAGTTAAGAAATCATCCCATGGTGACACAACTCCTGACCTGCTTACCTGACTTGATTCCCGAGCAGCGGGAAACCCGTGGACGAACTCGCAAAATTTAAAGGCGAGCTTAGCATAGTTTTTAATTGTCTGTTAACAAGCTCTTAATCATCTAAATTGCCTCCCCCGCCGCTTGGTGTCGGGTCTGTTCAGCGATGACAGACCCGACATCTGGGAAACTAGCGTGGCGGCAGTTTGACAGTGGGTTCCCTACCCACTGTCAAAACATTTTTTTTCCCCACCCTACCCGCCACCAAATGCACCCGCTGACCCCCCCAAAAATTCCCCCCTCTATGTTTCCTGTATGAGGACACCTAAATCTCTCTGAACACCAACATTGAATAGCTTCTCACCATTTAAAAAATATTCTGTTTTTCTATTCTTCCTACCGAAGTAAATAACCTCACATTTCCCCACATTATACAGGAAACTTTGTGTTATCCGGAGGCGAACCGTCCAACAAGCTGGAGCCACCGGCAAAAATCGGGAGCCGTTTTTTTATTCTTTTCGTTTCTTTTCTTTGCTTTTTTTGAACAGTCAAGCTCTGCAAGGTCTGTAGCTAAGCAACAGCTTCAGCTAGAGATGCTACAGAGACGCTTGCCGACTGTTAGAGGCTGTTGCTAAGCAACAGGGTTTGTTGATTCATACGGAGATGAAAATCTCCGTATGTTCCAGCATTAGCTCTGGAGTGTCCGGCAGTTTTGAGGGAACGGCAGCAGCTCAGTCCCGTCGGTGCCGGATAGCACAAAGTTTCCTGTACTCCATCTTCCACCTTATTGCCCACTCATTTAATCTTTTCTATATCCCTTTGCAGGCTGTTTGGGCTAATAATTGGATATGGCCATAAAACGGGCGGTGTCATGGCCCAATGATGTTAAGCTGCGGCAGGTCAAAATGGTCTATGTAGCACATAAAATTCGTGCTGAGACCTCATTACCATCATTATCGTCTTGATCACAGCGCTAAAACTGCTGTTAATTGGCTTACCACTCACCAGGTGGGCCAGTATCGGGCCGAGTCTAATTCCCAGTCATGTTTCGCACAGGCTTTATTCAGTACAAAGGGGAGGTGCAGTGATGCTACAGCACCTCATTGTCAATCCAGTTCCAACTTCACCTGGAAGAAGATGGCAGTGGAAGCAGATGGCTGAGCCTCAGCACAGGGAACAAGCCTGCAGATTCTCCGACGTGGTTCTTGAAGCACTGGTGGTGGCCTTGGAGTGGAGGTGGGCTGTCCTCTTCCCGCAGACTGGCAGGAAGCCCCCGTCCCATACATCTCGAAGGCTCTGGCAAGAGATAGCCGGCTATGTGATGGCCAGCACTGTGGTCCCCAGGTCGGCGATGCAGTGCCGCAAGAATTTTAATGACCTCACACGGCAGGTCAAGGTGAGTGAAGGCTTCAGCAAATGCCGTATCCCACCATCTGCACCACAAACCTCACACACTGCTCAATGCACCACACCATCACTTACCTACCAACAATCGCTACTTATCACCACTCAGACCTCACAATCATAGTTTCACTTCACCCTCACAACCTTACCACTGCTGCAACACTTACACCCACATCTCACACCTTGCACACACTGACAGCTATTCAACTATGACAGGCGCATCGCCCAAACACATTGCACCACACTCACACACTTTCCTTTCTCTTGCAGGCCTAGGTCACGTATAACAGGAGGGAGCAGTGGCAGACATGTGGTGGGGGGGTGGGGTGGGTGGGGCAAGCTGCCATCCAGGATCTCAGCCAACTGGAGGAGCGAGTGCTGGAGATGATTGGGTGGCAGGTCATGGAGCCCATGGCAACTGGCAAGTTTGAAGCCCTTGGGAACAACAATGGTATGCTCATTCCTAATCCTTCTTCTCACATCCCACTTCCCCCTCACGCCACAATCTCTTTTCACTTTTAAGCTCCTAATGCTGTATGCATGCATATCTTGCTTCCCCCCTCTTCCCTCACCTTTCTGCTTTCAGCTAATGCACCAGACCAGCCTGTCCCCCAGGCGATGGAGGAGAGAAAGGGGGGAGAAGAAGAAGACACAGCGTCACTGCATGTGACACTTGCAGACACCAACTCAGAAACTGGCGCTGCACATAATTTAGAGACCAGTGTAGAAGCGGGATCTGCACAGGGTGAGGCGCTGGGCACGAGTGGGCTGCAACAAGACCGGGGGAAAGGGTAGTTTGGGGGCCAGCTCCCCGGAGGGTGAGTTCGCGTGTGAGTCCTGCTGCACACGACTCAGATGAGGAACCTTGATGGGGAGGCCTTCAGAAGAAGAGTGATGGGCAGGCACACCAAACTGCTAGGTGCAATGGCAAGTTTGCCAGAGAGCTTCTTGACAATGTCAAGGAGCATGGAGGAGTCTCCAACATTGCACGGGCCTTTGCGCAGAGCTTGGAACCCATGATTTCCAGGTTGGGAATGATGGAAAACTCCTGAAGAGACCATGTCGACCCAGCCATGATGCTGCGTGTGATGGCGATGTCGCGACTGCCATTGTAGCACAAGTGGAAGTGACCCAACGTCTTAGTGCTGCAGCGGAAGCGCGGACCGCTCTAATGTGGTCTCAGCTCGCTGCCACCCAAGTTCAGACTGCTGCCATCGTGGCTGGGTTTACCAGTGTCGACCGGGGCTTGCAGGGTGTTGCAGCAGCCCTGCTATCTGTGCTCCAACAGATTGCTAGGATTGCTGAGGTGCTGCCCCGGGGGAGTGGCAGTGGGTCAGTGGAGCAGAACCCTGCTGTCCTCTCTCAGGATGACAGCATTCCTGTTCCCACCACTGCCACTCCACCATTGTCCTTGCTGCTGCCTGTCAGCCAGCCAGCCCAGACTGCTACCACCCATGCCAAGGTGGCACAATCTACAGCCGGGCCTTCTAGGGCCAGAGCTGCTCGAGGTCGTCCTGCAAGGCCATCTGAAGTCTCCGCCACGGAAACTCAGCAGCCTTCCACCAGTCATGCTGCAGCCACTGGGGGAGCACTTCGTAGGAGCTCGAGATCAGGAAAGGGCACCTGAACAGCAGGCACTAAGGGATTGCACAAGGTGATTAGTTGACATCGTATGTGTAAACTGTTTTTTGATAAAATTTATTAATTTTGTTTGGAATCTTTTGTGGTGTCTCTCATTTCAGCTTTGTGCCCAGGAGGACGCTGTGATATTCCGTGAGACAGGGATGGTATGAGGGGGATGTGATGAGCAATGGGGATCTGGGGTTTCATTCATTGGAATCGGAGTCTGATGAGGTGTTGACGGACAGCCCATCTGGAAATGGGTTTGGCTACCTACCTCCTCCCTTCCTCCTCGTCCTCCTCCTCTTGCTCATCTTCCTCTTCCTCCTCCTCCTCTCCCTTGTCCTCCTCCTGAGGTGGTCCCGCAACCCCTGCTAGCAAGGGCTGCGCCCTCATGATGGCCAAGTTGTGAAGCATGCAGCAGACCACCACAAAATGAGAGAGTAATCCACCGAGTACTGGAGGGCTCCTCCCGAGCGGTCAAGGAACCGTTGCTTCAGTAGCCCGATGGTCTGCTCGATGATGTTCCTGGTGGCAACACAGCTCTCATTATATAAATGCTGGGCGCGAGTTGTGGGGTTGCAGAGGGGAGTCATCAGCCAGATGCAGAGCGGATAGACCTTGTCTCCAAGCAGCCACCCTCGAGTTTCATGTGGTGGCTGGAAGATTGCTGGCACACCGGAATAACGTAGGATGAAGGCATCATGACTGCTGCCAGGATAGTGGGCATTGACCATCAGGAAGCACTGGGCGTGGTCACACATCAACTGCACATTAAGTGAGTGGTAGCCTTTACGGTTACGGAACATCTCAGGACTGTTATGTGGCACCTGCAAAACCATGTGGGTGCAGTCGACAGCGCCCTGCACCATGGGGAAGCCCGCTATCCTGGTAAAGCCACATACGCGTTAGTCCTGCTTCTCTGCTCAGAGAGAAGAAAATGTAGTCCCTTCTCCTGGTGTAGAGAGCCGCAGTGACCTTCCGGATGCAGCAATGGGCGACAAACTGTGAGATGTTAGCTATGTCTCCTGCTGCAGACTGGAAGGTTCCGCTGGCGAAGAAATTGAGGGTCACGGTGACCTTGACTGCCACTGGGAGAGCCGAGGTTGCCCTGCTTTCAGGCTGCATGTCTGGTTGCAGGAAGTGGCAGAATTTTGGGACCACCTCCTTGGTGAAGCGGAGCCTCCTAATGCACGGCTCCTCGCTTGTGGATATAAGAGAAGTGCTCTCTGAAGACCCTAGGTGGGTAAGGCCTCCTGTTGAGAGCCCACCTGGCCCTCCTCCACCTCATTCTGCGCGCATCATCTCTTCGTCACTGCCTCCGCTCCCTCTCGCTAAGATACTCGGGTGCGAGGGGAACTACCAGTACAGCCCCCATGACTGTGAGCAAGTGTTGTGAGCAGAAGCCATTAAATCAGAATGAAGGTGTTCTTCACTGCAGCAACACTCCCTGTTACCTGAGGACCTCGAAAGAAGTTAATAAAGCTGCTGGAGTTGCAGAAAGTTGCACAGAGCCAGTCAAACTGCAGAAACATGTCAGGTGCAAGTTGTTGCTGATGATCTCTTTAGATAACGCTGCTGGAGCCTCCTTCCTAATGGTCAACGCTTGCTCAGCTGGTCGCACTTAAGGCATGTCGGTAAGTGGAGCAGCGAAGCCAAAACTCGCAGATCGGGCATCAGTTGAGCATTGCACACTCACTGACGTCATGATCTGCATCATCTACATAATTTTGCTGAGCACCGACATCGTCAGCGCTGCTGGCCATGCGAAAACGGTGGCCGCCGTGGGAACCGCTGGTAGCAGGCAGAAGAGTGGCGGCCACCATTTTCCCCCCCCGAATCTGGTGCAACGGGTGGCTTTAAACCCCTGAAATTTTAGCCCAGTGTGTCCTCCTCACAGCTTACTTTTCCTCCTAGCTTTCTATCACCAGCAACCTTGGATACATTACACTCAGTCCCTTCATCTAAGTCGTTAATATAGATTGTAAATAGCTGAGGCCCAAGCACTGATCCTTGCGGCACCCCACTAGTTACAGCCTGTAAACCGGGAAATTACCCGTTTATCTCTACTCTCTAGTTCCCTATTTTCTCTCTCTTTCCGTTCTTGAATAGCAGGGTTAGATTTGCTACCTTACAATCCGCTGGGACAGTTCTAGAATCTAGGGAATTTTTGAAGATCACAACCAATGCATCCACTATCTCTGCAGCCAACTCTTACATAAGACATATAAGAATTCAGAGCAGGAGAAGGCCATATGGCCCTTCGAGCCTGCTCCGTCATTCAATAAGATCATGGCTGATCTTCGACCTCAACTCCACTGTCTTGCCCGATCTCCATATCCCTTGATTCCCCTAGAGTCCAAAAATCCAAAAATAGAAAGAAAGACTTGCATTTATATAGTGTCGTTCACGACCACCGGACATCCCAAAGTGATTTACAGCGAATGAAGTACTTTTGAAGTGTGGTCACTGTTGTAATGTAGGAAATGCAACAGCCAATTTGCATACAGCAAGCTCCCACAAACAGCAATGTGATACTGACCAGATAATCTGTTTTTTAGTGATGTTGATTGAGGGATGAATATTGGCCAGGACACCGGTGATAACTCCACTGCTCTTCTTTCAAATAGTGCCATGGGATCGTTTACATCCACCTGAGAGAGCAGGTTTAACGTCTCATCCGAAAGATGGCACCTCCGACAGTGCAGCACCCCCTCAGCACTGTACTGGAGTGTCAGCCTACATTTTTGCGCTCAAGTCCCTGGAGTGGGTCTTGAACCCACAACCTTCTGACTCAGAGGCGAGAGTGCTACCCACTGTTTTTTAAATATACTTTATTGAACATTAAGAACATTTACAACTTCGTGATCATTTCATTGTATCATACAAATCAATTCCGCCGCGCTGCACAGCCATTCTGCCACCACATTTTAACATCAAAACCTGAAGTTTAATTTGTCTCCTGTAACATATATTAATCGATTGTACTTTAAAAATTGATTGTAAAATACTATCTTTAAATTCCTTTCTGAATAAAACATCCACAGAGCCTTATAATGATCTTTTAGCTTATATTTAAAATACTCTTTTAGATTGATTCTCCTTATCTTAAAAAACAGAGCATTCCTTCTTTGCACAATCACAAATCTAGCCAAACTGAACATTAAATTAATTGCCGCTCCGCTAAACTCGGGCAGACTCTCCTGCAATCCCCATCTCAAAATTGAGTCCCTCAGGATTCCCATTCTCGCTCTTTGGTCCCCACCCAGCAAAAAAACTTCACACAACTGTTGAACATAGTACAGGAAACTTTAGTTTATCCAGAGGTTGTATGTCCGGAAACCTCGATCTACCGGCAGAAATCAGGAGCCGTTTTGTTAGGTTTTTTTTCTTCTCGTGGCTTTGTTTTCAACAGTCAGGCTCTGGAAAGTCTCTCTGAAGCTGTTGCTAAGCTACAGAGACGCTTCCAAGGTACGGGCCGACTGTTTACAAGCTGTTGCTAAGCAACAGTGTTTGTTGTCAGATACGGAGATGAAAACCTCCGCATGCTTTAACATTAACTTTGTATGTCCGGCAGTTTTGATAGATCGGCAACAGCTCGGTCCCGTCGGTGCCGGATATAACAAAGTTTCCTGTACTTAAAATCATTTTACTGTGGACATAACACCAGTAAATGGGACAGAGTCTCATCCCGTGTCCCACACACTGGGCAAGTTGCCCCCTCCACTGTCCAATCTTGCACAAGACCGTCATGGTAAAAATCCGGTTATGAGCCAATTTGAAATCCAGTTCAATCCACTCTGGACATTTAAAATTTGCCCACACTCCCTTCCAAATCCTGTTGAAGTCCAGCTGTGGGTATATACTCTGCCAAAACTCCTGAGCAGCAGGTGTCTTGAATCTCCATTCTCTAAATACCTCATAGAAATCTCGAGTATTGCAGTTGTCAAATTGGACCAACTCTCTCCCTTTCTCCAGCAGAAAGCTTGGAAAAGCAGGACGCATTTTACTTCCTTTGGAGATTTCCGCATTTATTTCTTCCATCCAATCCTGTGGCAATGCCCTCACAATCTTCTCATACATGATCCCTATTGCTTTTTCCTCTACCTCCTGATCCTCCTCCCACACCATGTCCCTCACTATCGCTTCCGGCAACCAACCTGGAATTACCTCGTATAATACATCTTTCACACATATAATACCAGCTTTTATAAAAGCTTGATTAAATAAAACCTCTCCTTCGATGTTGACCCGCCTGTTCAAAAGTAAGGGCTGTTCTAAAAATTCCTCAGCCCACTTGGGCATAAACTGCACACTTTTTAAAAATTGGGCCCAAGTCTCTACCACTCCCTTATAAAACCTAGGGAGAAGTTTAATCGATTTCAAAAACATATTATTGTATTCCATATACAATATCCCCTGCCCTCCTATCCCACTTCATTTAAAAAAATGCTCGAAACAACTCTTCCAAAAACTTGTATTTGACTTCTGAAGAAATTTCTTCACCCATTTGATTCTAAAGGATATTTTCTTCAAATCAATATCTGGGAAATTGAGTCCTCCCCGATCTCTCCGTCCAATGATGGTATTGTAAGCCACCAAGGCTGGTTTCCCTTCCCATAAAAACCTCACACAAGCCTCTCCGATGGACTTTTCCGCCCACTCAGGGATATCCTCCACTGACAATAAGTACCATAGCTTAGATAGCACGCGAGCAGACATCACTGTCGCTCTTCCTTGCACTTTCAACCACCTTCTTTCCCATCTTCCCAAAATCTTTTAAATTTTCATAACCTTCGGTTCCCAATTTAATCGATCCACTTCATCCCTGTCTTTCTTGCACCCCATATGCACCCCCAGAACTTCCAAAACCTCCACCACTTAAAGGGACTTTCCCCCAATCATTCCCCCCTACCCCTCCCTGCAACCAGGCATTGGGACTTACTATAATTCACTCTGGCTCCTGAAGCTCTACAATATTCCTCCACTACATCCATAGCTTTCCTCACTGACTCCCCATTTCTCAATGTTAAGGTTGTGTCATCTGCATATTGGTGTATCACCAACACCAGCCCAGAACCAGGAACCGCAATCCCAACTACACCTTGTTCCTTTCACATCATGTAACCTAATGGTTATGCTACCAATGTGTACAACAATGGGGACAGGGGGCAACCCTGTCTCACTGATCTCTGTATCGGAAATTACTTGGATAAAAAACCATTACATTTAACACAGCTAAATATGTTTGAATAAAAAATCCTTATCCACTCAATGAAATTTTCCCCGAAACCAAATGCTTCCAAAACCTTCAATAAAAATTCATGAGAGACCCTATCAAAGGCTTTCTCTTGATCTATCTTTAATACATAAGCCTCCCTCCCACTCTCTTCTATGAGCTCTATCGCATCTCGGATTGAGACCACAGAGTCTGCGATGTCCCGGCCTATGACTCCATAGGACTGAGAGGGCAAAACTATCTGCAGCAACACCGCCTTCATACGATTTGCCATAACCCTCGCCAAGATCTTATAATCCACATTTAATAATGTGATGGGCCTCCAATTCTTCAGATCCCTTCTATCCCCTTTATTTTTATACAAGCTAAGCTTATGACACCTCTCCTCATAGATGGGGCCAGGCTTCCCTCAATTTTAATTTCCTTAAAAACTTCTAAGAGCAATGGACTTAAAATCTCAAAAAATTCTTTATAAAATTCTGCACTTAGTCCATCGGACCCTGGGCTTCCCCCGCCCCCCCTTCATTCCACTTATTGCTACTTTTATTTCCGCTAATCCTACTTCTTTGTCACACATGCTTCTCTCATCCTCCTTTAAACCCTCTTCAATAAAAGCACTAACCTTCTCCATTGCCAAATTGGAAATGTCTTCTTTTGTATATAACTCTTGATAAAAGCTGCTAGGCACCTCTAAAATCTCCCCACTTTAATGAATGATCTTCTCCCCAACCTTCAACTCTCCAATTAATGATAATCTCTGTCACAGCTTCTCTTGCTCTAGAAAATATCTAGTGCATCTTTCGCCCTCCAATGCATCTCTAGCCTTTGCACAGAGAATAGCCCCCTTGCATTTTTCAGCTTGCAATAATTCCCACTCTTCCTTTAGCACCCGCAACTTAGTCTCAGCTCCCTTATCCCCTCCGTCAACTGCTTTACAGACATCCGTAAACCTTTTGTTTATATTCTCTTCTCTACGCCAGTTAGCTGCCGCTCTCTTTTTCCCATAACATACCGAAAAAACTTTTACCTCATATTTGAAATTGTCCCACCAAACTCTTCTTTCGTTCAAGAACAAAGGCTTCTTCCGAGCATTCTTTATTATATTTAAAATCCCTTCTTTTTAAGCAATTTCTTTCAGGTATTGATTGTTTAAAATCCATACCCCTGCACCGATCTTAATTCTGCTGTTCCTAATTCTAAGAACCAAAGCCAAGTGGTCACTAAAAAATACTTTTTTATAATAAATCTCCATCACCTCCGAACTTAACCCTTCCCGCATTAACACAAAATCTATTCGGCTCTGTTTTAAAACATCACCCACCCAACCTGTTCTAGAGAACTCTCTTTTATGGGGTTCCGGTCCCTTCATAAGTCTCTCAAATTTAAATTTGCCATCATTTTTACAATCATCCCTCTGGAGTTATCATCCTTAAAGGTCATCTGGGCTGAAATGTCCAGCCAAGATAAAAATACATTAAAATCCCCCACTATACAAGGATTTTCCACCTCTGCCACTTCAGTGAATAACCCTCGAAAAAACTCACGACGCTTGCAATGGTCGTTCGGTGCATAGATATTAAAGAGATCGCAATTAAATTCCTCCATTTTTACCCTTAGATGTAAAAATCTCCCCTCAGTGTCCTTGTCCACCAAGGCAACGTTCTCTTTTATGGACGGACTCACCAAAACAGCCACCCCTCTACGGTTAATGTTTACACAGCTTGCAAACACCTCTCCCTTCCAAACCTTCTGAACTCTTTCTAGGATATCCTCATCCCAAAAGGTTTCTTGCAGACACAACAAGTCCGTGCCTTTAAAACCCTGCAACAACTGCTGCAATTTCTTCTCACCCCTCAGTCCGTTCACATTAATCGAGACCAATGTAATCATGGCTCCAAAGAAGGGAAGTATGCCTGATAATGTCCCCATCATTTAATCTCTGGCCCCTCCCTCCTCTCATGCTCCTTCCCAACTTTTCGGCCAGCTGTTGCTTTTTCCTGCAGCCTCTGACTCTTTTTCATCTCCTGTTTGAACCTTCCCTGCTGTTTCAGCCTCTTCCTTGCATTAAGTTTGGGCCAAGGAGCTGCCCTTTCTTCCTCCTTCTGCCCCTCACTAACCTTTCCCTTTCCACATGATGCCACTTCACCCCCCATTTCCATGTCTCTGTCCCCCTCTAATTCCTCACTCTCAAGCTCTTCTGTAACTCTCTGTGCCTGCTCCCCATCAGATACATAATCCTGCTCCCCATCAAATACTTCATCTCCCATAGAGAGTCTTCCTGCTATCGCGGTTTCTCCAACAGTGCCGCTCCCTTCGACCTCATCTCCACCTCTGACCCTTGCTCCCTGATCCTTCTCTCTCTGGGACAATGGCGCACCTATATTGCTCCCTTCTGCCGTCTTTGTCTCGCCGCTCCCATCCTGCTGCCCCTTTAAGGCTCCTGTCTCTTGCACCCTCTCCTTGTCTTGCCCCCTCCTGCTCACCAAGATGTCCGACTCCCCATCTTTCTTTGGAGTACTTATATTTACCACGCACACCGCTCCTGCCTCCTCTCCCCCCGTGGACACCAGATTCTTTAGGGAGAGCTGAACCGTATTAAGGCTCGAGTCTGCACTCGGCCCTTGCTGCCCGCTGCTGTCTTTGTTGTTTTCCACTGTACTTGGTGTGTTTTCCACCATCTCCATCCTGTTCTCTGCTCCGCAATTTTCTGCCTCTTCCTGTGCTCTTTTCTCCTTCAATTTACCAGCTGTGTCCTCCGACTGCTCCACTCCTCCGGCCGTTCCACTCACACCTCCTGCTCCTTCTCCCATCTCCTCGTCACTCATAGAGCTTCCTTCTGCCTCACACTCACAGCGGGTGGGGCCTTTGTGACACACCCCACAGCTCTCCGCCTTGCAGCGCCGAGCGATGTGTCCAGACTCGCCGCAATTATAACAGTACAAGTCTGGACAGTTTCTTACAAGATGGTCGTATCCAAGACAATAATAACAAACCATCACTTGGTTATCATGCAGTACTCGGAAGTACTGCACTCCTTCCATTGTCTTGAATTTCATGCTGTACGGTAATGACTTCACCCCCTCTGGGAACCATACCTTTATGTAACGGATTCCATCTGCTACCCGTGTTCCTGGATAGTATGTCCTCTTTATTGCTGAGCAAATTTTAATGTCCCATGACTCCAACTTTTTGATTAGCACATCGTCCTCAATATAAACTGACAAGTTTAAGAATGAGACCACCACCTCTTCCGAATATAGCAGAGATACCTCCAAAAAATTATCGGCAACTTTCAAACTGAGTAAAAGTCTTTCCACCTACTCTCGGCCATTGACCGTCACCTCAAACCCAACATTTGGCTTTGGTCGGCAGGCAAAGCAGCTTCCCTCGCCACAGTCCTCATGTACCGCTTGGATAATATCCCAAGCTCGTATCTCCTTATCCTCGCACTGAACCACCACCGTGTTTTCTTTTCCAAACCTCCTGGGGTTCCGGCCCAAATCTTTGGGCCTTTTTCTTTCCCTTCCAACCACAGTTTCTCCCCTAATTAAATTAATCTTGGGAACACATCTTGGGCACTCCGGACCCCTCAGCAGCCATCTGGCTGTTGTTTATGGGCTAAAAAGGCCATAAAACCTGAAAAAAAAACCCACCACCAACATTTTACAAACTCACTCCAACTCCCTGCAGCAATCAGGCAACCAGTAACACCTGCTCACTCCTAGCCCCTCCCACCTAGAGAGTGCTACCCACTGAGCCACAGCTGACTCTGTAAAAATCTATCTATCTCTTTTAGAACCCTAGGATATAGGCGATCAGGTCCATGGGATTTGTCGACTTTTAGTCCCATTAGTTTCTGAAGTACTTTTTCTCCACTGATCTTAATTACTTTAAATTCATCACTCTCATTAACTCCTAGGCCCTAAGCTCTGGAATTGCCTCCCTAAATCTCTTCACCTCTCTACCTCTCTTTCCTCCTTTAAGACGCTCCTTAAAACCTATCACTTTTGTGCCCCACTATCTCCTTGTGTGGCTCGGTGTCAAATTTTGTTTTATAGTGCTCCTGTGAGGCGCCTTGGGACGTTTTATTATGTTAAAGGCGCTATATAAATACAAGTTGTTGCTGTTTAAATCCAAGGATCCTTGTTTTTACTTGTGGTAATGTGTGTCCCTCAGGAGATGAAATGATTTGGGAAAACCCAAGGCAATGCAAACTGTTGGAACAATTAGGATCAGTGGGAGGCACATTGTGGCAGAGAGTTTAACAGAGTTGATTGTTTCTGTCTTACACTTGTTATAGCTGACCCAGTTAAAGGCTCATTGTTGTCAATTTCTGTTTGGGAGAGAGGAACCTGCTGACTCTAAGCAAACATTGAAACTGTCCATTGCAATCATTCATTGATGTTAGATTTGAAAAGGCTAAAGCAGCACATCCTTTATAGAGATGCTCCCATATGAAAATCAGACATTTTGGATACTTCAAGCATACCATTATTGTAAGAATTGGGGTGTTTTACTTGTAATAAATGTTGATTGTCTCTCATTTTGCACAGTTTAAACATGATACAGGACTGCTGAATTATTTTCTTTTATTGATAATAATGATACTGATTACCAACCAACTTTTGTTAGGATTGAATATTTGACTGGAATGGGGTTATACTGTATCTCGCTCCTGAGGTAGGCCACCGTACCTTTGAAACTAGCCTGAGTCAATCTTGCTTTCTATAAATATTCTTTTTGCCTCTGTGGGGCCTAAATTGGATAGCCCCAGAAGAGGGGATTGTGATGCACGATTACCCCGCGCCCGTTCAAAGTAATGCAGGCAGCTCACCAACTTCGTGCTGCCTGCTCATTATAATTATTGCTGCGTGCAGTCAACACTAACCACGCTGTTCATTGGCTGCACACATCAGCAGGGGGCCCAATATTGTTACTTGCTAGTACTACTTAAAGCTAGCCTGCACCTCTTAAAGGGAAGATGCATTGTGGCTGCTGGAGGTGCTGAGATCATTCGGAATAGTGTTGTGCAACAAAGAACAATGGCTGACCATGGGAGAGAGCAGGCTCCAAGGTTTTCCGACACTGCACTGGAGGTCTTGGTGGAGGAGGTGGAAAGGCAGAGAGATGTCCTGTATCCACAGGGCAGGGGGAGCAGGAGGCCCGCCAGACACATGATAAGAAGGCAGTGGGAACAGATAGCCGCAGAGGTCAATGCCAGAAGTTTAGCCCCGAGGACCTGGATGCAGTGCCACAAGAAGTTTAATGACCTCACACGAGTGGTCAAGATCAGTGAATGCAGCTTCAAATGCCATATCCTACCAACTGCACCACTAGCCTCAGCCACTGCTCAATTCAGCACACCCCCATCACTCACCTACCAGCAATCTCTATCAATCAGGACTCAAACATAACATTGATATGCTTCCTCTTACCCTCACACACTTACCACTGTTGCAAGCCTCACTCTCACACCTAGCACAAAGGAAGATGGTTGTGGTTGTTGGAGGTCAATCATCTCAGCCCCAGGACATCATTACAGGAGTTCCTCAGGGCACTGTCCTAGGCCCAACCATCTTCAGCTGCTTCATCAGTGACCTTCCCTCCATCATAAGGTCAGAAGTGGGGATGTTCGCTGATGATTGCACAGTGTTCAGTTCTATTCGCAGCTCCTCAGATAATGAAGCAGTCCATGCCCGCATGCAGCAAGACCTGGACGACATTCCGGCTTGGGCTGATAAGTGGCAGGTAACATTTGCATCACACAAGTGCCAGGCAATGACTATCTCCAACAAGCGAGAGTCTAACCACCACCCCTTGACATTCAATGGCATTACCATCACTGAATCCCCGACCATCAACATCCTGGGGGTTACCATTGACCAGAAACTTAACTGGACCAGCCACATAAATACTGTGGCAACAAGAGCGGGTCAGAGGCTGGGTATTCTGCGGCGAGTGTCTCACCTCCTGACTCCCGAGAGCCTTTCCGCCATCTACAAGGCACAAGTAAGGAGTGTGATGAGATACTCTTTTTCACCCAGAGGGAGTTTGGAATCTGGAACTCACTGTTTGAAAGGGTGGTAGAGGCAGAAACCTTCACAACATTCAAGAAGCATTTAGCTGAGCACTTGAAACACCGTAGCATACAAGGCTACCGACCAAGTGCTGGAAAATGGGATTAGAATAGACAGGGCTTGATGGCCAGCGCGGATATGATGGGCCAAAGGGCCTCTTTCTGTGCTGTATGATTCTATGGGCTGGATTTTATCAATGGAGGCGTGTAGGTGGCGGGCCGACAACTTTTGGGGTTGTCGTCCCGCCTCCATCGAGTTGTGGCCAACTTACTCGATTTTCATTTAATTGACCTTGTTGAGCCCACCCAGCGGGCTCAGCAGGCCAATTAAGGGCCACCCGGCAACAGGTGACGTCACAGATTGACATTTCATCTGTCAAGAGCTTTTGACAGATGAAATATCAGCGATTGACAGCTCTTTGAAGCTGTCAAACACTGACAATCTGTACCCTAAGTTAATTCCTTCCTCTCAGGCTGATTTAGAGATCTCTCCAGAACAGAAAGCAGAATGCTGCAGATTTTGACAGCTCGCAGCCATTCTGCTTTCTGTGCCAGTAAGATGAGGGACTCCTGAGACCTGAAGGAAGGAAGGCTGCAAAGGTAAGTAAAACTTATTTAAACACTTTACACATACCAAACACACTTACCTCTGCACTCATGCACCCATCACTCACCTGAACAGCGGACATCTCAAACCCTCCAAGTCTTTCAGCCCGACAGTCCGCCTTGCTAACTTGGCGTGGTTTGAAGCCGTTGGGAAGCCCATACTTCAGGGATAAAAATAGGGATTAGGCTAAAAACTGCCTGTTAACAGGCAGTTAATTGGCACTAATCCCCTTCCGCCTCGGGGAGGCGGCTCCGAGCACAGGTCGGGCACCTGCCTCCTGTGAAACAGGCATGGAGGCGGGTTGAGGGCAGGATGGGTTCGTGCCCCCTGATTTCGCGATTTTAACCCCCACACGTCTCCAATCCTACCTCAACAGCTCGATGAAATTCGAGCCCTATGACTCTATGACTAATGTCAAGGAGCATGGAGGAGTCTGGCAGCAACTTTGCATAGCGCTTTTCCTAGAGCTTCGAGCCGATCCTGTCCAGCAAGGAACTGGTGGTCAACTCCATCAACACACTTGTGGACCCAAGTATGATGCACCATCCGATGGCCGATGTCTCCGCTTCCATTGCAGCACAAGCAGCTTCCACCAAAAGTCCGACCATCATGGCTGTGGATACTATTGTTCAAAGGGACTTGCAGAGTGTCACAGCAGTTCAACAATCTGTCCTCCATCAGATTACTAGCATTGCTGAGGCGCCGCCCCATGGAGCACGAACCTGCTGTCCTCTCTCAAGAGGACAGCATTCGTGATGCCACCCCTGCCACTCCACCAGTGCCCTTGCGGTTGCCTGTCAGGCAGCCAGCCCTCACTACTCTCGCCCAGGCCGAGATGGTACAGTCTGAAGCCAGACCTTCTAGGCCCAGAGCTGCTCGAGGTCGTCCTCCAAGGCCATCTGCAGTCTCCTCCACTGATAGTCAGCAGCCTTCCACCAGCCATGCTGCAGCCACTGGAGTAGCACAGCGTCGGAGCACTCAGACAGGCAAAGGCACACGGAAGACAGGCTTTTGGGAATGTAGAAGGATGATTAGTTTAAGTTTGTAAGCAATACGCAATAATTTAATTCATAAATTTGGTTTGGAATGTGGATTTTATTTTTGCATTGGGGCCAAGAGGACGATGTTATGGTCAGTAACAGAGGGAAGGGAAGGAGTGGGACTGTTGGTTGATGGGGAATCGGGGTTGAGGTTACTGGTATTGCACTTGAATTGGTTCTTCACGTACAGCCTGGACAGAAAGTGGCCGTCTAGGTAGTAGCCTCCCTTCCTCTTCATCCTCTTTCGCCTCCTGCTCATCTTCGTCCTCCTCTTACTCCTCCCTCTCCCTCTTCTAGCTGCTTGTTCTGCTCTGCATGGCCTCTGCTCATTCTCTCAGTCTTTCTCAATTCCAAGAGGAAGTCCTCCAAGTGCACCAAGTTTGTGCAGAAGCCTTGAAATCAGCAAAAAGTACTTCAGCACCTGCCAGACCACTCCCTGTAACTTTTGAAACTTGCAACAACTATGGAAGGCACCAAAACTGTGTAGAATTGTATCAACAGCCAGCGGAAATAAACCAGCAACTAACCTGTAAGAAGTTGATAATCCCTTTAAATAGCGCTGGTGGGGGGTCCTTCATGTTGCTTAATGCATGTTCAGCTATGCGAGGTTAAGAGAGGGCGTCGGCTGGAGCGTGGAGTTCCAAAATGGCAGCGCTGGTGTCAAATCAGTGTTGCACTGGTCTGCCTGCTCTGCATACTTCCAGCAGGCGTTAAGCGTGCATGCTCTCACCCCTTTACCAAGATGGCATCCAGCGCGCTTCATGTCAGAAGTGTGCATGCTTGGAGCAGATGCTATTTTTGAACCCTAATGACACTCTTAGCGCCAAAGAACGGGCGCTACCGAGGCCAATTTCGCCCCCACGGTGTTTTATTATCTGTGTGGGTTGATATATGTCATTTCTAGAACTTCCTGTATCAATTTTCTTTTGGCAGGGAGGCTATTTATTATCTATTTTTGACCTTGCCTATTCTATATTGATCATGTAGATTTGAGTTTTATGTGTTTTGATACAATAACATTTTCCTATTCTTATGTTTTTAATGAAATTCTAGATCCAACACAATATTTATTATAGAATTGATTTGTGTCTCACAACAATCCAAAAACAAATTCTCATCATGTTTTTGCCTTGTATTCTTTTCTTGTTCCTCCCCCCCAAAAAAACCTTGCAGGTGGAGTGGATTTTTGCTTTGTGCGATTGCCATGCTTCTAGTTATAGTGCCAATGTTCACTTTCCCCCAAAAACTACCACCTCGACAGAAGAAAAGAAAGAAAATGGGTTCGACTAATTCAAACAGTGATGATGAGATGATGAAAGAGAAATCTGGCAGCAGAGAACATAGAAAGAGCGCCGTCACTTCCTCTATGGGTTTTGGAAAGGACTTTAAAGGTGGGTGTACACAGTATGTTATTTTGTACCATTATCAATGCAAGTTTAGCTTAATTTGGTTCTATTCTTGTGACTGACAATTCACATGCATATCTCTCATTAAACTTATCTAGTAATTAATTTATTACAAAGATGTCTGTAGTACAGTAGCTGGATTTACTGCAAGAATGTTATATCTTGATGTCACTAAATCACTAATTATTACATAAATATTAACTGTTTAACAACCTCTTATAATTAAAAATGACTAATTATTGCTCAAAATTAGCTGTTTAATATCCTGCAGTAATTAAAACACAAATTATTGCATAATTAACAGCTTGTCAGATGTTAATGTAGACGATATAAGCTGACCTCTACTCAGCACGGAATCATAATTATGAGACTGAATATTTAAGTATAGCCATTTTTTTCAAAAGAAAGGGCAGTGCAAAAATGCCTTATAAATTAAATGAAGACTGTTGCATCTGTAACAAACATAACTGGGTTTGATTCACAAGTAAGAAAGACATGGTTCTGAATCACCACTGGCATGAATGAACTTTGTCATGTGAAGTAAGTCCATTAATACACCACTATCGGTATAGTATCTGTATACAGGAAACTTTCTGGTATCCGGCACTGACGGGACCGAGCTGTTGCCGTTCCATCAAAACTGCCGGAGAAACCAGCGCTAATGTTAAAACATACGGAGCTTCTGAGCTCCGTGTGAAGCAACAAACCCTGTTGCTCAACAGCTTCAAAACAGTCGGCGTAGCTTGCAAGCGTCTCTGTAGCTAAGCAACAGCTTCAGCTAGACCTTGCAGAGCCACGACTGGAGAAAAAAAGCAACGAGAAGTAAAAAAACTTATCTGAACCGACTCCTGAATTTTGCCGGTGGATAGAGCTTTCCGGACATTTAACCTCCGGTTAAAAAAAAGTTTCCTGTAATCTGTATTATGTCACACAGAGGGTGGTGAATATGTGGAATAGACCGCACAGGGAGACAGTAGAGGCAGATTGTATTGGCATATTCAAGAGGGAGTTAGACAGGCAGGACAAGTGATTGAGGGATGTAAGAGTTGGAGTTTAGTATGGTATTTTTTGAACTTTGGGACCAGTCAGATGGACTGCAGTAATTGTTTCTTGTCCTGTACACTTCTATGGGGGAGAAATTCAGTTGGTTGCGCCACCCGTTAGCGCCTTAAGAGGGCGATAAGTGGGGCGTGAGCCAGCTAGCGCTCGGGCGCGGCGAGACCTGCGCCTCTCGCGAAATTGAGCAGATATTTAGCGGCGGCACTAAACCGCAACGCCCGCTCAGCTGCGCACGCAGATCCTGACGTCATTTCAGAGTGCAACGCCCTTGGGGCACCCCGAACCGGAAATTAAGTGGCACCCCCCTCCTTTCCGCCTGTCGCTCCCAGCGACTGGTTGACTGGAACGGTTCCCAGTCGCTGTGGGGCTGGGGGGGCGCTATTTAAAGGGGGCTCTTCCTGGCTTCTTTGTGGTAGCCATTTTTGGACCACTCCTTCTGTGAGAGAGAGATTTGCAGAGAGACAAAGGGAGAGAGCTTTCTGCATTGAGTCAGCGCTCGCTGAGGTACTTTTGGCTTCTGACCAGAACTTTGTAGTTGGTTTGCTTTTTCACCGGCATAACCTTGAGTGGCCACATACTATGGGGGCTGCAATGGGTGGGAACGTTGGGCTTCTCTATTACATTGAGAGGGCACAGAGACGCAGAGAGAGAGTGCCAATCATGGCCAGACGGAGGAGGGCCAACAGGCGTCGGCACACGAGACCTTACGCTCCCAGGGTTTTCCGCCAACAGTTCTCATACATCAATATGTCTGAGGAGCAGTGTTTTCGGAGGCTGCAATTCAGCAAGGAGGTGGTCACTGAGCTCTGCCACCTGCTTCAGCCAGATTTGCAGCCTCAACTGAGGAGCAGGACGTCTCTGTCGGTGGCAGTGAAGGTCACAGTAGCTCTCAACTTCTATACCACTGGCTCCTTTCAACCTTTCAATCCGCTACTGGGGACATTGCCAATATCTCCCAGTTCGCGGTGCATTGCTGCATCCGTCAAATCACGAGTGCCCTGTTAAAAAGGAGACGGCAGTACATCTCCTTCCCCATAACCCCGGACAAGCAGCAAGAGCGCGCAATGGGCTTTGCAAGAATAGCGGGCTTCCCCATGGTCCAGGGCGCCATTGACTGCACGCATGTGGCTTTGCGGGCGCCACAAGAGAATGCCGAGGATTACCGCAACCGGAAGGGGTTCCATTCGTTGAACGTCCAGTTGGTCTGTGACCACAGACAGCTGATAGTCGCTGTCAATGCCCGCTTTCCAGGCAGCAGCCACGACGCCTTCATCCTGCACCAGACTTCTGGCCCGGCTCACCCAGGAGACTGGCTTCTCGGGGACAAGGGCTATCCTCTGTGCACCTGGCTGATGACCCCGCTCCGTTTGCCCAGCGCCCCTGCTGAAGAACGATACAATGAGAGCCATCAAGCTACCAGGAACATCAGTGAGCACACAATCGGCGTGCTCAAGCAACGGTACCGCTGTCTGGACCATTCCGGAGGAGCCCTTCAGTACTCACCTGAGCGAGTCTCCCATTTCGTTGTTGTGTGCTGCATGCTGCATAACCTGGCAATCCTCAGGACTCAGCCACTGCCACCAGACATTGGAGCACCAACAGAGGAGGAGGAGGAGCAGCAGCACCAAGACGGGAGGGAGGCACAAAGTGCAAGGGCCATCCGTCAGCGGCTTATCGCAAGTCGGTTCTAGGCCCCCTCTGAGGGAATGGCTTCTGCCATTCAAAGAACATGAATGGAACTGTGCCGCACCCCCTAAGCTGGTCAAGGCAACAAATAGTTCAAAGAGCAAACATGCACATTCTGAATACAGACACTTCTTTATTTAACAAACTGTGTGCCCTTCCCGCATGACAAAGTAATAGAGAGGAACCCCAAAAAAAGCAGTCAGTCACATAACTGGCTCTCACAACCTGGAGACAATGAACAAAACAGTAACCAAAAAATGACCACGATCCTCGGCCTTCAATAAAACATTTAACAGCATTTTGTCACACCTCCTACTTTTTGCCCTTTGAGGGTGATCTGCTTCGCTTGCGAGATTCGCCCCTTCCCACCCTGCAGCTCCTCCGCAATGGGACCCCAGTGGCTGCAGCAAGGCTGGGGGAAGGCTGCTGAGTGTCAGAAACTGAGACTGCAGATGCCCTTGAGGGACAGCCTGGACCAGCTCTGGGCCTGGAGGGCCCGGCTGCTGACTGCTCCAACTCTGCATGGGCGGCAGCAGTCTGTCCTACAGGTGGTGGCAGCCGCAGTGGAGAAGTGACAGTGTTGGCAGCAGGAATGCTGTCATCCTGAGAGAGGACAGCAACTCCCTGTTCGGACGACACACTGGCACTCCCATGGGGTAGCACTGCAGCATGCGGAGCAATCTGCTGAAGCACAGACTGCTGGCGATCTGCTGGCGAGGGCCCCGGCAATTCGTGCCTGATCCAGAAAGGGTAGCAGCAGTCAGTGCTCGTGTGGCCTCAATCTGCGTCTGCATGAGACCAGCCACTGACTGCATTGCAGCACTAAGCACTTGCGTGGCAGCCGCCTGTGCTGCACCAAAGTCCTGGAGACTCGTTGCCTGTGCTGCGTCGACACCCTGGACAATCATTGCCTGTGCTGCGCTGAAGTCCTGGAGACTCCTTGCCTGTGCTGCGCCGAAGTCCTGGAGACTCCTTGCCTGTGCTGCGCCGAAGCCCTGGACACTCCTTGCCAGTGACTCAATGGAATCTGGCATCCTTGCCACTGCAGCCATATGCTCAGTGTGCCTGTGCTCCGCCTGGGCGCTCATTTCAGCGAGGAGCCGCACCTCTTCTGCGCTCACTGTAGCAGGACTCGAGGCCAGACTCTCCCTCCGGGGAGAAGGCCGCCGAGCTTCCCTACCCCCCTCGCGTTGCTGCAGCCTGCTGAGCTTCACCCTCCTCAGACCATTCCCCCCTGCTCCCCTCCAGGGAAGACGTGTCCCCATTATGGCCATGGGCTGCCTCGGCTGAGGGTGGCACTGATGGTTTGGCTTCCTCCTCGTCGTCGCCTTCAGAGTCACTCACAGTGGCAGCTTGAAGGCCCACCTCCTCACCTGGCGAATCAGCATCTGAAAGCAGGGAGGTACAAGAGTGGCTTTAGCGTGAGGACAGGGTGGCAGCAAGGGAGGCATGAGTGCTGCAATGTACTGTATTGGTTCGATAGTGGCAAAGGATGCTGGTGTGAGGCACAAGTGGAAGGAGAGATGTGAAAAAGGTGATGACCTTACCATTGCTGTCCATAACGGGGTCGGCATCTCCAGTGGCGACGGGGCCAATCATCCGGCCTGCCATAATCCGCTGGACTCGCTGCTCCAGATCGGTGAGGGCTTGAAGGTGAGGCCGGCTTCCCCCGGTCCGTTGCTGCTGCCTCCTGTTATGCGCCAGCTTGCCCTGCAAGAGAAAGGACGGGCTCTGAGTACAGTGTGAAGCCCTGATCTTGGCTGCGCTGCCTCCCATGGTGGAATGGCCCTTACAGTGTGAAGCCCTGATCTTGGCTGCACTGCCTCCCATGGTCGATTAGCCCTTACAGGATTTTTGAGTGTCTGAAGCCTGCAGCTCCACGATTCTATATATAGTCACCTACAGGAAATGGAGATTCTGAACCCTCCATTACCGCATATAGGAAATTGACTGTGATGAACGCTGGGCCACTATAACACCAGAGATGACTGCCAAGACCTAAAAATCTCAGACTACAAAATATCTTGTTTGTCTTTTTCTCACCGTTTTGTATTTTTGGTTCTATGACTTTCCATTCTCTCCCTCGAGCCTTTCCTCACTCTCTTTCTTCCTAGCTTCTTTTCCTCCTTTCTTGCTCTCTCTCTCTCTGTCTCTCTCTCTCTCTGTCTCACATACCTCATTCTCTTTTGTTTCTCCCATTATGTCCTTTGCTTTCACTCTCTTTCACTCCCTTCATCCCTCTTGCAGATATTTTTATTAGTTTCTTCATTTAATTTTTGCTTTTTTTCTGCATGTAAACTGTTTCATACAAGTACATTGCTGCCTTCACAGGAAGTATTATAATATGAACAAGGTAAGTGAAAAGTATGTTTGTTTGAGTATTCATAGAATCATGGAATGATACAGCACAGAAGGAGACCTTTCGGCCCATCGTGCCTATGTTGGCTCTTTGGTAGAGCTATCCAATTAAACCCACTCCCCTACTCTTTCTCCATAGCCCTGTAAATCAATTTCCTTCAAGTATTTATCCAATTCCCTTTTGAAAGTTACTATTGAATCTGCTTCCACCACCCTTTCAGGCAGTGCATGACAACAATTCGCTGCAACAATTTTTTTTCCCTCACGTCGTCTCTGGTTCTTTTGCCAATCACCTTAAATCTGTGTCATCTGGTTACTGAACCATTTGCCACTGGAGACAGTTTCTTTTTATTTACTCTATCAAAACCATTCATAATTTTGAACACCTCTATCAAATCTCTTCTTAACCTTCTCTGCTCTAAGGAGAACAACCCCAGCTTATCCAGTCTCTCCGCATAACTGAAGTCCCTCAGCCCTGGTACCATTCTACTAAATCTCTTGTGCATCCTCTCTAAGGCCTTGACATCCTTCCTAAAATGTGGCACCCAGAATTGAGCACAATACTCCAGCTGAGGCCTAACCAGTGTTTTATAAAGGTTTAGCATAACTTTCTTGCTTTTGTACTCTAAACCTCTATTTGTAAAGCCAAGGATCCCGCCATCTTCACGGATTTATGTACATGCACCCCCAGGTCTCTCTGTTCCTGCACCCCCTTTAAAATTGAAACATTTTAATATTTAAAAAAATTCGTTCCTGGAATGTGGGCGTCGCTGGCAAGGCCAGCATTTATTGCCCATCCCTAATTGCCCTTGAGAAGGTGGTGGTGAGCCGCCTTCTTGAACCACAGCAGTCCGTGTGGTGAAGGTACTCCCACAGTGCAGTTAGGGAGGGAGTTCCAGGATTGTGACCCAGCGACTATGAAAGGATGGCGATATATTTCCAATATATTGTCAATGGGAATCAGGAGGAAAGCTCTCCACTGGCTAGAGTCATACCTAGCACAAATGAAGATGGTTGTGGTTGTTGCAGGTCAATCATCACAGCCCCAGGACATTGCTGCAGGAGTTCCTCAGGGCAGTGTCCTAGGCCCAACCATCTTCAGCTGCTTCAATGACCTTCCCTCCATCATAAGGTCAGAAGTGGGGATGTTTGCTGATGATTGCACAGTGTTTAGTTCCATTTGCAACGCAACGCCTCAGATAACGAAGCAGTCCATGCCCGCATGCCTGGATGGCATTCAGGCTTGGGCTGATAAGTGGCAAGTAACATTCGTGCCAGGCAATGACTATCTCCAACAAGCGAGATTCTAACCACCGTCCCTTGACATTCAATGGCATTACCATCGCCGAATTCGCCCACCATCAACATCCTGGGGGTAACCATTGACCAGAAACTTAACTGGACCAGCCACATAAATACTGTGGCAACAAGAGCAGGTCAGAGGCTGGGTATTCTGTGGCGAGTGTCTCACCTCCATACTCCCCAAAACCTTTCCACAATCTACAAGGCAAAAGTCAGGAGTGTGATGGAATACTCTCCACTCTCTACTTGCCTGGATGAGTGCAGCTCCAACAACACTGTGCAATCATCAGTGAACATCCCCACTACTGACCTTATGATGGAGGGAGATCATTGATGAAGCAGCTGAAGATGGTTGGGCCTAGGACACTGCCCTGAGGAACTCCTGCAGCGATGTCCTGGGGCTGAGATGATTGGCCTCCAACAACCACAACCATCTTCCTTTGTGCTAGGTATGGCTCCAGCCAGTGGAGAGTTTTCCCCCCGATTCCCATTGACTTCAATTTTACTAGGTGTGGTAAACCACTTTTATCGTTCACTATCGTTACACTATAGTTATCACTGTTATATTGTTCTCACTGTTCTCACTGTTGTATCACTATACGAGGTCGCCTCTTGTCACACTGTTATACCTGGGCTGACCATCACTGACTCCGCCCATGGCTCCACCTACCTGCCCAGGTATAAAGGTAGTCGACTGGCTGGTATTCCTCCTTGCTGGATCCGATCACCCATGAGGGTGGGCTCTGTTATTTAGTCAATAAAAACCTATAGTTACTTTCCTAACTCGTCGCTTTTCATTGGACGAATTGATAGGTATATCAATTTTATTGACTAAATTTTAAGATGTCTCATCCAGACGCCCCGCCACAACAGCCACAGCAGCCTTCAGACGCCGAGCCGCAACAATCACAACAGCCGGCTTGGCTGCGAGCCCTCAGACCACCGTACCTGGATCTAAATCCACGGGCAGCGAACGCAGCCCTCGACTTCGATCACTGGCTGGGCTGCTTTGAAGCCTACCTGGAAGAGTCCAACGTGCCTCAGAGATCCAAGCTAAGAGTTCTGAACGCCCAAAGTATTCGCGCTCATCCGGGACCTTAAAACATACGAGGACGCCATCAACCGGCTGAAAAGACAGTACCAAACCCCGGTAAACCCCATGTATACCAGGCACCTCCTAAGGTCCCGCCCGCAACTGCCAGGGGAGCCGGTGGAGGAATTTTTACGGGTGCTACAAGCACTCGGCAGAGACTGTAACTTTAAAGCAGTAACGGCGGCAGAAAATACGGAAGACAACGTCCGCGATGCCTTCGTGAAAGGCCTACGGTCCGACTACACACGGCAGCGATTACTGGAAGCAAAGGACCTCGACCTGGACAAAGCTGCAGCCCTCGCTCTCTCCCTGGAGGTGGCCCATCGGGACCAGGAGGCGTTCTCCAGGTACTGTTCGCGACCCTGGGACTCGGGCCCGACCCCTACCGCAATACCCTTCACCGCGCCGCCCCCGGGACCTACCTCAGCATCGGCGTCCCGGACCCGATCGGGACCGCCACCCCCGGTACCGGCTCCGACATCGGACCCCCGCGGCTGCTTTTTCTGCGGCCAGGAGAAACACCCGAGGTCGCGCTGCCCAGCTAGGAACTCCACCTGCTCAACCTGCAGGAAGAAAGGCCACCTTGCTAAGGCCTGCAGAAGTGGATCTTCAGAGGCCAGCAGTGCCTCATGCGAACTGTGGGGGCGGCCATCTTCCTTCAAGGCAACAGAGGCCAGCATCCCCACACGTGAGTCATGGGGGCGGCCATCTTTGATCAAGGCAACCGACCCCAATAGTGCCTCATGTGAGTTATGGGGGCAGCCATTTTGTCCAACCTCGTGGGAGACGCCATTTTACCCACCACGCTCGACTGCCACCGTGCCTCCAGACCCGACGACCGCCTCACCCGCAGACGACAACGACTCGCTCAGCTACACACTAGCCTCCGTCACTCTGGATCAAGCCCGCCCGCATCACCTGTCCAAGTCGATGATGGACATCAAAGTAAACGGCCATGCCACGACCTGCCTGTTCGACAGCGGAAGCACGGAGAGCTTCATCCACCCAGACACGGTGAGCCACTACTCCCTCCCCGTCCTGCCAACGCGCAACCGAATCTCGATGGCATCAAGGTCCCACGCCACGGACATCAGCGGCTACTGTGTTGTGACCCTGTCGGTTAAGGGTACGGAGTATAAAAACTTTAAACTCCTCGTCCTCCCCCAGCTATGCGCTGCCGTCCTACTAGGGCTGGACTTCCAATCCCACCTCCAAAGTGTCACCCTAGCATATGGTGGACCCCTCCCCCCACTCACAGTCAACAACCAGCGGATGTTAAACCGCCCACCGCGTAACACCTGCAGCCTATCCACCCTCAAGGTCCTGCCACCTTCCCTGTTCGCTAACCTAACCCCCGACTGCAAACCCGTCGCTACCAAGAGCAGGCGGTACAGCGCCGGGGACAGGGCCTTCATTAGCTATGAGGTGCGGCGCCTCCTGAATGAGGGCATCATCGAGGGGAGCAGCAGCCCCTGGCGTGCCCAGGTCGTGGTCGTTAAGACCGGCGATAAAAATCGCTTGGTCATCGACTACAGCCAGACCATAAACAGGTACACCCAGCTGGACGCATACCCCTTTCCCCGCATATCTGACATGGTCAATCAGATTGCACAATACCGAGTATTCTCGACCATCGACCTTAAGTCAGCCTACCACCAACTCCCTATCAGCCCGGAGGACCGCCAGTATACCGCCTTCGAGGCGAACGGGCGCCTCTACCACTTCCTTAGGGTCCCCTTCGGTGTCACCAACGGGGTGTCGGTCTTCCAAAGGGAGATGGACCGGATGGTCGACCAGAACGGACTGCAGGCCACGTTCCCTTATCTAGATAACGTCACCATCTGCGGCCGCGACCGGCAGGACCATGATGTGAATCTGGAGAAATTCCTCCGTACGGCCCAACGGCTGAACCTCACCTACAATAAGGAGAAATGTGTGTTTAACACCTCACGCCTTGCTATCCTCGGCTGTGTAGTAGAGAACGGAGTCATCGGCCCCGACCCCGAAAGAATGCGCCCCCTCATGGAGCTACCCCTCCCCCACTGTCCTAAGGCACTTAAGAGAACCCTGGGACTCTTCGCCTACTATGCCCAATGGGTGCCCAATTATGCGGACAAAGCCAGGCCCCTCATGAAGTCCACATCCTTCCCCCTCACGGAGGAGGCGTGCGCGGCCTTCTCCCTCATTAAGGGAGACATAGCCAAGGCCACAATGCACGCAGTGGATGAGTCCATCCCCTTCCAAGTGGAGAGCGATGCATCCGACTTCGCCCTAGCCGCTACCCTTAACCAGGAGGGGAGGCCGGTGGCCTTCTTCTCAAGGACCCTACAGGGCCCTGAGATCCGACACTCGTCGGTCGAGAAGGAAGCCCAGGCGATCGTGGAGGCGGTACGACGCTGGAGGCATTACCTGGCAGGCAAACGATTTACCCTCCTCACCGACCAGCGTTCGGTCGCTTTCATGTTTAATAACAAGCTGAGGGGCAAAATCAAGAATGACAAGATCTTGAGGTGGAGAATCGAGCTATCCACCTACGATTATGAGATCTTGTACCGGCCAGGTAAGCTGAACGAACCCCCCGATGCTCTTTCACGAATTACATGCGCCAGCGCGCATATTGATAGACTTCAGACCCTCCACAACGACCTCTGCCACCCCGGGGTCACCAGACTTTACCATTTCATTAAGGCCCGCAACCTGACCTACTCCATCGAGGAGGTCAGGACCATGACCAGGAACTGCCAGACCTGTGCGGAGTGCAAACCGCACTTCTATAGGCCGGACAAAGCAAGCCTGATCAAGGCCACCCGCCCCTTCGAGCGCCTGAGCATCGACTTTAAGGGGCCCCTACCGTCATCCGACCGTAATGTGTACTTCCTCAACATCGTTGATGAGTACTCCCGTTTCCCCTTTGCCTTCCCCTGCCCAGACATGACCAGTACCACGGTCATTAAATGCCTGAACGAACTCTTCGCCTTGTTCGGGTTCCCGAACTATATACATAGTGACCGGGGCTCCTCCTTCATGAGCGAGGAACTCCGCCAGTTCCTACTAGCGAGAGGTATTGCAGCAAGCAGGACCACCAGCTACAACCCCCGAGGGAACGGCCAGGTGGAAAGAGAGAACGCGACTGTCTGGAAGGCCGTCATCTTAGCCTTAAAGTCTAAGGGCCTACCAACCTCCCGCTGGCAGGAAGTCCTCCCGACAGCGCTGCATTCCATCCGGTCACTACTTTGCACTGCCGTTAACGCCACCCCCCATGAACGAATGTTTGTTTTCCCCAGGAAGTCGACTACGGGAACCACTCTACCAACCTGGCTGACCTCTCCGGGGCCCGTCCTGCTGCGAAAGCACGTGAGGGCCCATAAAACGGACCCCCTGGTCGAGATGGTGAACCTCCTGCATGCCAACCCCCAGTACGCCTACGTGGCTTACCCAGACGGGCGGGAGGATACTGTCTCCTTACGAGACCTCGCACCCTCGGGCACTCCGGAGACACCACCTTTACCCCCCCCCACCACCCCCCCAATTCCAGCCCAGGTAGACGGTATGCCGGAACCCCACGAGCCTTCGCCGACCACGCAGACACCAGCATTAACACCGGATAATGCAACACCGACGATCGGAGAGGCTTACGAGGCCTCCGGACAGACTGACATACCAGAACTGGTAGTACACTTCACCCCGCCGGACTCAAATCTAAAGAAGGGGTGAATGTGGTAAACCACTTTTATCGTTCACTATCGTTACACTATAGTTATCACTGTTATATTGTTATCACTGTTCTCACTGTTGTATCACTATACGAGGTCGCCTCTTGTCACACTGTTATACCTGGGCTGACCATCACTGACTCCGCCCATGGCTCCACCTACCTGCCCAGGTATAAAGGTAGTCGACTGGCTGGTATTCCTCCTTGCTGGATCCGATCACCCATGAGGGTGGGCTCTGTTATTTAGTCAATAAAAACCTATAGTTACTTTCCTAACTCGTCGCTTTTCATTGGACGAATTGATAGGTATATCACTAGGGCTCCTTGATGCCACACTCAGTCAAATGCTGCCTTGATGTCAAGGGCAGTCACTCACCTCACCTCTGGAATTCAGCTCTTTTGTCCATGTTTGGACCAAGGCTGTAATGAGGTCTGGAGCCGCGTGGGCCTGGCGGAATCCAAACTGAGCATCGGTGAGCAGGTTAGTGGTGAGTAAGTGCTGCTTGATAGCACTGTCGACACCTTCCATCACTTTGCTGATGATTGAGAGTAGACTGATGAGATGGTAATTGGCCGGATTGGATTTGCCCTGCTTTTTGTGGGCAGGATATACCTGGGCAGTTTTCCACATTGTCGGGTAGATGCCAGTGTTGTAGCTGTACTGGAACAGCTTGGCTAGAGGCACGGCTAGTTCTGGAGCACATGTCTTCAGCACAATAGCCGGGATATTGTTGTGGCCCATAGCCTTTGCTGTATCCAGTGTGCTCAGCTGTTTCTTGATATTATGTGGAGTGAATCGAATTGGCTAAAGACTGACTTCTGTGATGGTGGGGACCTCAGGAGGAAGCCGAGATGGATCATCCACTTGGCACTTCTGGCTGAAGTTGGTTGCAAATGCTTCAGCCTTGTCTTTTGAACTCGAGTGCTGGGTTCTGCCATCATTCAGGATGGGGATGTTCATGGAGCCTCCTCCTGACGTCAGTTCTTTAATGGTCCACCACCATTCACGACTGGATGTGGCAGGACTGCAGAGCTTTGATGTGATCCGTTGGTCGTGGGATCGCATAGCTCTGTCTATAGCATGCTGCTTCCGTTGTTTAGCATGCATGTAGTCCTGTGTTGCAGCTTTCCCAGGTTGGCACCTCATTTCTAGGTACACCTGGTGCTTCTCCTGGCATGCTCTTCTACACTCCTCATTGAAACAGGGTTGGTCCCCTGGCTTGATGGTAATGGTAAAGTGACGGGGATACGCCAGGTCATGAGGTTACAGATTGTGATGGAATACAATTCTGCTGCTGCTGATGGCCCACAGTGCCTCATGGATGCCCAGTTTTGAGCTGCTACATCTGTTCTGAATCTATTCTATTTAGCACGGTGGTAGTGCCACACAACACGATGGAGGGTCTCCTCAGTGTGAAGATGGAACTTCGTCTCCACAAGGACTGTGCGGTGGTCACTGCTGCTAGTACTGTCATGGACAGATGCATCTGCAACAGGTAGATTGGTGAGGATGAGGTCAAGTAGGTTTTTCCCTTGTGTTGGTTCTCTCACCACCTGCAGCAGCAGGCCCAGTGTGCCAGTTATGTCCTTCAGGACTCGGCCAGCTCGGTCAGTAGTGGTGCTACCGAGCCACTTTTGGTGATGGACATTGAAGTCCCCCACCCAGAGTACATTCTGTGCCCTTGCTACTCTCAGTGCTTGTTTCAAGTGGTGTTCAACATGGAGGAGTACTGATTCATCAGCTGAGGAAGGGCAGTAGGTGGTAATCGGCAGGAGGTTTCCTTGCCCATGCTTGACCTGATGCCATAAGACTTCATGGGGTCCAGGGTCCAGAGTCAATGTGGAGGACTCCCAGGGCCATTCCCTCTCGACTGTATACCACTGTGCCGCCACCCCTGCCGTTGGGACAGGACATTCCCAGGGATGGTGATGGAGGAGTCTGGGACATTGAAAGGTCTGATTCTGTGAGTATGACTATGTCAGGCTGTTGCTTGACTAGACTGTGGGACAGCTCTCCCAATATTGGCACAGTTCCCCCGATGTTGGTGAGGAGGACTTTGTAGGGTCGACTGGGCTGGGTGTGCCATTTTTGTGTCCGAAGCCATTGCCGGGTGGTGCTTATTATTGTTTCTTGTAGCAGTTTGTTATAATTGAGTGGCTTGCTAGGCCATTTCAGAGGGCAATTAAGAGTCAACCAGATTGCTGTGGGGTTGGAGTCACATATAGGCCAGACCGGGTAAGGACAGCAGATTTCCTTCCCTAAAGGGCATTAGTGCACCAGATGGGTTTTTATGACAATCCGGTAGTTTCATGGTCACCATTACTGATACGAGCTTTTTATTCCAGATTTATTTAATTAACTAAATTTAAATTCCCCAGCTGCTATCGTGGGATTTGAACTCACATGCTACCAGATCATTAGTCCAGGCCTCTGGATTACTAGTCCAGTAACATTACCACTGTGCTATCAACCATTCCCTATTGCATTTGTAATAAATGGCATTTTATCTTTCAGGCTCATATTGTAAAGATTTTGGATTCATTTGTGTAAAGTCCGTGCCTCAATAATACATGGACTTCGGGAGAACAGTTTAACAGGTACTTTACTGAACAAGAGGCAGCTTGAAACTGAAACTACAGAAGCCTGCTAGGGCCTTTTATACATGGGTGGTCACTGCCGGTACTGCAGTCTAAGACCAGTTATTCCCTTAAAGGTACATACACAACAATTCCTCCCCTTTTAGATAAACAGTACATAACATTCATTTAACAACTTAGTCGCCTGCTCCCGGAGTCCTTATCACTCTCCTGATCTTCTGAACTACTATCTGTCAGTTTCTTTACTTTCCTGTACTGTTCCTTAGTAGTTCTTGTCGTGTTGGTCTTCTTTCCCGACCTGCAGACTCTTGCTATATGTCCCATTTTCCCGCATTGCCTGCATATTTTGTCTTTAAACCAGCAGTCCTTCTGCTCATGGGTTGTTCTGCTGCAGCGATAGCACTTTTCGGCTCCATACACCATTTCGTTAGCGCTATATTCTTGTGGTTTCTGTTGTATTTCCGCAGCTCCCCGTGCTGCTGCTTCGTAGGATACTGTCACGCTGAAAGCCTGTTGTAGCGTCAGGTCCTTTTTTGAAAGTAGTCGTTTCTGGGTTCCTTCACTCTGGAGCCCGCAGACAAACTTATCCCGTAAGGTGTCTGCCAGTCCTGCTCCGAACTGGCAGTGCTTCGATAACTTGCGTAGTTCCGTAAGATAGTCAGCATTGCTCTCATCTTTGTGCTGGTTTCTTTTATGGAACTTGAATCTTTCTGCTATCAGCAGTGGTGTAGGGCTTAGATGTTCCTGTAAGATATGAACAATCTCCTCAAAACTTTTCTCCATTGGTTTAGCTGGGGTAATTAAATTCCGCAATAGGCCGTACGTACTCGCACCCATCAGATTTAATAATACCAACGCCCTCTTTCCATCAGCCACCTCATTTGCCTTGCAGTACACTTCAATTCTTTCCACATACGTGGTCCAGTCTTCTACTTCGTTGTCGAAAGCAGTGATACTGCCACTTTTCGGCATCTTGGGCGATTAAAAATGGCGCCTCCCGCGCTTTTGCTTCTTCCCCAGTGGAATAAAATGGCGCCTCCCGCGCTTTTGCTTCTTCCCCAACGGGATAAAATGGCGCCTCCCGCGCTTTTGCTTCTTCCCCTTACTGCCACGCTGCTCCTAGCGTTCTGCAGGGTAATGGCGGCGACCCGCAGCTTCGGCGCGTCTCGCTTTCCTTCCCCCCCGTTTAGTTTCTCTCCGCTGTCCTGTTCTCGAGCACCGACCACGCCCTGTGCGCTCCACCCTCTCTCTCTTGTTTTCTTTTCCCGACGACGCTGCGCGGCCCGATTTGTAGAGCCGCTCGATCGAGCTTGAGCCCGCCGCAGTCCGGAAGGGTCAGCGCGCTACCTGCTACCAGCACGATTCGCTGGAACCACAGTCTCTCCCGCAATTCTCCAAACACCGATGGATTCTTTGGGCGGTTGCCCTCGGTCAACGCCCGTTGCTCAGACTACGACCTTCCAGGACCTTCCTTTCAGGCGAGATCCCCGTGAGATGATGCCACACTGCAGGTGAGTTCGAACTTACTCGTCGCCACTGTAAAGTCCGTGCCTCAATAATACACGGACTTCGGGAGAACAGTTTAACAGGTACTTTACTGAACAAGAGGCAGCTTGAAACTGAAACTACAGAAGCCTGCTAGGGCCTTTTATACATGGGTGGTCACTGCCGGTACTGCAGTCTAAGACCAGTTATTCCCTTAAAGGTACATACACAACAATTTGCATTTGTAACGCCCAATATTTCAGCATTCTTTTGCTTAAAAAGATTGCCAGAAGCACAGATCATGTAACCAAAACATTGGATATTACTAAATGTTTCAAGATTTTGTACTGCTATAAATGTTTCAGTCTATATTTCATAAAATGTTAAATGTTGGATATCTGCAAATTAATATTTCAAATTGTATTAAGCTATTGCTATGCCTAAGTAATTTACCTTTTAATTCAATTGAAATTGGTTCAAAAAATCTATTTTCAATTGTATGTAGACAGTGAACAGATTTGAAATTTCATAAAATGAAGGTAAGGTACATGCATTTCTCCACATAGTTCCCATGTTGGGAAGACTCAGGGGGAGAAATTCATTATAGCTCCGTTTGTGGCGCTAAATCTTAAAAGTTTGGAAAATTAGTGCCAGGCGGGCAGAAACCCGCGAAAAAAAGTGGAACAAGAGAGGTAAGTTTTTTTTTTACTTACCTCGGCCACCTCGCCTTTAATCATTGCACCCGAAGCGGCTGGCCGGCCGCCCGAAGCACACCTCCTGCAGGTGTCGGTGTTTCGCCTGTCGCTGCTGCAGGGGGCGGAAGTCAATTTTGGGTCTGGTGCGCTACCGTGGTGATGCGCACGGTGATGACGTCACGATCTCCAGGCAAAGGAGATTGGGGCGCAACGCTGTAGCGCCACCGCCAAACTCCCGCCGACTATGACAGGAGTCGATGTCAGCGTCACGCCTGGTCACAAAGCCATTAGCGCCCCGTTAGGAGGAGCAAAGGCACCCAATTTCACCCCTTCACTTTTTAATATTACCTCTCTTGCTGGGAGGGGCGCCCAACTTATCACGTTCCTGATGATTAGGCTGAAATGAGGAACACACAATGTGAGGAATGTTAGATGGAAGCAGCATTCTACTATTTCGTGACATGGCTACTTTAAAAAACAATCTTGTTGCTACTGGAGAGATTTCCTGTGGTTGCTATGTGTAGCAAAATTGTAAAGGAGTTCTGAAAGATTTACAAGAAATAATGGTCAGAAGAAGTCTTCTTGCTGCACTTATATTGTCAATGACACCTAATCCCCAATTTTAACTCTGGGCTAGTTCTCGGCAAGTGAGTAGCGGTGTGAGTTAGAAGCTCACCCGCTGCTTCACAAGTCAGACCAGAGCTATTTTAACTCTGGGGCCTTATTTAAATCTCACCAGTTGGGAAGCGGCAGGAAATTACACCGAGGCTACGCACCAACACCAGGTAGGTGGTGGGATTGGCTGCTGGAGCCGTCTTGTGGGACTCTCGGGATCTGGAAGAGGGAATGAGTCCCCGACAGGGAATGTCTAAGCTTTATCTATTACAGTTGGATGCTCGTGCTCCTCCTGGCCCCATAACGAAAGTAAAAAAGGTACCTGTTTGGGCCTCATCTTGCCCTGATCCTCTTCCATGTTGTCTTCACTTGACGGGAAAGCTACAGCGGTTTACCACTCAAGCCGTTGAGTTAAAATTGCAGTTGGGTGCCGATGACATATGTAAAAAATAACCCATTGACTTTGGCCGCGTGTCCTTGCCACCTGCTCAGTAGAGCAGGTTAAAACCAGAAGCGGTAAACTCCCAGCAGCTCCAGGACAGGTAGGTAACCTGGGCCATTTTAACTGTTAAAATCACCCATAGTGACCAAAGGAAATCTTCCATATAGGTGGCTGTTTATAATCACACATAGATGCACTGTTATTCATTACACCATTGGTCAGTGTTCACGCAGACAGTGAAACTCTTATGAGGCTCCTGCTGCTAATAGAAATGATTCCCACTGCTGCATAATGTAAGTGGGAATTCTTTTATGAACAGAACAGCGGCTAAAATCTCTTCCATTATCAACAGCAGTCAGGTAGAAACAGCACTGAGCAGGGAAGGAAGAGAAGGAAATAGATGGCAATGAAGGGGTGAGGGAGGGGGGAAAGAAAGGGAAATAACAACAGAAAATGCTGGAAAAACTCAGCAGGTCAGGCAACATCCGTGGAGAGAAATTTGAGTTGACGTTTCGGGTTGGACCCTTCTTCAAAACTGGAAAGAAAAGAAACTAGATCGGAGGCAGGGCTGCGATCGGACAAAAGAATAAAAGAAACAAAAGAAGTAAAAGAGATTAGAAGCTAGACGAGATGGTAATAGGCTGGGATTAGGTGTAAAGTGTACTGGCAGGGCAAAAGATAGCTGCCAGGTGTGAGAGAGAAACAAAAGGAAAGGGGGGGGGGGGGAAAGGAGTGGAACAATTACAAGAGAAAATGAAATGGGGGCCGAGCTTATGATCTGAAATTGTTGAACTCGATATTGAGTCCGGAAGGCTGCAGACTGCCTAATCGGAAGATGAGGTGCTGTTCCTCGAGTTTACGTTGAGCTTCCGTGGAACAATACAAGAGGCCAAGGACGGTGAGGTCCGAGTGGGAATGGAGCGGTGAATTAAAATGACAGGCGACCGGAAGCTCGGGGTCACCCTTACGGACTGAACGGAGGTGTTCCGCAAAGCGGTCACCCAATCTGCGTTTGGTCTCCCCAATGTAGAGGAGACCGCATCGTGAGCAGCGAATACAGTATACTAGATTGCGAGAAGTACAAGTAAATCGCTGTTTCACCTGGAAGGGGTGTTTGGGGCCCTGGACAGTGGGAAGGGGGGAGGTATAGGGGCAGGTGTTACATCTCCTCCGCTTGCACGGGAAGGTGCCAGGCGAAGAGGAAGGGCTGTTTGGGGTGATAGAGGAGTGGACTAGGGTGTCTCGGAGGGAGCGGTCCCTGCGGAATGCTGAAAGGGGAGGGGAGGGGAAGATACGTTTGGTGGTGGGATCACTTTGGAGGTAGCGGAAATGCCGGAGGATGATCCGTTGAATGTGGAGGCTGGTGGGGTGAAAGGTGAGGACAAGGGGAACCCTATCGTGGTTCCGGGAGGGAGGGGCAGGGGTGAGGGCAGAAGTGCGGGAGATAGAACTGACACGGTCGAGGGCAGTGTCAACCACAGTAGAGGGGAATCCTCGGTTGCGGAAAAAGGAAGACATGTCTGAAGCACTGGTGTGGAAGGTGGCGTCGTCGGAGCAGATACGGCGGAGGCGGAGAAACTGGGAGAATGGAATAGAGTCCTTACAGGAAGCGGGGTGGGAGGAAGTGTAGTCCAGGTAGCTGTGGGAGTCAGTGGGCTTGTAGTAAATATTGGTCGATAACCTATCCCCAGAGATGGAGACGGAGAAGTCGAGGAAGGGAAGGGAAGAGTCCGAGATGGACCATGTGAAGGTGAGGGAAGGGTGGAAATTGGAGGCAAAGTGAATGAAATTGTCAAGTTCGGGGCGAGAGCAGGAAACGGCACCGATACAGTCATCAATGTATCGGAAAAAGAGGTGAGGGAGGGGACCCGAGTAGGACTGGAACAAAGATTGTTCCACATAGCCCACGAAAAGGCAGGCATAGCTAGGACCCATGCGGGTACCCATGGCAACACCTTTGATTTGGAGGAAATGAGTGGAGTTAAAGGAGAAGTTGTTCAATGTGAGAACAAGTTCAGCCAGGCGGAGGAGGGTCGTGGTGGATGGGGACTGGTCGGGCCTCTGTTCGAGGAAGAAGCGGAGCGCCCTCAGGCCATCCGGGTGGGGGATGGAGGTGTAGAGGGATTGTACGTCCATGGTGAAAAGGAAGCGGTTGGGGCCAGGAAACTGGAAACTGTTAAAGTGGCGGAGGGCGTCCGAAGAGTCGCGGATGTAGGTGGGAAGAGACTGGACAAGGGGAGAAAAGATAGAGTCAAGATAGGAAGAGATAAGTTCTGTAGGGCAAGAACAGGCTGAAACGATGGGTCTACCAGGGCAGTCCTGTTTGTGGATCTTGGGAAGGAGGTAGAAGCGGGCTGTGCGGGGTTGGGGAACTATGAGGTTGGTGGCAGCAGGGGGAAGATCTCCAGAGGAGATGAGGTCAGTGACAGTCTTGGAAACGGTGGTTTGAAGTTCGGTAGTGGGGTCATGGTCCAGGTGGAGGTAGGAGGAGGTGTCGGAGAGTTGGCGTTCAGCTTCCGCTAGGTAGAGGTCAGTGCGCCAAACAACAACAGCACCACCCTTGTCAGCGGGTTTAATGACAATGTCAGGGTTGGATCTAAGAGAATGGCGTCATGCAAGTTAAGAGGGAGGTAGGTTGGAGTGAGTGAGGGGAGCAGAGAAATGGAGACGGCCGATGTCACGGCGGCAGTTAGCGATGAAAAGATCTAGAGAGGGTATTTTGCTATCGGGAAAGAAAGGGAGTTGGAATGGAGCAGAAGCTGCAGCAGTGTTTTTGGTGGGCGAGGAAGGAGCGCTCTAGCATTAACTGAGAGGGAGTGGGGAGGCAGAGTTTCAGCAGTACATAGAATAAACAGCACAGAAACAAGCCATTTGACCCAACTAGTCTGTGCTGGTGTTTATACTCCACACGAGTCTCCTCCCATTGCATCTACCTCATCTTTTCAGCATAACTTTTTAATCCTCTCATGTACTCATCTAGTTTCTTTTTGAAAGCATCTAAGCTATTTGCCTCAACCACTTCCTGTGGTAGCGTGTTCCACATTCTAACCACTCTCTAAGCAAAGAAATTTCTCCTTATTTCCCTATTGGATTTATTGGTAACTAGCTTGTATTTATGGCTTGTGGTTTTGGATTCTCCCACAAGTGGAAACATTTTCTGCACATCTACCCTGTCCAACCCATTCATAATTTTAAAGACCTCTGTCAGGTCATCTCTAAGTCTTCTCTTTTCTAAAGAAAAAGCCCCGACCGGTTCAATCTTTCCTGATAGCTGTAATCTCTCAGTTCTGGTACCATCCTTATAAATCTTTTTTGCACTTTTTCCAGTGCTTCTATGTCCTTTTTATAGTACGGAGACCAGAACTGTGTACAGTACTCCAAGTGCGGCCTGACCAGGGTCCTATACAAGTTTAACATAACTTCACTACTTTTGAATTCTATATCCCTAGAAATAAATCCCAGTGCTTTGCTAACCTGTGATGCTGCTTTTAATGAATTGTTCACCTGTACCCCTAGATCCCTTTGCTCTTAGAATCATAGAATGGTTACAGCACAGAAGGAGGCCATTCAGCCCATCTCGCCCGTGCCAGCTCTCTGCAAGAGCACTTCAGCTAGTCCCACTCCCTCACCCTTTCCCCGTGGCCCTGCAAATTTCTTTCCTTCAGGCACTTATCTAATTCCCTTTTGAAAGTCATGATTGAATCTGCCTCCACCACCCTTTCAGGCAGTGCATTCCAGATCCTAATCACTTCCACCCCATTCAGTTTCTTCTTTTCTAAGGTGTAGGTGATGTTTCTATTTTTCCTATCAAAGTTCATTTGCCACTTAACTGCCCAATCTGCAAGTTTTCTGATGGCTTCTTGTATTATGTTGCATTCTTCTTCAGTGTTAGCTGTTTGGTATCACCTGCAAATTTTGATGTTGATTTACTTGTTCCTAAGTCCAAATCATTAATGTAAATTATGAGTAACAGCGGTCCCAGCACTGATCCTTGTGAAACATCTTTTTCTACCTTCCTCCAATTTGAATAACTACCTTTTACCCCTACTCTCTGCTTTCTAATTTTTTTTAGCCAATTTGCTATCGATTCAGCTATTTTCCCCCTGACACCACATGCCCTAACCTTTGCCATGAGCCTACTGCGTAGTATCTCATCAAAGGCCTTTTGAAAATCCAAGCATGTGACATTTACTACATTATCCTTGTCTACTCTTTCCAAGTGGGGACGCAGAGTTTCAGCATTAACTGAGAGGGTGAAAAGAGAGCTCGAATGAACTGAGGCTGAGGTAGAGAGCATCACGATCAACTGTGGGGAACGGTGCCAGTAAGAACTGAAGAAGAAGAAAAGAGTACCAGCTTCAACTGGTGGTGGGGGAGAGAAGAATAGTCAGCTTGAATGGGGAAGGAATTGGAGAAGAGTGCCAGGTTGAATTGAAGGGGAGAGTGTTTTTAACCTGAGGGGAATTTTAACCTGGAGCAACATGTGGGTTTAGGTGTGGCGGTGGGGGGGGCGGAGGGGTGGGGGGGGGGTTGAAGTGTCCGAAAATGCATTTGCGTCCAAAAGCCGGCTCCAACGTGCTGACTTCTGGGTTTAACTCTGGTGCGCTTGGCTGGTTGCACATAGCCCCTCTCCGGAGAGGAGGGTTAACAATTTAAACATGTTGATAGATCATTTCCAGCGATACTTTAACTTAGATTCCAATTTAACAGTGCATCCAAGGGTTTCCCAGGCTTCCTGAAATGTGCCATTGAGACCAAGGTGAGAACAGAACAGCAATTCACGGGGCTCATTAAAAGTCAGGCAAATACAGCAATAAATATTGCCACACAATATCGGACCCCCCTCCCCCTGCCCCCCGCCCCCCCACCTCCGCATGGGCCTCGAAGTTAATATCGGGACCAGTGTCTCTGTGAAAGGGTGGGTTGTTGGATGGGGTACAGTGTCTCTTTGAATTGGGGCAAGTTTTGGATTTTGGAGAGTGACAGTTGAGGTAACTTTTGGGGAAGTCTGGTTGGTTGGTTGAGAATCCAAATAAACCATTGTTTAGATTAAAAATGTGTCAATTGTGAAAGGTAAAAGTACTTAAAATTAACCAGAATACCTCAACTTAAATGTAAAAGTTCAGCATTTTCCAGGACACATGCCCCCTGAATCCCCCCCTAGAAACACCACCAATTTTGTGCCGTTAACATTCGGATTTCCCCCTTCAGGCTTTCAAGTACTTGTGTTCCTTTCCCCATCCAATAGAAGTTTCTTTTATTTATTCATTCACGGGAAAGTAAAGAAGCATTGGATATAGGCAAGTTACAAAGTCCATGTAATTCCTTATTTTCACATGTCATGGGTGCACAATCAGGGTTGTTCTTCAATTGTCAATGTTTTGGTACATTGTCAACTTTTTCAACAGTTTGCGTTAGTTTTCCAGAGGGACATGTATGTGCTAATCCCTGTTAGCCCCTCATCCGTATATTCTTTGTACTTGCTTTTCATTAGATCTTTCTAATTCACATCTATATTGAAAATATGCTTTAGACAGCCATCCCAATGGCTCAGTTGATGAGTGCACTCCATGAAGTGGAACTAACCTATTCAGACCAGGAAAATCCCCAGTCTGTGCTGACATTGCTGCGAGTGGGTCAGTAAAACGGAGTTCTTAGTCTGAGCTAGGGAGTGGGAAATGTCCTGGGCTTCTGCTCCTGGTTGCTATGCAGACATCCCGATTGGAAGTTTGTATTGTCGACACTGAGTGAAGCCCGCACAACTAAGCAGCTCACCAAAATTCACCATCCTGATCCAAGTATGAAGAATAGTCAGATGTTACCAGAAGCTTGCCATAAACAGAGGGACAACCATTAAACCTAAGAAAAGAATATATACTAATTATACGAATGTATATTTATACACTAAGGGATATATCTGTTTATACACTGTATGGATAGATCTGCGTTTATGTGTTCAACCATAAATGTTTTTCGATGCTTTGGCAACATAAGATGTACCTTATCATGCCAATAAAGCGATTTGAATTGAATTGAATTGAGTTAGTGTCTTCAGGAGAGGAGGCAGAAGGCCTAAAAACTGAGGTGGGTAAAGGTGCTTTTTAAGCAGATATTGATCAATGAATAATTAAGGCCAATATGTTTTGAAATCTGCGAGAGGGATTTGTAAAAATTAGCTCTAGAAATTGGACACACTGGAATTCGGGGGTAATCTGGGTGCAGTGGCTCACTCTGAAAGATGCTGCGGGCACGGAAGTTGGTCTGCCGGCTGCCTTTGTATATTTGCGGTGAGCGACAGGCACCAAGCATGGCCCCAGAGGCAGCTCACCAATCGCCAGGACGGAGAGATCAGTTGGCTGGGACACGGACCGATCGCCAGGGGGAGAGATCAGTTGGCTGGGACACGGACCGATCGCCAGGGGGAGAGATCAGTTGGCTGGGACACGGACCGATCGCCAGGGGGAGAGATCAGTTGGCTGGGACACGGACCGATCGCCAGGGGGAGAGATCAGTTGGCTGGGACACTGATCGATCGCCAGGGCGGAGAGATCAGTTGGCTGGGACACTGCCCGTGTCCCAGCCAACTGATCTCTCCCTCCTGGCAATCGGTCCATGTCCCAGCAAACTGATCTCTCCCCCTGGCGATCGGACAGTGTCCCAGCCAACTGATCTCTCCCCCCTGGCGATCTGTCCGTGTCCCAGCCAACTGATCTCTCCCCCTGGCGATCGGCCCGTGTCCCAGCCAACTGATCTCTCCCTCTGGCGATCGGCCCGTGTCCCAGCCAACTGATCTCTCCCTCCTGGCAATCGGTCCATGTCCCAGCCAACTGATCTCTCCCCCTGGCGATCGGCCCGTGTCCCAGCCAACTGATCTCTCCCTCCTGGCGAGCGGTCCATGTCCCAGCCAACTGATCTCTCCCTCCTGGCGAGCGGTCCATGTCCCAGCCAACTGATCTCTCCCTCCTGGCAATCGGTCCATGTTCCAGCCAACTGATCTCTCCCCCTGGGAATCGGTCAGTGTCCCAACCAACTGATCTCACCCCCTGGCGATCGGCCCGTATCCCAGCCAACTGATCTCTCCCCCTGGCGATTGGTCAGTGTCCCAACCAACTGATCTCTCCCCCTGGCGATCGGTCAGTGTCCCAGCCAACTGATCTCTCCCCCTGGTGATCGGTCCATGTCCCAGCCAACTGATCTCTCCCCCTGGCAATCGGTCAGTGTCCCAGCCAACTGATCTCTCCCTCCTGGCAATCGGTCCATGTCCCAGCCAACTGATCTCTCCCCCTGGTGATCGGTCCGTGTCCCAGCCAACTGATCTCTCCCCCTGGCGATCGGTCAGTGTCCCAGCCAACTGATCTCTCCCCCTGGCAATCGGTCAGTGTCCCAGCCAACTGATCTCTCCCCCTGGCAATCGGTCAGTGTCCCAGCCAACTGATCTCTCCCTCCTGGCAATCGGTCCATGTCCCAGCCAACTGATCTCTCCCCCTGGCGATCGGTCCATGTCCCAGCCAACTGATCTCTCCCTCCTGGCAATTGGTCCATGTCCCAGCCAACTGATCTCTCCCCCTGGCGATCGGTCCATGTCCCAGCCAACTGATCTCTCCCCCTGGTGATCGGTCCGTGTCCCAGCCAACTGATCTCTCCCCCTGGCGATCGGTCAGTGTCCCAGCCAACTGATCTCTCCCCCTGGCAATCGGTCAGTGTCCCAGCCAACTGATCTCTCCCCCTGGCAATCGGTCAGTGTCCCAGCCAACTGATCTCTCCCCCTGGCGATCTGTCCATGTCCCAGCAAACTGATCTCTCCCCCTGGCGATCGGTCCATGTCCCAGCCAACTGATCTCTCCCCCTGGCGATCGGTCAGTGTCCCAGCCAACTGATCTCTATCCCTGGCGATCGGTCCATGTCCCAGCCAACTGATCTCTCCCTCCTGGCAATCGGTCCATGTCCCAGCAAACTGATCTCTCCCCCTGGCGATCGGGCCGTGTCCCAGCCAACTGATCTCTCCCTCCTGGCGATCTGTCCATGTCCCAGCAAACTGATCTCTCCCCCTGGCGATCGGTCAGTGTCCCAGCCAACTGATCTCTCCCCCTGGTGATCGGTCAGTGTCCCAGCCATCTGATCTCTCCCCGTGGCGATCTGTCCATGTCCCAGTCAACTGATCTCTCCCCCTGGCGATCGGTCCATGTCCCGGCCAACTGATCTCTCCCCCTGGCGATCGGTCAGTGTCCCAACCAACTGATCTCTCCCCCTGGCGATTGGTCAGTGCCCCAGCCAACTGATCTCTCCCCCTGGCGATCGGCCCGTATCCCAGCCAACTGATCTCTCCCCCTGGCGATCGGTCAGTGTCCCAGCCAACTGATCTCTCCCCCTGGCAATCGGTCCATGTCCCAGCCAACTGATCTCTCCCCCCGGCAATCGGTCAGTGTCCCAGCCAACTGATCTCTCCCTCCTGGCAATTGGTCCATGTCCCAGCCAACTGACCTCTCCCCCTGGCGATCGGTCCATGTCCCAGCCAACTGATCTCTCCCCCTGGTGATCGGCCCGTGTCCCAGCCAACTGATCTCTCCCCCTGGCGATCGGTCAGTGTCCCAGCCAACTGATCTCTCCCCCTGGCGATTGGTCCATGTCCTAGCCAACTGATCTCTCCCCCTGGCGATCGGTCCGTGTCCCAGCCAACTGATCTCTCTCCCTGGCGATCAGTACATGTCCCAGCCAACTGATCTCTCCCCCTGGCGATCTGCCCATGCCCCAGCCAACTGATCTCTCCGTCCTGGCGATCAGTCCATGTCCCAGCCAACTGATCTCTCCCCCTGGCGATCAGTCGATGTCCCAGCCAACTGATCTCTCCCCCTGGCGATAAGTCCATGTCCCAGCCAACTGATCTCTCCCCCTGGCGATCAGTCCATGTCCCAGCCAACTGATCTCTCCCCCTGGCGATCCGTCCATGTCCCAGCCAACTGATCTCTCCCTCTGGCGATCGGTCAGTGCCCCAGCCAACTGATCTATCCCTCCAGGCGATCGGTCCGTGTCCCAGCCAACTGATCTCTCCCCCTGGCAATCAGTCCATGTCCCAGCCAACTGATCTCTCCATCCTGGCGATCAGTCCATGTCCCATCCAACTGATCTCTCCCCCTGGCGATCGGTCAGTGTCCCAGCCAACTGATCTCTCCCTCCAGGCGATCAGTCCATGTCCCAGCCAACTGATCTCTCCCCCTGGCGATCGCTCCATGTCCCAGCCAACTGATCTCTCCCTCCTGGCAATCGGTCAGTGTCCCAGCCAACTGATCTCTCCCCCTGGTGATCGGCCCGTGTCCCAGCCAACTGATCTCTCCCCCTGGCGATCAGTCCATGTCCCAGCCAACTGATCTCTCCCCCTGGCGATTGGTCCGTGTCCCAGCCAACTGATCTCTCCCCCCTGGTAATCGGTCCATGTCCCAGCCAACTGACCTCTCCCCCTGGCGATCGGTCAGTGTCCCAACCAACTGATCTCTCCCCCTGCCGATCGGTCAGTGCCCCAGCCAACTGATCTCTCCCCCTGGCGATCGGCCAGTATCCCAGCTAACTGATCTCTCCCCCTGCCGATCGGTTCATGTCCCAGCCAACTGATCTCTCCCCCCGGCAATCGGTCAGTGTCCCAGCCAACTGATCTCTCCCTCCTGGCAATCGGTCCATGTCCCAGCCAACTGATCTCTGCCCCTGGCGATCGGTCCATGTCCCAGCCAACTGATCTCTCCCTCCTGGCAATTGGTCCATGTCCCAGCCAACTGACCTCTCCCCCTGGTGATCGGCCCGTGTCCCAGCCAACTGATCTCTCCCCCTGGCGATCGGTCCATGTCCCAGCCAACTGAAATCTCCCCCTGGCGATCGGTCAGTGTCCCAGCCAACTGATCTCTCCCCCTGGCGATCGGCCCATGTCCCAGCCAACTGATCTCTCCCCCTGGCGATCGGCCCGTGTCCCAGCCAACTGATCTCTCCCCCTGGCGATCCGTCAGTGTCCCAGCCAACTGATCTCTCCCCCTGGTGACCGGCCCATGTCCCAGCCAACTGATCTCTCCCCCCGGCGATCGGTCAGTGTCCCAGCCAACTGATCACTCCCCCTGGCGATCGGCCCGTGTCCCATCCAACTGATCTCTCCCCCTGGCGATCGGTCAGTGTCCCAGCCAACTGATCTCTCCCCCTGGCGATTGGTGCGTGTCCCAGCCAACTGATCTCTCCCCCTGGCGATCTGTCCATGTCCCAGCCAACTTATCTGTCCCCCTGGCGATCGGTCCGTGTCCCAGCCAACTGGTCTCTCCCCCTTGGCAATCGGTCCATGTCCCAGCCAACTGATCTCTCCCGATGGCGATCGGTCCGTGTCCCAGCCAACTGATCTCTCCCCCCTGGCAATCGGTCCATGTCCCAGCCAACTGATCTCTCCCCCTGGCGATCGGTCCATGTCCCAGCCAACTGATCTCTCCCTCCTGCCGATCTGTCCATGTCCCAGCCAACTGATCTCTCCCCGTGGCGATCGGCCCGTGTCCCAGCCAACTGATCTCTCCCTCCTGGCAATCGGTCCATGACACAGCAAACTGATCTCTCCCCCTGGCGATAGGTCAGTGTCCCAGCCAACTGATCTCTCCCCCCGGCGATCGGTCAGTGTCCCAGCCAACTGATCTCTCCCTACTGGCGATCTGTCCATGTCCCAGCCAACTGATCAATCCCCCTGGCGATCGATCCGTGTCCCAGCCAACTGATCTCTCCCCCTGGCAATCGGTCCGTGTCCCAGCCAACTGATCTCTCCCCCTGGCGATCGGTCCGTGTCCCAGCCAACTGATCTCTCCCTCCTGGCAATCGGTCCATGTCCCAGCAAACTGATCTCTCCCCCTGGCGATCGGTCAGTGTCCCAGCCAACTGATCTCTCCCCCTGGCAATCGGCCCATGTCCCAGCCAAATGATCTCTCCCTCCTGGCGATCTGTCCATGTCCCAGCCAACTGATCTCTCTCTCCTGGCGATCGGTCCATGTCCCAGCCAACTGATCTCTCCCCCTGGCGATCGGTCCATGTCCCAGCCAACTGATCCCTCCCTCCTGGCGATCGGTCCATGTCCCAGCAAACTGATCTCTCCCCCTGGCGATCGGTCAGTGTCCCAGCCAACTGATCTCTCCCCCTGGCGATCGGTAAGTGTCCCAGCCATCTGATCTCTCCCCGTGGCGATCTGTCCATGTCCCAGTCAACTGATCTCTTCCCCTGGCGATCGGTCCATGTCCCAGCCAACTGACCTCTCCCCCTGGCGATCGGTCAGTGTCCCAACCAACTGATCTCTCCCCCTGCCGATCGGTCAGTGCCCCAGCCAACTGATCTCTCCCCCTGGCGATCGGCCAGTATCCCAGCTAACTGATCTCTCCCCCTGCCGATCGGTTCATGTCCCAGCCAACTGATCTCTCCCCCCGGCAATCGGTCAGTGTCCCAGCCAACTGATCTCTCCCTCCTGGCAATCGGTCCATGTCCCAGCCAACTGATCTCTGCCCCTGGCGATCGGTCCATGTCCCAGCCAACTGATCTCTCCCTCCTGGCGATCTGTCCATGTCCCAGCCAACTGATCTCTCCCCGTGGCGATCGGCCCGTGTCCCAGCCAACTGATCTCTCCCTCCTGGCAATCGGTCCATGACACAGCAAACTGATCTCTCCCCCTGGCGATCGGTCAGTGTCCCAGCCAACTGATCTCTCCCCCCGGCGATCGGTCAGTGTCCCAGCCAACTGATCTCTCCCTCCTGGCGATCTGTCCATGTCCCAGCCAACTGATCAATCCCCCTGGCGATCGATCCGTGTCCCAGCCAACTGATCTCTCCCCCTGGCGATCGGTCCGTGTCCCAGCCAACTGATCTCTCCCCCTGGCGATCGGTCAGTGTCCCAGCCAACTGATCTCTCCCCCTGGCGATCGGTCCGTGGCCCAACCAACTGATCTCTTCCCCCTGGCGATCGGCCCGTTTCCCAGCCAACTGATCTCTCCCCCTGGCGATCGGTCAGTGTCCCAGCTAACTGAGCTCTCCCTCCTGGCGATTGGTCAGTGTCCCAGCCAACTGATCTCTCTCTCCTGGCGATCTGTCCATGTCCCAGCCAACTGATCTCTCTCTCCTGGCGATCGGTCCATGTCCCAGCCAACTGATCTATCCCCCTGGCGATCGGTCCATGTCCCAGCCAACTGATCCCTCCCTCCTGGCGATCGGTCCGTGTCCCAGCCAACTGATCTCTCCCTCCTGGCAATCGGTCCATGTCCCAGCAAACTGATCTCTCCCCCTGGCGATCGGGCCGTGACCCAGCCAACTGATATCTCCCTCCTGGCGATCTGTCCATGTCCCAGCAAACTGATCTCTCCCCCTGGCGATCGGTCAGTGCCCCAGCCAACTGATCTCTCCCCCTGGCGATCGGCCCGTATCCCAGCCAACTGATCTCTCCCCCTGGCGATCGGTCAGTGTCCCAGCCAACTGATCTCTCCCCCTGGCGATCGGTCCATGTCCCAGCCAACTGATCTCTCCCCCCGGCAATCGGTCAGTGTCCCAGCCAACTGATCTCTCCCTCCTGGCAATCGGTCCATGTCCCAGCCAACTGATCTCTGCCCCTGGCGACCGGTCCATGTCCCAGCCAACTGATCTCTCCCCCTGGTGATCGGCCCATGTCCCAGCCAACTGATCTCTCCCCCGGGCGATCGGTCAGTGTCCCAGCCAACTGATCTCTCCCCCTGGCGATTGGTCCATGTCCCAGCCAACTGATCTCTCCCCCTGGCGATCGATCCGTGTCCCAGCCAACTGACCTCTCCCCCTGGCGATCAGTCCATGTCCCAGCCAACTGATCTCTCCCCCTGGCGATCTGTCCATGTCCCAGCCAACTGATCTCTCCCTCTGGCGATCGGTCAGTGTCCCAGCCAACTGATCTCTCCCCCTGGTGATCGGTCAGTGTCCCAGCCAACTGATCTCTCCCCCTGGCAATCAGTCCATGTCCCAGCCAACTGATCTCTCCCCCTGGCAATCAGTCCATGTCCCAGCCAACTGATCTCTCCCTCCAGGCGATCAGTCCGTGTCCCAGCCAACTGATCTCTCCCCCTGGCAATCGGTCAGTGTCCCAGCCAACTGATCTCTATCCCTGGCGATCGGCCCGTGTCCCAGCCAACTGATCTCTCCCCCTGGCGATCAGTCCATGTCCCAGCCAACTGATCTCTCCCCCTGGCGATCGGTCAGTGTCCCAGCCAACTGATCTGTCCCCCTGGTGATCGGCCCGTGTCCCAGCCAACTGATCTCTCCCCCTGGCGATCAGTCCATGTCCCAGCCAACTGATCTCTCCCCCTGGCGATCGGTCAGTGTCCCCATCAACTGATCTCTCCCCCTGGCGATCGGTCAATGTCCCAGCCAACTGATCTCTCCCCCTGGCGATCGGCCCATGTCCCAGCCAACTGATCTCTCCCCCTGGCGATCGGTCAATGTCCCAGCCAACTGATCTCTCCCCCTGGCGATCGGCCCATGTCCCAGCCAACTGATCTCTCCCCCCGGCGATCGGCCCGTGTCCCAGCCAACTGATCTCTCCCCCTGGCGATCGGTCAGTGTCCCAGCCAACTGATCTCTCCCCCTGGCGACCGGCCCATGTCCCAGCCAACTGATCTCTGCCCCCGGCGATCGGTCAGTGTCCCAGCCATCTGATCTCTCCCCGTGGCGATCTGTCCATGTCCCAGTCAACCGATCTCTCCCCCTGGCGATCGGTCCATGTCCCAGCCAACTGACCCCTCCCCCTGGCGATCGGTCACTGTCCCAACCAACTGATCTCTCCCCCTGCCGATCGGTCAGTGCCCCAGCCAACTGACCTCTCCCCCTGGCGATCGGCCAGTATCCCAGCTAACTGATCTCTCCCCCTGCCGATCGGTTCATGTCCCAGCCAACTGATCTCTCCCCCCGGCAATCGGTCAGTGTCCCAGCCAACTGATCTCTCCCTCCTGGCAATCGGTCCATGTCCCAGCCAACTGATCTCTGCCCCTGGCGATCAGTCCATGTCCCAGCCAACTGATCTCTCCCTCCTGGCGATCTGTCCATGTCCCAGCCAACTGATCTCTCCCCGTGGCGATCGGCCCGTGTCCCAGCCAACTGATCTCTCCCTCCTGGCAATCGGTCCATGACACAGCAAACTGATCTCTCCCCCTGGCGATCGGTCAGTGTCCCAGCCAACTGATCTCTCCCCCCGGCGATCGGTCAGTGTCCCAGCCAACTGATCTCTCCCTCCTGGCGATCTGTCCATGTCCCAGCCAACTGATCAATCCCCCTGGCGATCGATCCGTGTCCCAGCCAACTGATCTCTCCCCCTGGCGATCGGTCCGTGTCCCAGCCAACTGATCTCTCCCCCTGGCGATCGGTCAGTGTCCCAGCCAACTGATCTCTCCCCCTGGTGATCGGTCCGTGGCCCAACCAACTGATCTCTTCCCCCTGGCGATCGGCCCGTTTCCCAGCCAACTGATCTCTCCCCCTGGCGATCGGTCAGTGTCCCAGCTAACTGATCTCTCCCTCCTGGCGATTGGTCAGTGTCCCAGCCAACTGATCTCTCCCCCTGGCGATCGGTCCATGTCCCAGCCAACTGATCTCTCCCCCTGGCGATCGGTCCGTGTCCCAGCCAACTGATCTCTCCCTCCTGGCAATCGGTCCATGTCCCAGCAAACCGATCTCTCCCCCTGGAGATCGGTCAGTGTCCCAGCCAACTGATCTCTCCCCCTGGCAATCGGCCCATGTCCTAGCCAACTGATCTCTCCCTCCTGGCGATCTGTCCATATCCCAGCCAACTGATCTCTCTCTCCTGGCGATCGGTCCATGTCCCAGCCAACTGATCTATCCCCCTGGCGATCGGTCCATGTCCCAGCCAACTGATCCCTCCCTCCTGGCGATCGGTCCGTGTCCCAGCCAACTGATCTCTCCCTCCTGGCAATCGGTCCATGTCCCAGCAAACTGATGTCTCCCCCTGGCGATCGGGCCGTGACCCAGCCAACTGATCTCTCCCTCCTGGCGATCTGTCCATGTCCCAGCAAACTGATCTCTCCCCCCGGCGATCGGTCAGTGCCCCAGCCAACTGATCTCTCCCCCTGGCGATCGGCCCGTATCCCAGCCAACTGATCTCTCCCCCTGGCGATCGGTCAGTGTCCCAGCCAACTGACCTCTCCCCCTGGCGATCGGTCCATGTCCCAGCCAACTGATCTCTCCCCCCGGCAATCGGTCAGTGTCCCAGCCAACTGATCTCTCCCTCCTGGCAATCGGTCCATGTCCCAGCCAACTGATCTCTGTCCCTGGCGACCGGTCCATGTCCCAGCCAACTGATCTCTCCCCCTGGTGATCGGCCCGTGTCCCAGCCAACTGATCTCTCCCCCGGGCGATCGGTCAGTGTCCCAGCCAACTGATCTCTCCCCCTGGCGATTGGTCCATGTCCCAGCCAACTGATCTCTCCCCCTGGCGATCGATCCGTGTCCCAGCCAACTGATCTCTCCCCCTGGCGATCAGTCCATGTCCCAGCCAACTGATCTCTCCCTCTGGCGATCGGTCAGTGTCCCAGCCAACTGATCTCTCCCTCTGGCGATCAGTCCGTGTCCCAGCCAACTGATCTCTCCCCCTGGCGATCAGTCCATGTCCCAGCCAACTGATCTCTCCCCCTGGCGATCAGTCCGTGTCCCAGCCAACTGATCTCTCCCCCTGGCAATCAGTCCATGTCCCAGCCAACTGATCTCTCCCCCTGGCGATCAGTCCATGTCCCAGCCAACTGATCTCTCCCCCTGGCGATCAGTCCATGTCCCAGCCAACTGATCTCTCCCCCTGGCGATCAGTCCATGTCCCAGCCAACTGATCTCTCCCCCTGGTGATCAGTCCGTGTCCCAGCCAACTGATCTCTCCCCCTGCCGATCAGTCCATGTCCCAGCCAACTGATCTCTCCCTCCTGGCAATCGGTCAGTGTCCCAGCCAACTGATCTCTCCCCCTGGTGATCGGCCCGTGTCCCAGCCAACTGATCTCTCCCCCTGGCGATTGGTCAATGTCCCAGCCAACTGATCTCTCCCCCTGGCGATCGGTCAGTGTCCCCGTCAACTGATCTCTCCCCCTGGCGATCGGTCCATGTCCCAGCCAACTGAACTCTCCCCCTGGCGATCGGTCAATGTCCCAGCCAACTGATCTCTCCCCCTGGCGATCGGCCCATGTCCCAGCCAACTGATCTCTCCCCCCGGCGATCGGCCCGTGTCCCAGCCAACTGATCTCTCCCCCTGGCGATCGGTCAGTGTCCCAGCCAACTGATCTCTCCCCCTGGCGACCGGCCCATGTCCCAGCCAACTGATCTCTCCCCCCGGCGATCGGTCAGTGTCCCAGCCAACCGATCTCTCCCCCTGGCGATCGGTCAGTGTCCCAGCCAACTGATCTCTCCCCCTGGCGATTGGTGCGTGTCCCAGCCAACTGATCTCTCCCCCTGGCGATCTGTCCATGTCCCAGCCAACTTATCTGTCCCCCTGGCGATCGGTCCGTGTCCCAGCCAACTGATCTCTCCCCCCTGGCAATCGGTCCATGTCCCAGCCAACTGATCTCTCCCCCTGGCGATCGGTCCGTGTCCCAGCCAACTGATCCCTCCCCCCTGGCAATCGGTCCATGTCCCAGCCAACTGATCTCTCCCCCTGGCGATCGGTCCATGTCCCAGCCAACTGATCTCTCCCTCCTGGCGATCTGTCCATGTGCCAGCCAACTGATCTCTCCCCGTGGCGATCGGCCCGTGTCCCAGCCAACTGATCTCTCCCTCCTGGCAATCGGTCCATGACACAGCAAACTGATCTCTCCCCCTGGCGATCGGTCAGTGTCCCAGCCAACTGATCTCTCCCCCCGGCGATCAGTCAGTGTCCCAGCCAACTGATCTCTCCCTCCTGGCGATCTGTCCATGTCCCAGCCAACTGATCAATCCCCCTGGCGATCGATCCGTGTCCCAGCCAACTGATCTCTCCCCCTGGTGATCGGTCCGTGTCAAAGCCAACTGATGTCTCCCCCTGGCGATCGGTCAGTGTCCCAGCCAACTGATCTCTCCCCCTGGCGATCGGTCCGTGTCCCAGCCAACTGATCTCTCCCCCCTGGCGATCGGCCCGTTTCCCAGCCAACTGATCTCTCCCCCTGGCGATCGGTCAGTGTCCCAGCCAAGTGATCTCTCCGCCTGGCGTTCGGTCAGTGTCCCAGCCAACTGATCTCTCCCCGTGGCGATCTGTCCATGTCCCAGTCAACCGATCTCTCCCCCTGGCGATCGGTCCATGTCCCAGCCAACTGACCTCTCCCCCTGGCGATCGGTCAGTGTCCCAACCAACTGATCTCTCCCCCTGCCGATCGGTCAGTGCCCCAGCCAACTGACCTCTCCCCCTGGCGATCGGCCAGTATCCCAGCTAACTGATCTCTCCCCCTGCCGATCGGTTCATGTCCCAGCCAACTGATCTCTCCCCCCGGCAATCGGTCAGTGTCCCAGCCAACTGATCTCTCCCTCCTGGCAATCGGTCCATGTCCCAGCAAACTGATCTCTCCCCCTGGCGATCGGGCCGTGACCCAGCCAACTGATCTCTCCCTCCTGGCGATCGGTCCATATCCCAGCCAACTGATCTATCCCCCTGGCGATCGGTCCATGTCCCAGCCAACTGATCCCTCCCTCCTGGCGATCGGTCCGTGTCCCAGCCAACTGATCTCTCCCTCCTGGCAATCGGTCCATGTCCCAGCAAACTGATCTCTCCCCCTGGCGATCGGGCCGTGACCCAGCCAACTGATCTCTCCCTCCTGGCGATCTGTCCATGTCCCAGCAAACTGATCTCTCCCCCTGGCGATCGGTCAGTGCCCCAGCCAACTGATCTCTCCCCCTGGTGATCGGCCCGTGTCCCAGCCAACTGATCTCTCCCCCTGGCGATTGGTCAATGTCCCAGCCAACTGATCTCTCCCCCTGGCGATCGGTCAGTGTCCCCGTCAACTGATCTCTCCCCCTGGCGATCGGTCCATGTCCCAGCCAACTGAACTCTCCCCCTGGCGATCGGTCAATGTCCCAGCCAACTGATCTCTCCCCCTGGCGATCGGCCCATGTCCCAGCCAACTGATCTCTCCCCCCGGCGATCGGCCCGTGTCCCAGCCAACTGATCTCTCCCCCTGGCGATCGGTCAGTGTCCCAGCCAACTGATCTCTCCCCCTGGCGACCGGCCCATGTCCCAGCCAACTGATCTCTCCCCCCGGCGATCGGTCAGTGTCCCAGCCAACCGATCTCTCCCCCTGGCGATCGGTCAGTGTCCCAGCCAACTGATCTCTCCCCCTGGCGATTGGTGCGTGTCCCAGCCAACTGATCTCTCCCCCTGGCGATCTGTCCATGTCCCAGCCAACTTATCTGTCCCCCTGGCGATCGGTCCGTGTCCCAGCCAACTGATCTCTCCCCCCTGGCAATCGGTCCATGTCCCAGCCAACTGATCTCTCCCCCTGGCGATCGGTCCGTGTCCCAGCCAACTGATCCCTCCCCCCTGGCAATCGGTCCATGTCCCAGCCAACTGATCTCTCCCCCTGGCGATCGGTCCATGTCCCAGCCAACTGATCTCTCCCTCCTGGCGATCTGTCCATGTGCCAGCCAACTGATCTCTCCCCGTGGCGATCGGCCCGTGTCCCAGCCAACTGATCTCTCCCTCCTGGCAATCGGTCCATGACACAGCAAACTGATCTCTCCCCCTGGCGATCGGTCAGTGTCCCAGCCAACTGATCTCTCCCCCCGGCGATCAGTCAGTGTCCCAGCCAACTGATCTCTCCCTCCTGGCGATCTGTCCATGTCCCAGCCAACTGATCAATCCCCCTGGCGATCGATCCGTGTCCCAGCCAACTGATCTCTCCCCCTGGTGATCGGTCCGTGTCAAAGCCAACTGATGTCTCCCCCTGGCGATCGGTCAGTGTCCCAGCCAACTGATCTCTCCCCCTGGCGATCGGTCCGTGTCCCAGCCAACTGATCTCTCCCCCCTGGCGATCGGCCCGTTTCCCAGCCAACTGATCTCTCCCCCTGGCGATCGGTCAGTGTCCCAGCCAAGTGATCTCTCCGCCTGGCGTTCGGTCAGTGTCCCAGCCAACTGATCTCTCCCCGTGGCGATCTGTCCATGTCCCAGTCAACCGATCTCTCCCCCTGGCGATCGGTCCATGTCCCAGCCAACTGACCTCTCCCCCTGGCGATCGGTCAGTGTCCCAACCAACTGATCTCTCCCCCTGCCGATCGGTCAGTGCCCCAGCCAACTGACCTCTCCCCCTGGCGATCGGCCAGTATCCCAGCTAACTGATCTCTCCCCCTGCCGATCGGTTCATGTCCCAGCCAACTGATCTCTCCCCCCGGCAATCGGTCAGTGTCCCAGCCAACTGATCTCTCCCTCCTGGCAATCGGTCCATGTCCCAGCAAACTGATCTCTCCCCCTGGCGATCGGGCCGTGACCCAGCCAACTGATCTCTCCCTCCTGGCGATCGGTCCATATCCCAGCCAACTGATCTATCCCCCTGGCGATCGGTCCATGTCCCAGCCAACTGATCCCTCCCTCCTGGCGATCGGTCCGTGTCCCAGCCAACTGATCTCTCCCTCCTGGCAATCGGTCCATGTCCCAGCAAACTGATCTCTCCCCCTGGCGATCGGGCCGTGACCCAGCCAACTGATCTCTCCCTCCTGGCGATCTGTCCATGTCCCAGCCAACTGATCTCTCTCTCCTGGCGATCGGTCCATGTCCCAGCCAACTGATCTATCCCCCTGGCGATCGGTCCATGTCCCAGCCAACTGATCCCTCCCTCCTGGCGATCGGTCCGTGTCCCAGCCAACTGATCTCTCCCTCCTGGCAATCGGTCCATGTCCCAGCAAACTGATCTCTCCCCCTGGCGATCGGGCCGTGACCCAGCCAACTGATCTCTCCCTCCTGGCGATCTGTCCATGTCCCAGCAAACTGATCTCTCCCCCTGGCGATCGGTCAGTGCCCCAGCCAACTGATCTCTCCCCCTGGCGATCGGCCCGTATCCCAGCCAACTGATCACTCCCCCTGGCGATCGGTCAGTGTCCCAGCCAACTGACCTCTCCCCCTGGCGATCGGTCCATGTCCCAGCCAACTGATCTCTCCCCCCTGGCAATCGGTCCATGTCCCAGCCAACTGATCTCTGCCCCTGGCGACCGGTCCATGTCCCAGCCAACTGATCTCTCCCCCTGGTGATCGGCCCGTGTCCCAGCCAACTGATCTCTCCCCCGGGCGATCGGTCAGTGTCCCAGCCAACTGATCTCTCCCCCTGGCGATTGGTCCATGTCCCAGCCAACTGATCTCTCCCCCTGGCGATCGGTCCATGTCCCAGCCAACTGATCTCTCCCCCTGGCGATCAGTCCATGTCCCAGCCAACTGATCTCTCCCCCTGGCGATCCGTCCATGTCCCAGCCAACTGATCTCTCCCTCTGGCGATCGGTCAGTGTCCCAGCCAACTGATCTCTCCCCCTGGCAATCAGTCCATGTCCCAGCCAACTGATCTCTCCCCCTGGCGATCGGTCCATGTCCCAGCCAACTGATCTCTCCCTCCTGGCAATCGGTCAGTGTCCCAGCCAACTGATCTCTCCCCCTGGTGATCGGCCCGTGTCCCAGCCAACTGATCTCTCCCCCTGCCGATCAGTCCATGTCCCAGCCAACTGATCTCTCCCCCTGGCGATCGGTCCATGTCCCAGCCAACTGATCTCTCCCCCTGGCGATCGGTCAGTGTCCCCGTCAACTGATCTCTCCCCCTGGCGATCGGTCCATGTCCCAGCCAACTGAACTCTCCCCCTGGCGATCGGTCAATGTCCCAGCCAACTGATCTCTCCCCCTGGCGATCGGCCCATGTCCCAGCCAACTGATCTCTCCCCCCGGCGATCGGCCCGTGTCCCAGCCAACTGATCTCTCCCCCTGGTGATCGGTCAGTGTCCCAGCCAACTGATCTCTCCCCCTGGCGACCGGCCCATGTCCCAGCCAACTGATCTCTCCCCCCGGCGATCGGTCAGTGTCCCAGCCAACTGATCACTCCCCCTGGCGATCGGCCCGTGTCCCAGCCAACTGATCTCTCCCCCTGGCGATCGGTCAGTGTCCCAGCCAACTGATCTCTCCCCCTGGCGATTGGTGCGTGTCCCAGCCAACTGATCTCTCCCCCTGGCGATCTGTCCATGTCCCAGCCAACTTATCTGTCCCCCTGGCGATCGGTCCGTGTCCCAGCCAACTGATCTCTCCCCCCTGGCAATCGGTCCATGTCCCAGCCAACTGATCTCTCCCCCTGGCGATCGGTCCGTGTCCCAGCCAACTGATCCCTCCCCCCTGGCAATCGGTCCATGTCCCAGCCAACTGATCTCTCCCCCTGGCGATCGGTCCATGTCCCAGCCAACTGATCTCTCCCTCCTGGCGATCTGTCCATGTGCCAGCCAACTGATCTCTCCCCGTGGCGATCGGCCCGTGTCCCAGCCAACTGATCTCTCCCTCCTGGCAATCGGTCCATGACACAGCAAACTGATCTCTCCCCCTGGCGATCGGTCAGTGTCCCAGCCAACTGATCTCTCCCCCCGGCGATCGGTCAGTGTCCCAGCCAACTGATCTCTCCCTCCTGGCGATCTGTCCATGTCCCAGCCAACTGATCAATCCCCCTGGCGATCGATCCGTGTCCCAGCCAACTGATCTCTCCCCCTGGCGATCGGTCCGTGTCCCAGCCAACTGATCTCTCCCCCTGGCGATCGGTCAGTGTCCCAGCCAACTGATCTCTCCCCCTGACGATCGGTCCGTGTCCCAGCCAACTGATCTCTCCCCCCTGGCGATCGGCCCGTTTCCCAGCCAACTGATCTCTCCCCCTGGCGATCGGTCAGTGTCCCAGCCAAGTGATCTCTCCGCCTGGCGATCGGTCAGTGTCCCAGCCAACTGATCTCTCCCCCTGGCAATCGGCCCATGTCCCAGCCAACTGATCTCTCCCTCCTGGCGATCTGTCCATGTCCCAGCCAACTGATCTCTCTCTCCTGGCGATCGGTCCATGTCCCAGCCAACTGATCTCTCCCCCTGGCGATCGGTCCATGTCCCAGCCAACTGAACTCTCCCCCTGGCGATCGGTCAGTGTCCCAGCCAACTGATCTCTCCCCCTGGCGATCGGCCCATGTCCCAGCCAACTGATCTCTCCCCCTGGCGATCGGCCCGTGTCCCAGCCAACTGATCTCTCCCCCTGGCGACCGGTCAGTGTCCCGGCCAACTGATCTCTTCCCCTGGCGACCGGCCCATGTCCCAGCCAACTGATCTCTCCCCCCGGCGATCGGTCAGTGTCCCAGCCAACTGATCACTCCCCCTGGCGATCGGCCCGTGTCCCAGCCAACTGATCTCTCCCCCTGGCGATCGGTCAGTGTCCCAGCCAACTGATCTCTCCCCCTGGCGATTGGTGCGTGTCCCAGCCAACTGACCTCTCCCCCTGGCGATCTGTCCATGTCCCAGCCAACTTATCTGTCACCCTGGCGATCGGTCCGTGCCCCAGCCAACTGATCTCTCCCCCCTGGCAATCGGTCCATGTCCCAGCCAACTGATCTCTCCCCCTGGCGATCGGTCCGTGCCCCAGCCAACTGATCTCTCCCCCCTGGCAATCGGTCCATGTCCCAGCCAACTGATCTCTCCCCCTGGCGATCGGTCCATGTCCCAGCCAACTGATCTCTCCCTGTGGCGATCGGCCCGTGTCCCAGCCAACTGATCTCTCCCTCCTGGCAATCGGTCCATGACACAGCAAACTGATCTCTCCCCCTGGCGATCGGTCAGTGTCCCAGCCAACTGATCTCTCCCCCCGGCGATCGGTCAGTGTCCCAGCCAACTGATCTCTCCGTCCTGGCGATCTGTCCATGTCCCAGCCAACTGATCAATCCCCCTGGCGATCGGTCCATGTCCCAGCCAACTGATCTCTCCCCCTGGCGATCGGTCCATGTCCCAGCCAACTGATCCCTCCCTCCTGGCGATCGGTCCGTGTCCCAGCCAACTGATCTCACCCCCTGGCGATTGGTCCGTGTCCCAGCCAACTGATCTCTCCCCCTGGCGATCGGTCCATGTCCCAGCCAACTGATCTCTCCCCCTGGCGATCGGTCCATGTCCCAGCCAACTGATCTCTGCCCCTGGTGATCGGCCCGTGTCCCAGCCAACTGATCTCTGCCCCTGGCGATCTGTCCATGTCCCAGCCAACTGATCTCTCCCCCTGGCAATCAATCCATGTCCCAACCAACTGATCTCTCCCTCCTGGCGATCAGTCCATGTCCCAGCCAACTGATCTCTCCCCTTGGCGATCGGTCAGTCTCCCAGCCAACTGATCTCTCCCCCTGGCGATCGGTCAGTGTCCCAGCCAACTGATCTCTCCCCCTGGCAATCGCTCAGTGTCCCAGCCAACTGATCTCTCCCCCTGGCAATCTGTCCATGTCCCAGCCAACTGATCTCTCCCCTTGGCGATCGGCCCGTGTCCCAGCCAACTGATCTCTCCCCCTGGCGATCGGTCCATGTCCCAGCCAACTGATCTCTCTCCCTGGCAATCGGTCAGTGTCCCAACCAACTGATCTCTCCCCCTGGTGATCGGCCCGTGTCCCAGCCAACTGATCTCTCCCCCTGGCGATCGGTCAGTGTCCCATCCAACTGATCTCTCCCCCTGGCGATCGGTCCGTGTCCCAGCCAACTGATCTCTCCGTCCTGGCGATCAGTCCATGTCCCAGCCATCTGATCTCACCGTCCTGGTGATCAGTCCATGTCCCAGCCAACTGATCTCTTCCCCTGGCGATCGGTCAGTGTCCCAGCCAACTGATCTCTCCCCCTGGCGATCAGTCCATGTCCCAGCCAACTGATCTCTCCCCCTGGCGATTGGTCCGTGTCCCAGCCAACTGATCTCTCCCTCATGGCGATCTGTCGATGTCCCAGCCAACTGATCTCTCCCCCTGGCGATCGGTCAGTGTCCCAGCCAACTGATCTCTCCCCCTGGCGATCGGTCAGTGTCCCAGCCAACTGATCTCTCCCCCTGGCGATCGGCCCGTGTCCTAGCCAATTGATCTCTCCCCCTGGTGATCGGCCCGTGTCCCAGCCAACTGATCTCTCCCCCTGGCGATCAGTCCATGTCCCAGCCAACTGATCTCTCCCCCTGGCGATTGGTCCATGTCCCAGCCAACTGATCTCTCCCCTTGGCGATCGGTCAGTGTCCCAGCCAACTGATCTCTCCCCCTGGCGATCGGTCCATGTCCCAGCCAACTGATCTCTCCCCCTGGCGATCGGTCAGTGTCCCAGCCAACTGATCTCTCCCCCTAGCGATCGGTCCATGTCCCAGCCAACTGATCTCCCCCCCTGGCGATCGGGCCGTGTCCCAGCCAACTGATCTCTCCCCCTGGCGATCGCCCGTGTCCCAGCCAACTGATCTCTCCCCCTGGCGATCGGCCCGTGTCCTAGCCAACTGATCTCTCCCCCTGGCGATCGGTCAGTGTCCCAACCAACTGAACTCTCACCCCTGGCGATTGGTCCATGTCCCAGCCAACTGATCTCTCCCCCTGGCGATTGGTCGATGTCCCAGCCAACTGATCTCTCCCCCTGGCGATCGGTCAGTGTCCCAGTCAACTGATCTCTCCCCCTGGCGATCGGCCCGTGTCCTAGCCAACTGATCTCTTCCCCTGGCGATCGGTCAGTGTCCCAGCCAACTGATCTCTGCCCCTGGCGATCGGTCCGTGTCCCAGCCAACTGATCTCTCCCCCTGGCGATCGGCCCATGTCCCAGCCAACTGATCTCTCCCCCTGGCAATCGCCCGTGTCCCAGCCAACTGATCTCTCCCCCTGGCGATCGGCCCGTGTCCTAGCCAACTGATCTCTCCCCCTGGTGATTGGTCCATGTCCCAACCAACGATCGCCAGGGGGAGAGATCAGTTGGCTGGGACACGGACCTATCGCCAGGGGGAGAGAGCAGTTGGCTGGGACACGGACCGATCGCCAGGGGGAGAGATCAGTTGGTTGGGACATGGACAGATCGCCAGGGGGAGAGATCAGTTGGCTGGGACACTGACCGATCGCCACGGGGAGAGGTCAGATGGCTGGGACACTGACCGATCGCCAGGGGGAGAGATCAGTTGGCTGGGACACTGACCGATCGCCAGGGGGAGAGATCAGTTTGCTGGGACATGGACAGATCGCCAGGCGGGGGAGATCAGTTGGCTGGGACATGGCCCGATCGCCAGCGGGAGAGATCAGTTTGCTGGGACATGGACCGATTGCCAGGAGGGAGAGATCAGTTTGCTGGGACATGGACCGATCGCCAGGGGGAGAGATCAGTTGGCTGGGACATGGACCAATCGCCAGGAGGGAGAGATCAGTTGGCTGGGACATGGACAGATCGCCAGGAGGGAGAGATTAGTTGGCTGGGACACGGACCAATCGCCAGGGGGAGAGATCAGTTGGCTGGGACACAGGCCTATCGCCAGGACATAGAAACATAGAAGATAGGAGCAGGAGTAGGCCATTCGGCCCTTCGAGCCTGCTCCGCCATTCAACGAGATCATGGCTGATCATCCAAACCCAAGCACCCGGTCCCTACACCGACAGCCATCCCACACAAGCCCTATCCCCGTAACCCCGTAACCCCACGTATTTAATCCCCCCTAACACTAAGGGCCAATTTTTATCATGGCCAATCAACCTAACCCGCACATCTTTGGACTGTGGGAGGAAACCGGAGCACCCGGAGGAAACCCACGCAAACACGGGGAGAATGTGCAAACTCCACACAGACAGTCACCCGAGGCCGGATTTGAACCCGGGACCCTGGCGCTGTGAGGCAACAGTCCTAACCGATCGCCAGGAGGGAGAGATCAGTTGGCTGGGACATGGACAGATCGCCAGGAGGGAGAGATTAGTTGGCTGGGACACGGACCGATCGCCAGGGGGAGAGATCAGTTGGCTGGGACACAGACTGATCGCCAGGGGGAGAGATCAGTTGGCTGGGACACTGACCGATCGCCAGGGGGAGAGATCAGTTTGCTGGGACATGGACCGATTGCCAGGAGGGAGAGATCAGTTGGCTGGGACATGGACAGATCGCCAGGAGGGAGAGATCAGTTGGCTGGGACACTGATCGATCGCCAGGGGGAGAGATCAGTTGGCTGGGACACTGACCGATCGCCAGGGGGAGAGATCACTTGGCTGGGACATGGACCGATTGCCAGCGGGGAGAGATCAGTTGGCTGGGACACGGACCGATCGCCAGGAGGGAGAGATCAGTTGGCTGGGACACTGATCGATCGCCAGGGGGAGAGATCAGTTGGCTGGGACACTGACCGATCGCCAGGGGGAGAGATCACTTGGCTGGGACATGGACCGATTGCCAGCGGGGAGAGATCAGTTGGCTGGGACACGGACCGATCGCCAGGGGGATTGATCAGTTGGCTGGGACATGGACCGATTGCCAGGGGGGAGAGATCAGTTGGCTGGGACATGGACAGATCGCCAGGGGGGAGAGATCAGTTGGCTGGGACACTGATCGATCACCAGGGGGAGAGATCAGTTGGCTGGGACATGGACAGATCGCCAGGGGGAAGAGATCAGTTGGCTGGGCCTTGGGCCGATCGCCAGGGGGAGAGATCAGTTGGCTGGGACATGGACAGACCGCCAGGAGGGAGAGATCAGTTGGCTGGGACATGGACCGATTGCAGCTGGTAAGTCTGGGAGGTGGGAGTGAGGTAATCAATAGGAGGAGGGGTGAGCACAGGCCAATAGCAGGCCACGGTTTTAGCGAGGAGGCAGGACTGCTCTTCCTACTTACTTTTTTGGTGGCGGCTTCCAGCGGTCCCTTTAAGGTCTGCCAGTTCGGCTGTTGTATGCCCGAGAAAACTGAGAGCACTTTTCAGTCAGTTGTGCTCCAATCTGGCAAAGTGGCCTGAATCAGTCATTAGGCCGCTGATTTGCATAGGCGATGGGCCTATCGCATGTTTCAGCCAGGCCTCGTGGACGTCTATGAGCACCCGAACCAATATGGTGTGCGGTGCACTTCCGGCGCGGACTGAACACGCACACGCTGCACATCTTCTTGGACCCTTCAGCACCGTTTCTTGCCCGTAAAATGAGCACTGTGCAATCAAATTTCTACGCCTTGCTTGGTCAAACTGGAACCTGTGTTGCTTCATGGCATAAAACAGTGTACCTGCCAGGAGCTACAGCAGAACTGTAACTGTGCGTGGGCTGCTCAGTTTCTGCAGAAATTAGCTACATCAATCTATATAAACTGTATATGATTAAATATGTTATGTTATGTCCCGTCATTTTTTAATAGGATTTTCCCATTAATGTGACAACCTGTGATGCTGCAGTTCCATATTTTGGCCACCATGTGCCACTGCAGAGGCTCTGGTTTTTGCTGCACTGCAGGGACAAATTGACCCGGTTTCACTTCCTTCTCTGATGCTATTTTGATTTTTTTTAGCTACTCAGATAAGTTAATGGCCCAGAACTTGGTGTCGGGGGCTTCCCGCGCGTGCAAGCCCCCGATCTGCACTCACCCTGCGCGCTGCCATCTGAAGCCCGGGCCTGCTTGCATTTCCTGTCACAGGCCCGGTTCAGATGTCAGCGCGATGTGCTTACCTGATCCAGCGGCGTAGTTAGTGCGATGTGCCGACTGGGATCAGGTGAGCACTGTACAACCAATCGGGAGGGGAAGGTTCATTCATGAGTTTGAGAGTAAGAACTGTCAAACTCATGAAAACTACGGGGGCCCAAAACACTATTTAAACTTTAAATAAAAATTTAAAAAACATCCCAATCATTAAATTAAATATAAATAAGTAAAAAATAATAATTTAAACAATAATTTTTTTTTTTGAAAAAAATAAATTTTTAATAAAAAGGGTCTAAAACTAAACTTACCTTATTGTAGGTTCTTTAAAATAATAAACCTGTGGGAAAACAAATTCTAAATTACACTAAAACACCACTTACCTGTAAAAATAAATCCTTACGTGTGCTTTTTACAAGCGTAAAGACCGGAGGCCTTTACACATGCGCAAATCCCCCAAAACAGAGGAAATCCAAGACGCACGCGCTGCTCCCTACAGCGCACGCGCTAGCCTCTTCACCTCTTGGGTTAGAGGAGAGGAAATGCCGGTTTTCAGCGGATGCGCTGTGCATGCTGAAAACCGGCATTTCCTCCGGCCAGACGCGTGAGTACCCCTTCCGTACTCACGCGTTTGGGGAGGAATTTCTGCCCCAATATTTAATAACTTTTTTAGCTTTAATAATGTTTTTTATCAAACGTTGTTTTCTCATGTTCCTTGCCATTTCCACCACACCCAAGGCAATCCCACCATCAAACACTTCTTCTCCTCCCCTCCCCTCCTCTTCCCTCCCCTACCCTACCTCTCAGCTTTCCGAAGGGACTGTTCCCTCTGTGACATCCTGGTTCAATCTTCCATCGTCCCTACCATCCACTGTCCTTCCCCTGGTACGTTCCCATGCAAGTGCTGGAGATAACCTGCCTATTCACCTTCTCCCACACCAGGGCCCCCAAACACTCCATCTGTGTGAGATAATAATTTACAAGTACTTCCTCCAACCAAGTAGACTGCATTTCCAGTTCACAATGCAATATCCTCTACATTGGGGAAACCAAATGTAGATTAGCTGATTGCTTTGCTGATCACATCTGTCCTTGGCCTTTTAATGTAAGCTTGAAGGACAGCAACTCATCTTTCTACTTGGCACTTTGCAGCCCTCTGGCCTTAACATTGACTTTAACAACTTCAAACCTTAATTACACTCCCATTTTTTCTCTGGCAGTAGTTGCTGGCAAAGTGAGATGTGTGTGCTGGCATTTCCAGTGATGGGGGCTGGTGGGATAAGGAGTAGGTTGTTACTTTGGGTGGGGACACCCCCTTCGGAACATTACTGCAGGGTGTCCTGCACCCTTGGTGTTGACCTGCTTTTTTTGTTCCACCAGGCTCCCAGGCCACTGGAGCCTGCTCTGTTTTTCTGTTTTGTCATGCTTTCCTTTCTACCCATCCCCATTAGCCAATCATACACTCTCTGGCCGCGATTTCACCTGCTGTGGCGAGTCCAGTGCGGCCGGAGTAGACAGCGGCCTCAAACCCCGCTCCCGTTTTCATCCCACCTCCTCCAAGTGATTTTACCCTGATTGGGCTTGTTAAGCCCGCCCTGCGAGGTTCCCAGCCAATTAAAAGGAAGCGGGTCTGATGAAATCATCTGATGACACGTCATCAGCCAGTTTCCTTAAAGGGGCCATGTCCACATTCATTTTGACAGTTGTGCTGTCAGTGTTCTGCGGCATTGAGGTAGAGGAAACACTGACAAGCACTGCGCAGAGGTGCACGGCTGCACCCAGGCTCTCCCATGACTCCCTGCATATGCTTATGGAGGGAGTCACAGCACGCAGGGAGGTTCTCTTCCCTTCCCATGGGCGGAAGAGATCTCCCCAGGAGATCAATGCAGCCAGGATGCACATTGCACAGGAGGACACAAGCAGCGATATTGTCAGGAGGACCAGGCTGCAGTGGCGTGAACCTTTCAATTATCACAATAGATCATGAAATGTTACTGCAAAGCCACACTCAACCTCATCCTCCTGTGCCACTCATCACATCCCCATCACTCTGCCTTCCCTACCCTACTCCTGCACATCCTTACTCACACCAACTTACCTTGCACCTCCACCCATCCCTATCTATCTATATTATCACTTCCCCATCTCACTAGCCACCCCTCACACTCACCCTCATCCTAGTCCAATCATACCAACTAACAACACACAAGGGTATGCTCTTGGGTGTTTAGGCAATGTTTGTGTAAACTTTCTGTTAATGTGTTGTCAAGCATTGAAATCCTTATTTTCACCACTTTGCCTTCTCGGACAGATTTGTGTTCACCTTTGAAAGTGTCTTAGTGAGTTCCAGTGAATGGTGAGACGTAACATTCCCTCCCCCCCTGCAATGGTGATGAGTGTGAAAATAATAGCTTGGACATTGTAGGGATGCTTTATGATGCTGATATGGAGTGGTGCCAGCCTGGTGCATCATGTGGCAGCCAGGGTGTACAGTGTTAAATGAAGCAAATCTGGACATGGTGAGGCCATAGCTGGCGTCCTGGGCAGCAATGTGCATGGGTGATGATGCCCTGTGTCCAGTGCAGCATCAGTTGATTGCGGAGAAGGTTGGTGTGGATGTTGGTGCTGCTGGTGTGCCCGGTGATGCTGGTGTTGGGGCTGATCGTGTTGGGACTCTGAGGACCAAGGTGAGATTTTTTCAAAGGCACCGAGGCTGATGGAATAGATGGCAGCTGAAGTTGAGATGACAGAAGTAACCTGTCAATGTTGAGTTAGGTTGTTCCAAGGAGATGACAGTAGATAGGGATTACTCCAAACACTTCAAAAGTGCATAAAGCTCAAAAGTGGGTTCCAAATCATTAATGCTCCAGCTTCTAAGATTGGGAAGTGAATAGCTGTGAGATGGTAGCTTTTATACCACCTTTGCAGCTTTCACCTATTCACAGTAATCCACAGTCATTGAGAGCCCGATATAATTACCTGACGTGATATCTGCTCTCCGGGAACCTCATTGAAAACCTGGTAAAATAGTAAGTACATGGGAAAATGGTTCTTAACTACCTTTTAATAAGCTTTTAACTATCTAAATTGGCTGACCCACTGCTTGGTGTCGGGTCTGTTCAGGGATGACAGACCCGACACTTGGGAAACTGACAAGGGGGCGGGTTTATAGCGGGATACCGACCCGCTGTCAATCTTTGTGATTTTGGCACCTCCAAACCCGCACTCTGAGCGCCGGTGAAATTCCGGCCTCTCTGTCTCGTACATATCTTTTAATTTTTTTGATTTCCCTCATTATGCCTTCTTTTGTCTCATACTAATATCACTTCTGCCATTTAACCATCTCCTGCTCTCTGCCTAACACTTCACAAGTCATTCTATTTATTTCTCTCTATTTTTTCCCCTTCCCCCTTTCCCTATTCTGTTCCTTTGAAAATGCTGTTCATCTGTAATACCTTCCAGTCCTGAGGAAGGGTCTTAGACCAGAAACATCAACTGACTGACTTGTGTTTCTCCACAGATGCTGCCTGACCTGCTGAGTAATTCCAACTTTTTCCTTAGGACTGTGATTATCAAATCCAGAAGACATTACTTAATGTCCTGGTCCAAATTCAACTACTGTGGCAATTTTAAACATTGACTGTGAATTTGTTTAAAGAGAACTGTTTAAGTTGGACATAAATCATATTTGCTTATGGTGAACTCAGACGTAGTGGCCCCGATATTAATGTAAAGGTGAATTCCGAGCAGGGGAAGTGGGGAATGCGTGCGCGAAACCGGGAAGTAACGTCACCAGGTCGGAATCTGCAATTTCAGATTAATTGAGGTAATAAGTTTTGTGTCTCCAAGCTGTGCAGTGGACATAATGCGCACCCACATGATGCGATCTGAAGTCCACTATTTAAAGGGCCAATGCAGAAATGGAATTTGGAGGAGCCAGGCGGTGTTTGGATGGATGCGCAGAGAGCAAGGGCAGCACTCAGGTTTAATGATGGATCCCTGGAATTACTACTTGGTGCAGTCAGGAGCAGAAGGTACATACTTTTCCCCAGCAATGGGGGGAAGAAACCTGTGGCTCTCACCAAGAAGGCATAGCTTGGAGGTGAGCAGCAGACGTGTTGTGCCTCAGTCTTGGATGCAGTGCAGGAAGTGGTTTAATGACCTAACCAGGTCAGGAAAAGTAAGATATTTGCTGATTCACCTACATCCTGTGGTTTAAGCGACTGCCTCCTTTCATTCTGTCTTGGTAAGCGTTCTCCATCACATCCCTCCTCACACCTTCTCATCTTTCAGCATCACCCGGCCTTCACTTTCTGTGCACTTACACATGTATTCTCCACCACTGCCACTCACACCAATCCTCATGCAATTTGATGCAGCCATTGGGTGAATACAACAAAAACAACAACAACCTCACCTTCACTCACTCACAGGTCTGTTTTTTCATCCCTTGTAGGAGAAGAGATCGCAAAACACAAAGGAGAGGGAAGGGGAGAGGACTGGAGGTGGGCCGCCACAAACTGTGCAGCTCACAGGTGCAGAGGAGGAGGCCATGGAGATAAGTGGCACATCGGCATTCCTCTCAATCGGAGATGGAGAAACTGGGAACTCACAGATAGCTGGTGACAGAATTTAAAATATCTCTGACACACATATGCTGACTTTACTTCATCAATGACTGAACTATGAGAAGCCTTAGTATGTTGATTGTCAAGATTGTTACTTTGCCATGACTAATTCACATCCCATTATTTTGTCTTCCAGGGCTTACATGTGTACGGTAAGTGTTGCTGGAGATGTATGAGGACGATTCCTCAGAGGACATCATTCCTTCTGAAGGTGCACCATCACATGACGTACAGCCATGCACCAGCACAAATACTTGCACCTCAGTGGGAGAGTATTAGTTGGGTTTTCGCCTGGAGATTCACAATTCACAAGTGAGCTCGAGCAGGCACGAGTGGCAGGAACAGCTGTGGAGAGTCTGCGTCAGGAGGCTCAATCCTCTTCAACCAGATGCTGAATTGTGGGGACCATCGTTGAGAAGGGGAACACTAGAGGTGCATCAGCAACTTTGCGAGGTACTGACAGATCTGCGACGCACACTCTCCACAATAGCGGCGCAGGTAATTGCGAGAATGTCCACCATGAACAGAATGGCCGTCCCAATGAAGCTTCAAGCACGGCTCTCAAATGAGTCCATGCAAGCCATGACTACGGCCGTGCAGATTTTGGATGCCAACATGTCTACCGCCCTAACAGGCACCAATATTTTCTCCCCAATTTTAGTCATTTTGGTTGGTGTAAGGAAAATTGCTGTTTGCCAAACCATACATAAGGTGTTTAACACAATACCTACTTCTCTTCAAACATTGCGGCCTGGAGTTTCCGCTCAGTTGAGCTGGTTTTTCGGTGTAATTTGGCCTAAATCGGCGTAACCGATGCAAAAGATTGCGGAATTTTACGCACAAATTACGTTCAGCGTAACTCGAGTTTCCGCAATCTTTTGCACAAGTTTAAAAACATCGTGCTAGAAGCTGGCCCTGCCCACAAAACTGGCCACGCCCCCGGGTGAATTAATCACCATTGGGAGTTTCCGCTAATTGAGCTCGTTTGCAGGCCTTTGAGGAGGCTCTAAAAATTAAGCTCGTTCTTCTGAATGCAAGGACACTAACAGGAACATTTTCTAAGCTTTTGAATACAGGAAACTCTCGTTTAAACGGCACCTAAATATCCGGAATTCTCTATTAACCGGCAAAATTCTCGCTCCGAAAACAACACCTCAATAACCAGCAATGTTGCTGAGTCAGAGTCAGAGTTTCCCGCGGTGGCCGAGTTAGTCAGTGGGGGTAGTTCTCCAAACTGCCACTACTCGGCTTCTTGGCACTGTCGGAAGTCAGAACACCTCAAAACCCCTGTAACAGGAGTCTGACTCTCCCGCGCTGCCGGTAGTCTCTTCTGATCCGCCATTTTACAGGGGTACTGTGTGTCTCCCACGCTGCTGGTAGTCATTGCGTTGCATTATGGAAATCCCAAAAGTTGGTCCAAGCAAAAGGAAGAGAGTGGTGTTAACTTTAAAACAGAAAATCGACATATGCCAACGACTAGAAAGGGGAGAGAAGCGTATCAACATTATGAATGAATTCAAAATCGGTTCGTCAACAATCTACGACATCAAATCGCAGAAGGATAAGCTGCTCAAGTTTTATTCAAGCTCTGAGACATCTAAGGGTGTAGAGAAATGGCGTACGCTTCGTAAGCCTAAGCTTGAAGAGCTGGATACCGTGCTTTATGAGTGGTTTTCTCTTAAGCGTTCAGAGGGTGTTCCGATTTCTGGACCCATGCTAATCGAAAAAGCGAAGGATTTCTACGCAAAGATGGAGCTCACTGACAAGTGTGCTTTCTCTGAGGGATGGCTAACGTGCTTCAAGGTACGGCACTGGATACGACGACTCGATATTTTCGGGGAGAAGAAATCAGCTGATCACGACGCCGCAGAAGAATACTGCGATTATTTCAATCGAATTGTGCAGCAACATGATTTGTTGCCAGCACAGCTATACAATGCTGATGAAACTGGCTTATTTTGGAGGTTTTTGCCAGAATCAACGCTTGCTGGGGCTAGTGAGGCTAATGCTTCAGGTTACAAGAAAAATAACGATCGTGTAACCGTGCTAACGTGCGAACGCTGCTGGATCACACTGGGTTAAACTTCTTGTCATTGGGAAGTATAAAAATCCCCGTGCATTTAAAAATGTGAGGCACTTACCTGTTGAGTACAAAGCTCAAAGAAATGCTTGGATGGATAAGGAAATCTTTTCGAATTGGTTCCATCATATTTTTGTTCCATCTGTGAGGGAACATTTCCATCGAATAGGGAAACCTGAAGATAGCAAATGCATTTTATTGCTTGATAATTGTAGAGCCCATCCGCATGAATCCGAGTTGGTTGCGGGAAATATTTTCACCATTTATTTGCCACCAAATGTAACTTCTCTCATACAACCCATGGACCAGGGCGTTATCCAAAATCTCAAGTGTCATTACAAGAAAGACTTCCTACGTAAACTGATAAGCCAAGATGACAATATTCACGCATTTCAGAAGGAATACAATCTTAAAGATGCCATCTTGAATGCTGCATGTTCCTGGAACTTGGTGAAAGGTCACACTTTGAGACAAGCCTGGCGCAAATTGTAGCCTTCTGTAATGTTTGCTGAAGGTTCTTGTTAAGTCCGTGAATGATTGAGACACGGACCAGCAGGAGTGAAAACAAACAAGTCTTTACTGGTGGAAGTCAATAGTGAAACTAACAAACAGAGGCTCTCTAGCGCCTTTTATACAGGGGTGGTCACTGCCGGTACTGCAGTCTGAGACCAGTTATTCTCTTAAAGGTACATACACAACAATTCCTCCCCTTTTAGATAAACAGTACATAACATTCATTTAACAACTAAATGATAACGAATTACAATCACAATTACTGTTGCTAGATACATTGGTTAAGTTTAAGCAATTATAAGTTCAGTCTTTGAGGAGGCTTCCTGATTCTGTCTGGATAACGCCTCTTTGGGGTATCAGGTTCTTCTGGCAATGTTGCGTCGGGATCAATGTCTTCGTTTGGTTCATCTGCTTCCAATATTACCGATTCTGCGGTAGCTGCAATTGGAACGTCAATTTCATTACCAGGTGTATCAGATCGTGGTGTGGAGTTGACGTTTTCCAGTGACTCTGGAATCTGCTCAGCATGGCGTCTTACAATGCTCTCCCCAACGTCCACGGTATACATGAGAGGTCCTTGTCGTGTACAAATCGTTCCTGGCTGCCATTTCTCAGTGCGGTAGTCCCGGGCCAAAACTGGTTGACCTATCTTAAAACTCCTGGTCGGCCTTTCATTCATATTCTGAAACTGCCTGTTCTCCACATCTCTTCGGACGTTTGGCTTAACCAAATCCAAGCGGCATCGTAGTCTTCGATTGAAGAACATCATGGCTGGAGTTTGGTTGGTAACTGCATGTGTCGCATTCCGGTAGGCAAACAAGAAGTTATCCACCTTGTGCTGTAGGGGTATATCTTCATTACACATTGCCTTGATAGCCTTCTTGAATGTTTGGACAAACCTCTCGGCCAATCCATTAGTGGCTGGATGATATGGGGCAGATGTGTAATGCTTAACGCCATTGTTCTTTAAGAACCTCCGGAACTCTTCAGACACAAACTGTGGTCCATTGTCAGAGCAAATCTGTTCAGGCAGCCCATTCCTGGCGAATATGGTTCGCAAAACTGTGATAGTTTTTTCCGTGGTGGTTGAGGACATTTTTATTACCTCTGGCCACTTTGAATGTGCATCCACCGCAATTAAAAACATCGAGTCCATGAAGGGACCAGCAAAATCAATGTGCACCCGTTGCCATGGAGATGAGGGCCACTCCCATGGATGTAGAGGGGCTTGTGGTGGGGCGTTTTGGACCTTCTGGCATCCTGCACAGCTCTTGGTCATCTCTTCGATTTCTCTATCGATTCCCGGCCACCACACAAACGCTCTGGCTAAGTTCTTCATTTTTACCCCACCCAGATGACCCTCATGAAGCTCATTGAGTACTCTATCCGTCAACTTAGGTGGAATTACTACTCTGGATCCACACATCAAGGTTCCTCTACACACTGACAGCTGTTCTCTTCTCGGCGAGAATGCTGGCAGCGGTGGTTCGCCATGTGCTGGCCATCCCTTCACCGTTAAATCATAGACCCGTGATAGTGTCGGGTCATTCCGTGTTTCCTTTTCTATGTTTGCATTCGTCACAGGGACACATTCGACTATGGTCGAGTGGAATAACTCCATTGGATCCACTGCAAGGTCTTCTTCTTCCACCGTCGGCAACGGTAGGCATGACAATCCATCAGCATTTCCATGCTGTTTAGTTCCTTTGTACTCGATGTCATATTGGTGTGCCCCTAGGAAAAGGGACCATCTCTGCAGCCGTTGTGCCGTCATTATCGGTACGCCCTTCTGAGGGTTGAAAATGGAGACAAGAGGTTGATGATCGGTTAGTAGAGTAAATTTTTGACCGTGCAGATAGTGATTGAACTTCTTCACCCCCCACACTAGGCTGAGGGCCTCTCTGTCAATCTGGGCGTAGTTACGCTCGGCAGAAGTTAACGAGCGTGACGCAAAAGCTATCGGCCTCTCTAAACCATCAAGGAATTTATGTGACAGTACCGCCCCAATGCCGTAGGGAGACGCATCACACGCCAGCCTGATTGGCAGTGCTGGGTTGTAGTGAGCCAATACTTCCCTTGAAGTGATTAAGTCCTTACTCTTCTGAAAAGCACGCTTACAATCTTCGTTCCATTTCCATGCTACCCCTGTTCGTAGCAGGGCGTTCAGTGGGTGCAGAATTGTCGACAGATTCGGCAAAAACTTATGATAGTAATTCACCAACCCGAGGAATGACCTCAGTTGCGACACATTTTCAGGCGCTGGGGCCTTAACAACTGCTTCAATTTTGTCAGGGGACTTATGGAGCCCCTCTTCATCAATCACGTGGCCACAATACGATATCTGTTTCTTAAAAAATTCGCACTTGGCGCGGTTGGCTCGCAACCCATGTTCCCGTAGTCTAGTGAGCACCTGTTCTAGGTTGTTAAGGTGTTCACTGTCACCTTCACCTGTTACAAGGATGTCGTCCAAGTAACACTGAGTCCCCGGAATCCCTTGCAGGACTTGTTCCATCGCTCTTTGCCATATCGCCGGAGCCGATGCTACTCTGAATACCAATCGATGATACTGGTAAAGACCTTTGTGAGTGTTTATCGTGAGATACTTCCTAGAGGACTCTTCAACCTCCATCTGCAAATATGCTTGTGCTAGGTCAATTTTTGTAAAACGCTTCCCTCCAGACAGTGAGGCGAAGATGTCTTCTATCCTTGGAAGAGGATATTGTACTGTGTGAAGGACAGGGTTCACCGTCACCTTGAAATCCCCACAGATGCAAATCTTCCTTGGCTCTCCGGACTTATTGCTTAACGTTTTCTTCATGACAGGAACGATGGGTGTCGCCCACTCGCTCCAGTCAACCTTAGACAACACGCCCGCCTTCTCCAGATTCTCCAGCTCTGCCTCGACGGCTGGGCGAATTGCATATGGTACCGGTCTTGCTTTGAAAAACTTAGGAACTGCATTCTCTTCTATTTTTATCGAGGCGGTTACGCCTTTAAGCGTGCCCAGTTCTTGTTGAAATACCTCTTTGGCGTTAGCTAAGATTGTTGACAATCGTCCGGGAGTGACGTCTTCATCTTTTTTACCGTCCACCGTCATTGCATGAATGGAATGCCAATCTAAGTTTATCTTCCTGATCCATTCCCGTCCCAATAACGGTGGTCCACCATTTGGCAGTATGCAGAGATACAATTTCCGTATTTTCTTGCCATTGTATTCGACAGGCACCCTTATTTTTCCTCTGGGGTATACTTTTTGCCCCGTATACGTCGTCAAGACGATGGATGTCTCTCTCAAGGGTATATGTGAAAATAGCCGCTCGTAGTCTCGTCGATTCATGACGGTTAGCGCTGATCCTGTATCCAATTCCATTTTAACTTGGGACCCTGCTATCGTGAGGGTGACCCAAATGGTTCGGTGATCCTCTTTTGCGATTACATTGTGAAGTTTGAGACAGCTTAGTCTCCTGTTTCCGGATTCACTATCGCTCATCTGGTCTTCGGAACTACTGTCCGTCATCTTTTGTACTTTCTTGTGCGGTTCCTTAGTAGCCTTTTTGTTGTCACTGGTCTTCTTCCCAGACCTGCAAACTCGTGCAATGTGTCCAATCTTCCCGCATTGTCTGCATATTTTGTCTTTGGACCAGCAGTCCTTCTGGTCATGGTTAGTTCTGCCGCAGCGATAACATTTTGCAAATCCCCGTGTCATTTCGTGGGTGCCGTATTCCTGTGGTTTTTGTTGAATTTCTGCAACTCCCCTGGCTGCTGCTTCATACGATACTGCCACGCTGAAAGCCTTATCTAGCGTCAGCTCTTTTTCTGAGAGTAACTTCTTCTGTGTTCCTTCACTCAGGAGTCCACAGACAAATTTGTCCCGTAGGGTATCTGCCAGTCCTGCTCCGAACCGGCAGTGCTTTGATAGCTTGCGTAGTTCCGTAAGATACTCAGCATTGCTCTCATCTTTGTGCTGAGTTCTCCTGTGGAATTTAAATCTTTCTGCTATCAACAGCGGTGCAGGGTTTAAGTGTTCCTGTAGGACAGCAACAATTTCGTTAAAACTCTTCGCCTTCGGTTTGGCTGGAGTAATCAGGTCCCGCAATAGGCCGTACGTTCTAGCGCCCATTAAGTTTAGCAATATCAATGCCTTTTTCCCCTCCGCTATTTCGTTTGCCTCGAAATATACCTCGACTCTTTCCACATACGTGGTCCAGTCCTCTAATGTATTATCAAAAGCAGTGATACAGCCAGTCTTTGGCATCTTGCAAATCTAAAATGGCGCCTTCCGCGCTTTGCCTTCTTCCCCGATTTAACAAAATGGCGCCTCCCGCGCTTTGCCTGCTTCCCCCTGTTGTTAGCGCTGCTTTCCACGGTTTCTTGCGCGTTAAATATTGATTCTTTTTCTTTTATTATTTTCCCGTCGTGGAGCGGACCCTCTGGGACACTTCCCTCCCTCTTCTTAGGTCCGAACGCTGCCCGGCTTCGAAGCACCGGCCGCGCCCTGTGTGCGCCACCCTCTCTCTCTCTCTTTGCTTCCCGACTCGCTGCCCGGCCCCGTTGAAAAGCCACCTGATAGAGCTTCAGCCCGCCGCAGCCCAGGAAGGATCAGAGCACTACCTGCCTCCAGCCCGATTAGCTGGGAAACCACAGACCGAGGAACCCGGCCTGGCTCTGGACAGTCTCTCCTGCAAGTTTTCAAACCGATGATTGACGGTCGACGCCCGTTTCCCGAGTTTCTTTGGACTCTATTTTTTTTTTCTTTCTTCTGGCTCCGACCTTCAACAACGTCGTCTGAGGTGCTGCCGAGTTGCAGGTAAATTCGTTTCTTACTCGTCGCCAGTGTTAAGTCCGTGAATGATTGAGACACGGACCAGCAGGAGTGAAAACAAACAAGTCTTTACTGGTGGAAGTCAATAGTGAAACTAACAAACAGAGGCTCTCTAGCGCCTTTTATACAGGGGTGGTCACTGCCGGTACTGCAGTCTGAGACCAGTTATTCTCTTAAAGGTACATACACAACAGTTCTTCTTCAGAGGAGGAATTTCATGGGTTCAATGTTCATCCCAAGAGGAGTACAATAATGGAAATGGCTGGCATGGTGAAAAATGTAGGCCCAGCAAACTCTCTACGTCACCTCAGTGAAAGTGATATTGAGCAGTGGGTTGATGCAGATAGAGAAGTTGCTGTTGTGCATATGCTAAGTGATGATGAAATAATGGGGAATGTTTTGAATCAAAAGAAAGAAAAGGAAAGTGAGATGGAATGTGATGAGATTTCTGAAGAGAAGAAGATTTCTTGGGCTAAAGCTGCAGAAGATTTTGCTTCATTCCTCAAATTTGCTGAAAGCCATCCTTGCTATTCTGCCCAAGAAGTTATGCACCTCCATATTCTGCATTCCACCTTTCTACAAAAGAGGCAAGAGTCCACTAAGCAAGCAGACATCCGGGACATGTTTAGGAAAGCTTCCAAAAGAGTTGAAGCAGTGGAAGTGCCTGAAGAATCTGTTGAAGTGCATGATCCTGATGACCCAGCTGACATGGATATTCCTGGTGAACCAGTTGACTTGGAATAAGTGTACAGTCAACCACAGTACTTTATACTGTACTGTACAGTCGTTTATAAGTTTTGTTTTACTGTTAAGTAATTAAAGAGTAATGGATTACCCTCAACTGGCAGTACTGTACTTAATCAAGCATCTTCCACCATCCATTTAACACAACATTCTGTAGGTGAGTACCCAATTACTGTATACTGCACATTTCTTGATTTTTTTATTTTTCTTTGTTAAAAATAGCTTCGGTCGATAACCCTCTCCGTCATTCGGAAATTTTGATAAACCGGCCACACGCCGGTCCCGTCGGTGCTGGTAAAAAAGAGTTTCCTGTATAATTTTTTTTTAATTACTAAGAAACTGACTGCTGTACCCCAATATAACTAGGAAATGGATCTGTATATTTTTTTGAAGTAATTTTCAGTAATTTAAAGTCGGGTTACTCATAGGTGGTGGATTGACACTGTGATTAAAATTGCTTCTTTTTCTGTGATAAACCCATTTTCAGCTGTATTAATCAGACTGTACCAATTATCCCGCTTAAATATATCAGGACATTTTTTTGAAGTAAAAGCTTTTTTTAAAAAACGTTTTAAAACACTGCTCGATTGCACTGGTTCATGGCAGATTTTGCATTCGGTGATATGCAAATGAGTTTGAGCGGGAACTCAAGAGAGAAAAGAAAAACAGCTTTCAAAATGGGTGCAATTTTGGACACAATTTGCGCCAATTGCGCCCAAAGTGGAAACTCTGCCCCAGTTTTCTTTGTGTTCCATCGATCAATCTGTATAGTGCAGTTAGGGAATTCTTCATCCAGGGTGAAGCCACATGCTGAGAGTGAGACCTGCAGCACATCACAGCCGCATAGCCAGACACCACTTTTCCTGAAACAGCAAGAGGTATCTGGGGATCTCCAGACTCCTTCGTTCCTTGTGTCAGCCATGACTTAGTTGGTAGCATGCTCACCTCTGAATCAGAAGGTTGTGGGTTCAAGTTCCACTCCAGAAACATAACTCTAGGCTGACACTCCAGTGCAGTATTGAGGGAGTGCTGCACTGTTGGAGGTGCCGTCTTTCGGATGAGACATTATAGGAGGTCCCATCTGCTCTCTAAGGTGGATGAATACAATCCCATGACATTCTTTGGAAGAAGAGCAGGGGAGCTATCCCAGGTGTCCTGGCCAATATTAATCCTTCAGTCAACATCACAAACAGATTATCTAGCCATTATCACATTGCTGTTTTATGGGAGCTTGCTGTGCGCAAATTGGCTGCTGCGTCTCCTACATTACAACAGTGACGACACTTCAACAAGTACGTCATTGGCTGCAAAGTGTTTTGGGTCTTCCTGAGGTCGTGAAAGGTGCTATATAAATGCAAGTCTTTCTTTTTTCTTTTTCTAACTAGTATCCTTGGATAGTTTACAAACCCCTTGCATATGTCATCTTCCAACAAGTCTATCGCGTCCACATTAAATATTTCTATCAGTCTTACATCAATGGTATTGCTATTATTAGTCAGAAATGACATCAGTCATCGGGAAAATGCTGGAATCCATTGTTAAGGAAGTGGTATCAATTCACTTAGAAAATCATAACAGGATTAGGCAGAGTCAACAAGGTTTTATGGAAGGGAAATTGTGTTTGACAAATTTATTGGAGTTTGTTGAGGATGTAACTAGCAGGGTAGATAAAGGGGAATCAGTGGATGTAGTATATTTGGATTTCCAAAAGGCATTTGATAAGGTGCCACATAAAAGGTTATTACACAAGATTAGGGCTCATGGGGTTGGGGGTAACATAGTAGCATGGATAGAGGATTGGTTAACGGACAGAAAACAGAGAGTAGGGATAAACTGATCTTTTTCAGGTTGGCAGGCTGTAACTAGTGGGGTGCCGCAAAGATCAGTGTTGGGGCCTCAGCTATTTACAATCTATATTAATGACCTAGATGAAGGGGCCGAGTGTAATGTATCCAAGTTTGCTGATGATACAAAGCTAGGTGGGACAGTAAGCTGTGAGGAGAACACAAAGGCTGGAATTTTGCCAGCGCTCAGGGGGCGGGTTTGGAGGCGGGACATCCAGCAAAATCGCAAAGATTGACAGCAGATCGGAAACTCGCTGTCAACCCGCCTCCATACAATCTTCCCAGGTGTCGGGTCCCCGATTTGCACATGAACCCGACACCTAGCGGCGGGAAGAGGATTATAGGCATTTAACTGCTAGTTAACAGGTTGTTAACAAGCAGTTAAAAGGCTTTTTGCAATTTTGTCAGGTCTACTGCGGGCTTCCCGACGTCCTGACACCACGCCAGGTAAGTGTGGAGTGCTGTGGGTCTATTGTAATGTTTCTGCATTGATGACAGCTGCAGAAGTGGTGTGATGGATCCAACGGTGCACTGGTGAGTTTCAGAGGTAAGAAAATGTTGGGAAAATCATTTTTAATGCATTTACACTTTTCTGTAGGTGACATGTTTTGGATTGTGTGTGCAGTCCCACCTCATTAGGCAAATCTCTCTCACCAGTGACAGATCGCTTCTGTAACCTCACCTGCAGCTGCCATCTGTTCTAGCCTAAGCAGGGGGTCACTGGAGAGCCTGGGTGCAAGGGCTCACCTTTGTATAGTAATTGTCAGTGTTTGCAGCACTTCAATGCTGTCAAACACTGAAAAATCAGCTATCAAAAAAAATTGTGCGTGGCCCCTTTAAGAAAACCAGCAGATGACGCGTCATCAACTGACGTCATCTGACACCGGCATCCTCTTAATTGGCCAGCAAGCCCACAGGGCGGGCTTAACAAGGCCAATTGATGCAAAATCGCATCTGTGCGTCTGATGTCGTTGGGGACGGGACTGGAACCTGGAATGCAGCTGTCCCGCCCCCAAGCCACATCGATAGGAAAAATCGCGGTCAAAGAGTCTGCAAAGGGATATAGATAGACTAAGTGAGTGGGCAGTAAGGTTGCAGTTGGAGTATAATGTAGGGAAATATAAGGTTATTCACTTTGGTAGGAAGAATAGAAAAAAAGAATATTTTTTAAATGGTGAGAAACTTTCAAATGTTGGTGTTCAGAGAGATTTGGAAGTCCTTGTGCAAGAAACACAGAAAGCTAGCATGCAGGTACAGCAAGCAATAAGGAAGGCAAATGGCATGTTGGCCTTTATTGCAAGGGGGTTATAAGAGTAAGGAAATCTGGCTACAATTGTACAAGGCCTTGGTGAGACCACACCTGGAGTACTGTGCACAGTTTTGGTCTCCTTATCTAAGGAAGGATATACTTGCCTTGGAGGCGGTGCAATGAAGATTCACTAGATTGATTCCTGGGATGAGAGGGCTGTCCTATGATGAGAGATTGTGTAGAATGGGCCTATACTGTCTGGAGTTTAGAAGAATGAAAGGTGATCTCATTGAAACATACAAGACTCTGAAGGGGATTGACAGGGTAGATGCTGAGAGGTTGTTTCCCCTGGCTGGAGTGTTTAGAACTAGGGGGCATAGTCTCAGGATAAGGGGTAGGCCATTTAAGACTGAGATGAGGAGGAATTTCTTCACTCAGAGGGTTGTGAACCTTTGGAATTCTCTGCCCCAGAGGGCTGTGAATGCTGAGTGTTTGAGTATATTCAAGGTTGAAATAGGTAGATTTTTGGACTCTAGGAGAATCCAGGGATATGGAGATCGCGCAGGAAAGTGGAGTTGAGGTCGATGATCAGCCAAGATCTTATTGAATGGCGGAGGAGGCTCAAGGGTCCGTATGGCCTACTCCTGCTCTTACTTCTTATGTTCGTATGAAATAATATCACTCTGCTTGCAGGCTTCCTGACATAATAAACCAATCTGAAACATCACAATTTCCATCAATCCATATTCCCATTTGATTTCCAGATTCTCATTTATTCGCCCAATATAAAATTTAGTTTCCAATTGTTTCTGTATCATTTAACCCCTTTTTGGATCAGATTTAATTAGAAAAAACCACCATACATACTACCTTTGAGATCAGTTGTTCTTAATAGTATTTGTTGTTCCCCGGTCTGCCTATTTATTCCTTTAAACAGACCCTTTAATTACTTGGTTGTGTCTATTTGCAACACTAAATTTCTGATTGGACCATGTGCAGGGCAAGCCCAGATTTCTGATTGAACCCCTTGAAGGACAAGACACACCCAATAGTTTGTCTGCAATGTGTAATTTGATCCTGCCTGCTGGAGTAATCAAGATCTTTGCAATGTGTAATTTGATCCATTCATTGTGACAACCTGGCTCCAGAGCTCACAGTGTTAACACTAATGCTTTCGGAGAACAGACAGGGCTCACCCTCCCGGATTAGAAGCACTCACAGCACTCAAACTGCCGAGTTCAGATAGGAAGGGGTGAGACAGTGGAGTGATTTTAACATGAGGATGAGAATTTTAAAATCAAGGTGTTGGTGGACAATGTTCCCCCTAATTTGTTTGGTGCACGGTCCCTTTAATGGGACGCGGCCTATTTAAAGTTTCACGCATGTGCAAAATCCATCATTCAAAAGCCGGTAAGCGGCCTGCGCAGAGTCTCCAGACAGCTGCGCGGCTTAGCAGGAACGTTGTTGGTGGACCAAGAGCCAATGTAGGTCAACGAGCACGGGGTGATGGGTGAACGGGACTTGCTGCGTGTTAGGATACGGGCAGCAGAGTTTTGGATGGGTGAACGGGACTTGCTGTGTGTTAGGATACGGGCAGCAGAGTTTTGGATGGGTGAATGGGACTTGCTGTGTGTTAGGATACGGGCAGCAGAGTTTTGGATGGGTGAACGGGACTTGCTGTGTGTTAGGATACGGGCAGCAGAGTTTTGGATGGGTGAACGGGACTTGCTGTGTGTTAGGATACGGGCAGCAGAGTTTTGGATGGGTGAATGGGACTTGCTGCGTGTTGGGATACAGGCAGCAGAGTTTTGGATGGGTGAACGGGACTTGCTGCATGTTAGGATACGGGCAGCAGAGTTTTGGATGGGTGAACGGGACTTGCTGCATGTTAGGATACGGGCAGCAGAGTTTTGGATGGGTGAATGGGACTTGCTGCGTGTTGGGATACGGGCAGCAGAGTTTTGGATGGGTGAACGGGACTTGCTGCATGTTAGGATACGGGCAGCAGAGTTTTGGATGGGTGAATGGGACTTGCTGCGTGTTGGGACACGGCCAGCAGAGTTTTGGATGAGCTCAAGTTTATTGAGGGTGGAAGATGGGAGGCTGACTGGGAGAACATTGGAATAGTCGAGTCTGGAAAATAACACATAAATGTAATGTTATATATGTTGTTGGACCAACATGGAATACGCTCTCATTTTTAAAAGTTAATTAATTTGTTGCCAATCCCTAATTGCCCTTGAGAGGGTGGTAGTAAACTGCTTTCTTGAACCACTGTGGTCTAGGGTGCGGAGGAGAGGGAGAGTGTGGCGCAGGTGTAAAGGGGGTGGGGGTGGAAGAACGTGATCCAGGCCTAACAGAGGGCTGGAGAACGGGATCTATCTTCCCATCTTGATCACATTCTTGCTCTCTTCCCCCCCTCCCCATTGTTCTCATCCTGCTCCCCACCCCAACAAGTTCCAGACCTTCTGTCCCCGAGTTCCTGACCTTCTCCCCCATCTCCCCGAGTTTCTGACCTGCCCCCAAGTTCCTGACCTTCTTCCACCCCCCCCCGCACCCCCACCCCCAGCTTTGAGCTCCTCTCTCCTCTGCGAGCTACTCTTTCCCCCTTCAATCCCCTCTCCCCTCTGATATTGCGGATCTGACTGGGATTACAAACTCCTGTTGGGTTTCAGTTATGGCTGCATAAGATAGTGAGGCTGGAAAAACAGCACCGCCAAAGAGCCGCTTTGAATCGTTATTCTCTTGTTCTTTTGAGCCCTGGTTACAGAGCTACAATATTTGGGGTAAACGCACAGGTAGAATTATTATAGAAAAATAGGAGCAGGAGTAGGCCATTCGGCCCTTTGAGCCTGCTCCGCCATTCAATATGATGATGGCTGATCCTCTATCTCAATACCATATTCCCGCTCTTTCCCCATACCCCTTGATGCCTTTTGTGTCTAGAAATCTATCTGTCTCCTTCTTAAATATATTCAGTGACTTGGCCGCCACAGCCTTCAGTGGTAGAGAATTCCACAGGTTCACCACCCTCTGAGTGAAGAAATTTCTCCTCATCTCAGTCCTAAATTTCCTACCCCGTATCCTGAGACTGTGACCCCTCATTCTAGATGCCCCAGCCAGGGGAAACATCCAGGGCTCCCTGCATCCAGTCTGTCTAGCCCTGTCAGAACTTTATACGTTTCAATGAGATCCCCTCTCATTCTTCTAAACTCTAGCGAATACAGGCCTAGTCAACCCAATCTCTCCTCATACGACAGTCCTGCCATAGACATAGAAGATAGAAGCAGGAGTAAGCCATTCGGCCCCTCGAGCCTGCTCCGCCATTTAATGAGATCATGGCTGATCATCCAAATTCAGTACCCTGTCCCTGCTTTCTCCCCATATCCCTTGATCCCTTTAGCCTTAACAAATATATCTAACTCCTTCTTGAATATATTTAACGAATTGGCCTCAACTGCCTTCTGTGGTAGAGAATTCCACAGGTTCACCACTCTCTAGGTGAAGAAATTCCTCCTCATCTCAGTCCTAAATGGCTTACCCCTTATCCTTAGACTGTGACCCCTGGTTCTGGACTCCCCGCCATCGGGAACATCCTTCCTGCATCTGGTCTGTCCAGTCCTGTTAGAATTTTATAAGTTTCAATGAGAACCCCTCTCATTCTTCTAAACTAGCGAATATAAGGGCTAATCGACCCAATCTCTCTTCATATGTCATTCCTGCCATCCCAGGTATCAGTCTGGTGAATCTTTGCTGCACTCCCTCCATGGCAAGAACACCCTTCCTCAGATAAGGCGACCAAAACTGCACACAATACTCAAGGTGTGGTCTCACCAAGGCCCTGTACAACTGCAGCAAGACATCCTTGCTCCTGTACTCGAATCCTCTCGCTATGAAGGCCAACATGCCATTTGCCTTCTTAGCCGTCTGCTGCACCTGCATGTTTATCTTCAGCGACTGTTGCTAAGGACACCCAGATCTCGTTGCACTTCCCCTTTTCCCAATCTATTGCCGTTCAGATAATAATCTGCCTTCCTGTTTTTGCCAACAAAGTGGATAACCTCGCATTTATCCACATTATACTGCATCTGCCATGCATCTGCCCAATCACCCAACCTGTCCAAATCATACTGGAGTTTCTCTGCATCCTCCTCACAGCACACACGCCCACCCAGCTTTGTGTCATCTGCAAACTTGGAGATATTACATCTAGTTCCCTCATCTAGATCATTAATATATATTGTAAATAGCTGGGGTCCTAGCACCAATCCCTTCGGTACCCCACTAGTCACTGCCTGCCACTCGGAAAAAGACCCATTTATTCCAACTCTGCTTCCTGTCTGCCAACCAGTTCTCTATCCAAGTCAGTACCTTGCCCCCATTCCCATGTGCTTTAACCAGGAATCAGTCTGGTGAACCTTCGCTGCACTCCCTCTATGGCAAGTATATCCTTTCTTAGATAAGGAGACCAAAACTGCACACAGTACTCCAGGTGTGGTCTCACCAAGGCCCTGTATAACTGTAGTAAGACATCCTTGCTCCTGTACTCAAATCCTCTTGCAATGAAGGCCAACATACCATTTGCCTTCCTAACTGCTTGCTGCACCTGCATGTTTGCTTTCAGTGACTGGTGTACAAGGACACCCAGGTTCCTTTGTACATCAGCATTTCCCAATCTAGCACCATTTAAATAATACACTGCCTTTCTGTTTTTCCTTGTCCACCATTTCCCCCTACCAATATCATTTTCCTCTGCCGCTGTTGGAAATATGCCTCATTCTCAGTCTCCTCTGCATATCATTCCTCCTTTGAATACTCACACTCTCAAGCTTGAGCTTTGTACATTTCATTAACAGAAATAGGAATAAAAACATCATCGGCAGCATTAACCCAGGAAGTGTTCGGGCCCACCGCCACCCCTGGCCCGGTGTTGTGCCATCGGCAATTGGAAGCAAATTCGAGCACTCCCCACGGCTATCCCTTCGATCCCCTCGCCTCTCCCCCCTTCGATCCCCTCTCCTCTCCCCCCTTCGATCCGCTCTCCTCTCCCCTTCGATCCCCTCTCCTCTCCCCCTTCGATCCCCTCTCCTCTCCCCCTTCGATCCCCTCTCCTCTCCCCCCTTCGATCCGCTCTCCTCTCCCCCCCTTCAATCCCCTCTCCTCCCTTCGATCCCCTCTCCTTTCCCCCTTCGATCCCCTCTCCTCTCCCCCTTCGATCCTCTCTCCTCTCCCCCCTTCGATCCTCTCCTCCCCCTTCGATCCCCTTTCTTCTCCCCCTTTGATCCCCTCTCCTCTCCCCCCTTCGATCCCCTCTCCTCTCCCCCCTTCGATCCGCTCTCCTCTCCCCCCCTTCAATCCCCTCTCCTCCCTTCGATCCCCTCTCCTTTCCCCCTTCGATCCCCTCTCCTCTCCCCCTTCGATCCTCTCTCCTCTCCCCCCTTCGATCCTCTCCTCCCCCTTCGATCCCCTTTCCTCTCCCCCCTTCGATCCCCTCTCCTCTCCCCCTTTCGATCCTCTCTCCTCTCCCCCTTTCGATCCTCTCTCCTCTCCCCCCTTCGATCCGCTCTCCTCTTCCCCCCTTCGATCCCCTCTCCTCTCCCCCTGTCGATCCTCTCTCCTCTCTCACCACTTCGATCCGTTCTCCTCTCCTCCCTTTCATCCCCTCTCCACTTCCCCGTGCATCCGATCCCCTCACCTCCATCTCTCCCCCCTTCGATCCACTCTCCTTTTCCCCCGCACCCCATCTGATCACCTGACCTTCTCCGCAGGGAGCCGAGGAAAGCAGGCCGCAGCCACCGCATCGTTTGGTACGCGTACTCGACCGGATCGAGTGCGCATGCACAGTACCAAATGGGCAATTACTTGCGCATTGTTTTATCATGTTCCCACATTCACTTTATGTCAGTTCACCTGATTTTCTTCTTGAATTGTGCATAGTAAAATAGTGTACCATTTCTCTTAACAGCGCATGATTAAATTTACATACATACAATTACATAAATTGGAAGGCAAAGATACCAAAGAAAAATTTAATAGAGTAGGAAAATTTCCGAATCGCAAATCACTATCAGTCCATTATTTGGGCCTTTGCCTTGTTTCGCAGATTTCGTTGCTTCATCCTGGTCCAATTTAGTTTTGTTACCTCTGGGATCTTGCCTTTATCATGAGCCTGCAGTTCAAACAATTTACCACAATTGATGAACGTTAATTTATTTGCCTTCACATCGTCGTCAGATAAATGTTGGCACAATTGTCATTGATAAGATAAATATTCAGGTACTCCTGGTATCTCCTTCCTGACTTGTAACAACGAAACCCATCAGAGCAGCAAGGAACATCCATGCCATCCTTTCAATCTTAAAAATAACCTCTCCGTACAGGTTAGAATTTAACCAGAAATTAACCGAATTTATGAACTGTGAAGAAAAAAAATAGAAAGACTTGCATTTATATAGCGCCTTCCACAACCTCAGGATGTCCCAAAGTACTTTACAGCCAGTGAGGTACTTTTGAAGTGTAGTCACTGTTGTAATGCAGGAAACACAGGGCCAATTTGCACACAGCAAGCTCCCACAAACAGCAATGTGATAATGACCAGATAATGGGGCAGTAATTCCTCCCCAAACGCGTGAGTACGGAAGGGGTACTCACGCGTCTGGCCGGAGGAAATGCCGGTTTTCAGCATGCACAGCGCATGCGCTGAAAACCGGCATTTCCTCTCCTCTAACCCAAGAGTTGAAGAGGCTAGCGCGTGCGCTGTAGGGGGCAGCGCGTGCGTCTTGGATTTCCTCTGTTTTGGGGGATTTGTGCATGTGTAAAGGCCTCCGGTCTTTATGCTTGTAAAAAGCACACGTAAGTATTTATTTTTACAGGTAAGTGGTGTTTTAGTGCAATTTAGAATTTTTTTTCCACAGGTTTATTATTTTAAAGAATCTACAATAAGGTAAGTTTAGTTTTAGACCCTTTTTATTAAAAATTTATTTTTTTCAAAAAAAAAAATTGTTTAAATTATTTTTTTTAACTTATTTAATGATTGGGATGTTTTTTAAATTTTTATTTAAAGTTTAAATAGTGTTTTGGGCCCCCGTAGTTTTCATGAGTTTGACAGTTCTTACTCTCAAACTCATGAATGAACCTTCCCCTCCCCTGATTGGTTGTACAGTGCTCACCTGATCCCAGCCGGCACATCGCACTAACTACGCCGCTGGATCAGGTAAGCACTGCGCGCTGACACCTGAACCGGGCCTGTGACAGGAAATGCAAGCAGGCCCGGGCTTCAGATGTCAGTGCGCAGGGTGAGTGCAGATCGGGGGCTTGCACGCGCGGCAAGCCCCCGACACCAAGTTCTGGGCCAATCTGTTTTTGTGATGTTGATTGAGGACAAATATTGGCCAGAGCACTGGGGACAACTCCCCTGCTCTTCTTCAAAATAGTGCCATGGGTTCTTTTCTGTCCACCTTAGAGGGTTTAAAATCTCAACTGAAAGACGGCACCTCTGACTTTCAATGGTCTTTCATGATTAAGAAGTTTGCAGATGATACAAAAATTGGGATTAGGCTGGATAGCTCTTTTTCTGCCAGCAAAAACATGATGGGTCAAATGGCCACCTTCTGTGCCGTAAATTTCTATGATTCTGCGTCATGGCTTCAAAAGTCAAAAGACGTTTGTTCAGTACTTTAGACACAGTGGAGATGAAATTCCATAGCGCTGAAAAACGGGCACAGGCACCACGAAGTGCGATACGCCCGCGACCGTTCAAGGAGTGCAGGCAGCAGGTCAACTTTGAAGTTCGAGTGAGGCCAGCTTTAAGTAAAGCTAGTCTGGGTCTCTTAAAGGTGAGCTGCCTTCTGCTGATCAAAAATGGTTAAAGTGCTTCACCACCAACCCAAATGGCTCAACAGGCCAGGGATAGAGCACCAAGGTCTTAGACGCAGCGCTCAAGCTTTGTACAGGGATGAACACTGGAAGAAAGGTCCTCTACCCACAGTGGGCCAGGAGGCCCTCCAGAAAAAAGGATGTGGGACCAGATCACCGAGGCAGTCACTGCCAGCAGTGTCGCCCCCAGGACCTGATTCCAGTGCCCAAAGAAGGTTCATGAGCTCAGACGAGTGGTCAACATCAGTAAATGCATCTTCAAAAGCCGTCTCCTACCAACTGCACCACTAGCCTCACACACTGATGAATGCATGACCACGCCCCCCCACCCCCACCACTCACCTATCAACAATCTCTACCAAACACGAGGCACATCTCGCATTCCTATTTCACCTCACCCCCTTGGAGGAGACGGTGCAGGCCATTCTTGGCAGGAGCATGGCTGAGCCCTTGGCCAGTGGCGGGGCTGAAAGAATACAAGATGCTGGTATCCTCATACATGATCCTCCTTCTCACATCCCACATTATCCTCATCCCACAATATCTTCTGATTTACGAGCTGTACCTTTTGCATTACCACCCTCTTTTACCACAACCCTACCCTTGTGCCTTTCTCATTTCCAAGAAATCCAGCCTGCCTAACCAGTGATTGACCAAGAAGAGGGAGAGGAAAGTGAAGAAGAAAAAGAAGAAACACTGTCACTCAATTTCACACTCCCAGCCACCAGCTCCTCAAGGTCATCCAGCAAGGCCATCTGCAGTGTCCCCACTGAAATTCAGCAGCCTTCCACCAGCCATGCTGCAGCCACTGGGGTAGCACTGCGTGACTTCTGTAGGATTGGCAATGGCACACACAAGACAGTCACTAAGAGAATGCATCAGGGTGATGAGTTGCTTTCTTGATGTCATATTGGATGGATAGATGTATAAAGTTGGATTGGAAAGTTTGCTTTGTGCTGGCTTTTATTTCAGCATTGTGGCCAAGAGGACGCTGTGATGGTCACTAACAGAGGGAAGGTAAGGTGTCAGACTAATGATGAAAGGGGAATTGGGGTGGTGTTCAATGGTACCGCAGGTGGATGATTCGATCCTGGATATCCCGGCCAGAAAGGGGTTGTTTGGGTTACCTCCTTCCTGCCGCTTCCTCCTCTTCTGCTTCTTCCTCTTCTGCTTCTTCCTTCTCCTGCTCCTGCTCCTTCTCCTCCTCTTCCTCCTCCCTCTGCAGCAGCTTGTCCCCTTTGCTGCCTCTGCTCCATCTCCATGTCATGCTGCAGCCCAAGGTTGACTGCAACAAGAGCTCCCAGGACTGGGAGCAAGTGGTGTTCTCAGAGGCCTTTCTTTAAGATCCAAAGCCTTGCAAACGTCCAGCAGCATTCCCTGCACTCCCTGCACACATTAACAACTTTTAAAATATATTACACCAAGCCACTACTCCAATAAAATGTAAAGAAACCAGTACAAAAGCAAAAATCTAAACTTACCTGAAAGTTGCCTGTGTCCCTTTAAGAAGCGCTAGTAGGGGGTCCGTTGTACTGCTGCACACACATTCTGCTGTGCCTGCTTTGGAGAGGGCATTAAAAGGAGCGGCGACGCTCAAAATAGCAGGTCGTGCGTCAATTCAGCGTTACACGCTGATTGATGTCACGATCTGACTAATTTCCAAATCTGCCCAAAATGGCGGCCGCTGCATTCCGCATCGGAAGGTGGCAGAAGCGAGGTGGCCGCCATTTTTTTCATCCAAACCAGCTTTATCAGCCAGTGCTGATGGGCTGAATTTCATGGCCTGTACCTCTAATTGGCATCAAAATCAGGGGAATTTTCAGATCTCAGTCTCACTGACTACATTCTTCAAGATAGTTTTAACCATTCTATTTGTTCTTTCTGCCAAGCCTGACACTTGCGGGTGCTATGGGATGTGGAATTTCTGTTCTATCCCTAACTAAGTGCACATTTATTTCATGACCTCACCCACAAATAATGTTCCATTATCACTATCGATCACCTCGATCTCCCCACCTCGAAAGAACTTGTTCCAGAAGAACTTTCGTGGTCGTGAGCATGCTGGTATTGCTTAGAGCTGATACTTAAAAAATAAATGCAGCATGTCTTGTCGTTTAGCAATGCAATGTGGCAAATAGAAATGGTTAGTTTCTTGCTCACTTTGAAAAACCCTTGTGGGTATGGGAGGAGTCAGCCAGCACAATAGTAGTTTCAGACTGCTGCTAAGTCAATAATAAAAAAGTGCTTTGAAAAAGTTCAAAATGTAACTTTGTAATTTTCCAAAGCTGGTTTTGCCTTTTTAATACAAAACAGTGGGAAGTGTTCAACAAAGAATTTAATATGATACAGACCCAGTTTATACCCCTAAGGGACAAGAACCCTACTTAGCAAAAAAAACCAGCCATGGACGACTAAAGAGGTAAGGGACAACATAAAACTAAAAGAAAAAGCATACAAAAATGCAAAAAATAGCCCAGATCCTGGCGAATGGGAAAGATACAAAGAACAGCAAAGGTTGACAAAACTGATAGTAAGAGCTACAAAAAGAGAATATGAAAAGAAACTTGCAAGGGATATCAAAATCAACACAAAAAATATTCATAATTAGGAAAAAGAAGGTGGTCAGGTGTTGGCCCCTTGAAAACTGATAATGGTGATATTGTCAATGATAATAAGGAATTGCACTAAAGAGTGATAAATCCCCAGGACCAGATGGTTTCCATCCCAGGGTTTTAAAGGAAGTAGGCGAGCACATTGCAGATGCTCGAACTACATAATCTTCCAAAGTTCTCTCGATTCAGGAACTGTTTCTTTAGATTGGAAAATTGCACATGTTTGCGCTATTTGAGAATGGTGAGAGAGGTAAACCAGGAAATTATAGACTAGTTAGCCTAACATCTGTTGTCAGGAAATTACTAGAGTCTATAATTAAGAGTAGGGTGACTGAAAATCTTGAAAATTTTCAGCTGATCAGAGAAAGCCAGCATGGATTTGTAAAAGGTAGGTCATCCCTGATGAACCAAAGATATATTGATAGATTAAGTGAATGGGCAAAACTGTGGCAAATTGATTAAAATGTAGGCAAATGTGAGGGCATCCACTTTGGACCTAAAAAGGATAGAACAGAGTACTTTCTAAATGGTGAAAAGCTAGAAACAGTGGAGGTCCAAAGAGACTTGGGAGTCCGTGTACATAGATCATTAAAATGTCATGGGCAGTTACAGAAAATAATCAAAAAGGCTAATGGAATGCTGGTCTTTATATGTAGAGGACTAGAATACAAGAGGGTAGAAGTTATACTGCAGCTATACAAAACCCTGGTTAGACCACACCTGGAGTACTGTGAGCAGTTCTGGGCACCACACCTTAGGAAGGATATATTGGCCTTGGAGGGAAGTGCAGCGTAGGTTTACCAGAATAATACCCGGACTCCAGGGTTAAATTACAAGGAGAGATTACACAAATTAGGGTTGTATTCCCTGGAATTTAGATGGTTAAGGGGTGATTTGATCGAAGTTTTCAAGATATTAAGGGGAACCGATAGGGTAGATAGAGAGAAACTATTTCTGCTGGTTGGGGATTCTAGGACTAGGGGGCATAGTCTACAAATTAGAGCCAGACTTTACAGGAGTGAAATTAGGAAACACTTCTACACAAAGGGTGGTAGAAGTTTGGAACTCTCTTCCGCAAATGGCAATTGATGATAGATCAATTGTTAATTTTAAATCTGAGCTTGATAGATTTTTGTTAACCAAAGGCATTAAGGGATATGGGCCAAAGGCGGATATATGGAGTTAGATCACAGATCAGCCATGATCTCATTGAATGGCGGAACAGGTTCGAGACGCTGAATGGCCTACTTCTGTTCCTATGTTCCTATAAAATATTGATTCCTTGTTATGGGTTGATTAACTCAAAAGTGCCAAATTTTACATGATAATCCCAAATCATATGCCCAAGGAATGTCAACATAGTTTAAATAACTAGCTGTCTGTAGTAGCCATCCACAGAAAACCAGCATTCATCATTTGATTAGACACTTGTTCTGTTAATTTCAGTTTTTAGACCCAAAACCAGAAGGACGCAATATCATAAAAATAACATATTTGTACACATTTACAGAGAAAATAATTAACAAATGTAAGACAGCATATGCTCATAGAAAAGACACTGATCAAAATGCTTACATTACTCCTAATAGCAACGACAGGGACTATAGAGGGTTAAACTGCTTTTAGTTCTGTGAGACACTGCAGCATGAAACAGCAGACTGTGAGATCCTGGATAGCGGATAGGAGCAGGAGTAGGCCATTCGGCCCCTTGAGCCTGTTCTGCCATTTAATGAGATCATGGCTGATCATCCAAATTCAGTACCCTGTCCCTGCTTTTTCCCCATATCCCTTGATCCCTTTAGCCTTAAGAAATATATAAAAGATGAAATAGCAGAGCACTTGGAAAACAGTGACAGGATCGGACAAAGTCAACATGGATTTACAAAAGGTAAATCGTGCTTGACTAATCTACTGGAATTTTTTGAGGATGTAACTGGTAAAATAGATAAGGGAGAACCAGTGGATGTGGTGTATTTGGACTTTCAGAAGGCTTTCGATAAGGTCCCGCATAAGAGATTAGCGTGTAAAATTAAGGCACATGGGATTGGGGGCAAGGTATTGACTTGGATAGAGAACTGGTTGGCAGACAGAAAGCAAAGAGTTGGAATAAACGGCTCTTTTTCCAAGTGGCAGGCAGTGACTCGTGGGGTACCGCAGGGATCGGTCCCTGGACCCCAGCTATTCACAATATATATTAATGATCTAGACAAGGGAACTAGATGTAATATCTCCAAGTTTGCAGATGACACAAAGCTGGGTGGGCGTGTGTGCTGTGAGGAGGATGCTAAGAAACTCCAGGATGATTTGGACAGGTTGGGTGATTGGGTAGAAGCATGGCAGATGCAATATAACGTGGATAAATGCGAGGTTATCCACTTTGGTGCCAAAAACAGGAAGGCAGATTATTATCTGAATGGCAATAGATTGGGAGAAGGGGAAGTGCAACAAGACCTGGGTGTCCTTGTGCACCAGTCGCTGAAGGTAAGCATGCAGGTGCAGCAGGCGGTTAAGAAGGCAAATGGTATGTTGGCCTTCGTAGTGAGAGGGTTTGAGTACAGGAACAAGGATGTCTTGCTGCAGTTGTACAGGGCCTTGGTGAGACCACATCTTGAGTATTGTGTGCAGTTTTGGTCGCCTTATCTGAGGAAGGATGTTCTTGCCATGGAAGGAATTCAGCGAAAATTCACCAGGCTGATACCTGGGATGGCAGGAATGATGTATGAGGAGAGATTGGGTCGATTGGGCTTATACTCGCTGGAGTTTAGAAGAATGAGAGGGGATCTCATTGAAACTTATAAAATTCTGACAGGACTGGACAGACTAGATGCAGGAAGGATGTTCCCGATAGTCGGGGAGTCCAGAACCAGGGGTCACAGTCTAAGGATAAGGGGTAAGCCATTTAGGACAGAAATGAGGAGGTATTTCTTCACCCAGAGAGTGGTGAACCTGTGGAATTCTCTACCACAGAAGGCAGTAGAGGCTAATTCATTAAATATATTCAAGAAGGAGTTGGATATATTTGTTAAGGCTAAAGGGATCAAGGGGTATGGGGAGAAAGCAGGGACAGGGTACTGCATTTGGATGATCAGCCATGATCGCATTGAATGGCGGAGCAGGCTCGAGGGGCCGAATGGCCTACTCCTGCTCCTATCTTCTATGTTTCTATATCTAACGCCTTGAATATATTTAATGAATTGGCCTCAACTGCCTTCTGTGGTAGAGAATTCCACAGGTTCACCACTCTCTGGCTGAAGAAATTCCTCCTCATCTCAGTCCTAAATGGCTTACCCCTTATCCTTAGACTGTGACCCCTGGTTCTGGACTCCCCCGCCATCGGGAACATCCTTCCTGCATCTAGTCTGTCTAGTCCTGTTAGAATTTTATAAGTTTCAATGAGATCCCCTCTCATTCTTCTAAACTTTAGCGAATATAAGCCTAATCAACCCAATCTCTCCTCAGGTGAATCTTTGCTGCACTCTCTCCATGGCAAGAACATCCTTCCTCAGATAAGGTGACCAAAACTGCACATAATACTCAAGGTGTGGTCTCACCAAGGCCCTGTACAACTGCAGCAAGACATCCTTGCTCCTGTACTCAAATCCTCTCGCTATGAAGGCCAACATACCATTTGCCTTCTTAACCGCCTGCTGCAGCTGCATGCTTACCTTCAGCGACTGGTGCACAAGGACACCCAGGTCTCATTGCACTTCTCCTTTTCCCAATCTATTGCCATTCAGATAATAATCTGTCTTCCTGTTTTTGCCACCGAAGTGGATAACCTCGCATTTACCCACATTATACTGCATTTGCCATGCATCTGCCCAATCACCCAACCTGTCCAAATCATACTGGAGTTTCTCTGCATCCTCCTCACAGCACACACGCCCACCCAGCTTTGTGTCATCTGCAAACTTGGAGATATTACATCTAGTTCCCTCATCTAGATCATTTATATATGTTGTGAATAGCTGGGGTCCTAGCACCGATCCCTGTGGTACCCCACTAGTCACTGCCTGCCACTTAGAAAAAGACCAGTTTATTCCAACTCTTTGCTTCCTGTCTGCCAACCAGTTCTCTATCCAAGATGGTACCTTACCCCCAATCCCATGTACTTTAACTTTGCACGCTAATCTCTTATGCTCCGGTGTCTCCGGTAGGGCACTGGAAGGACCCAGAGGCAAAAGAAATTGAGATCCGTGGTGACTTTCACAGCCACTGGCAATGTGTGTCTGCCAGGTCCAGTAGGTAGCAGGTCGTCTTCTAGGAGACTGCAGATGTCTGCGACCACCTGACGTGACACTCTCAGCCTGTGGAAGCATTGCTGTTCCGAGAGGACAAGGAAGCTGAGACTCTGTTGTGCAACCACAACTCTTATGTGGGTCTCCTCTCTGCTGTTCTGCACCTCTCTCCTGTGCACCTTCCTCCTGTGCACCTCTCCCCTGTGCACCTTCCTCCTGTGCACCTCTCCCCATGCACCTCTCCCCTGTGCACCTTCCTCCTGTGCACCTCTCTCCTGTGCACCTTCCTCCTGTGCACCTCTCCCCTGTGCACCTTCCTCCTGTGCACCTTCCTCCTGTGCACCTCTCCCCTGTGCACCTTCCTCCTGTGCACCTCTCCCCATGCACCTCTCCCCTGTGCACCTTCCTCCTGTGCCCCTCTCCCCTGTGCACTTCTCCCCTGTTCACCTTCCTCCTGTGCACCTTCCTCCTGTGCACCTCTCCCCATGCACCTTCCTCCTGTGCACCTCTCCCCTGTGCACCTCTCCCCTGTGCACTTCTCCCCTGTGCACCTTCCTCCTGTGCACCTCTCCCCATGCACCTTCCTCCTGTGCACCTCTCCCCTGTGCACTTCTCCCCTGTGCACCTTCCTCCTGTGCACCTCTCCCCATGCACCTTCCTCCTGTGCACCTCTCCCCTGTGCACCTCTCCCCTGTGCACTTCTCCCCTGTGCACCTTCCTCCTGTGCACCTCTCCCCATGCACCTTCCTCCTGTGCACCTCTCCCCTGTGCACCTCTCCCCTGTGCACTTCTCCCCTGTGCACCTCACTCCTGTGCACCTCTCCCCTGTGCACCTACCTCCTGTGCACCTCTCCCCTGTGCACCTCTCCCCTGTGCACCTCTCTCCTGTGCACTTCTCCCCTGTGCACCTTCCCCCTGTGCACCTCTCCCCTGTGCACCTTCCTCCTGTGCACCGCTCCCCTGTGCACCTCTCCCCTGTGCACCTACCTCCTGTGCACCTCTCCCCTGTGCACCTCTCTCCTGTGCACTTCTCCCCTGTGCACCTTCCCCCTGTGCACCTCTCCCCTGTGCACCGCTCCCCTGTGCACCTCTCCCCTGTGCACCTCTCTCCTGTGCACTTCTCCCCTGTGCACCTTCCCCCTGTGCACTTCTCCCCTGTGCACCTTCCTCCTGTGCACTTCTCCCCTGTGCACCTTCCTCCTGTGCACCTCTCCCCTGTGCACCTTCCTCTTGTGCACTTCTCCCCTGTGCACCTCTCCCCTGTGCACCTTCCTCCTGTGCACTTCTCCCCTTCCTCCTGTGCACCTTCCCCCTGTGCACCTTCCTCCTTTGCACTTCCCCCCTGTGCACTTCTCCCCTTCCTCCTGTGCACCTCTGCCCTGTGCACCTCTCTCCTCTGCACTTGCTGATCCCACCGCAGCACTATGTCACTGCTGTGGATAGTTTTGGCCTTCCTCTTCGGATGTACTGTTAAAAACATCACTGGTGCTTCCCATCCTTCTGGTGTCTGATAGGCTCCAACCATCTCAAAAACCTCTGCTGGCAAGAACTCTGCTAAACATTTGCCAGAGGGAACTGATAAAGCAGATGTAAGAACTGAGCATTTATTGAGATCTGGAAATCTTAAGTTTAAAGACTCCCATGAACTGCAGCTAAAACTTGCCTCCATTTCACTGGGGAGTTTCCTGAGCCACAGGAAACCTGTGCTGGAGTTGTTAAATGCAAAGGAAGTTAATTATTTAGAAAAACCCTCATTTTCATGTAATTATGATGTTAAATGCTGTCTTAATTGCCGACCCTCCCACGCTAATGATTGCACTGACTCCGGCGAGCAGGTTACTCACACGCAGCCAAAATCGCCTCCGTTAAACCCGGAGGTTGGCGTGATGGATCTGGGTTACGGTCAGGCCTCATTTTTCTTCTGTTTTTAGTTCGTACCCGACCCCAACCCACCCGTTCTCGGGAGTTAAAATTCCCCCCAGTGAATTCAATAGTTAAGACTCTTCTAATGTTTACATTCACTGAATGGCATAGATTTTAAGATGAGCCCTAATCATTCATAGTTTAACTCAGTTAATGATCAGTTTCCCAGCACAAATTGCTTTATCTCTGCCTGAGTACTTATTGATTTTCTTAATTACTCTTAAAAGTATCAGCTAGACAAAACTGTCATTTAAAGTACAAAATCCATTTTCAGTCTATTCACAGCTTGAAGAAGCGGGGAGCACAGCAGGTTTTTTAGGTTAGACTTCAATCGTTGACAAGAATGCAATAATTTCAACATACCTTATTATAACTCAACTTCAACCTGCTGTTTTCTTGTTTTTGAAACAATCAGCCAGCTCCTGAAACAGTGACATTTTATCAGAACAACCAAGAATTTCTGTCTTGTTTGCCACAAGTGATATTGATCTGTATTACTGATCAGTTGTTTTTTATTATTGCAGCAGCAATAAATAGACAGTGAGTCATTAATCAAAGTAAAAGCCCAGTTTAATCTATTACGTATTAAAAACAGTGGCCAGAATTTTACCGGCGCTCAGAGTGCAGGTTTGGAGGCGGGTCCACTGTCAAAATCAAAGCTGTAAACCCGCCTCCTGGTCAGTTTCCCAAGTGTCGGGTCTGTCATCCCTGAACAGACTCGACATCAAGCGGTGGGTCAGCCAACTTAGATACTTAAAAGCTTGTTAAAAGTTGTTAAGCACCATTTTACCATGAACTTACCATTTTACCAGGTTTTTAACGAGGTTCCCGGAGAGCGGGTATCATGTCAGGTAAGTATGTCGTATTCTCAATGACTCTCCATTGCTGTGAATAGGTGACAGCTGCAAAGGTGGTATAAAACCTACCATTTCACAGCTGTTCACTTCCCAAACTTAGAAGCTGGAGCCTTCAGGATTTGGAACCCACTTTTGAGCTTTATGCAGTTTAGAAGTGTTTAGAGTAAACTCACTATCCACTGTCACCTCCTTGGAGCAACCTATCTCAACATTGACAGATCGCTTCTGTCATCTCAACTTCAGCTGCCATCTATTCCATCAGCATCGGTGCCCTTGAAAAAATCTCACCTTGGTCCTCAGAATCCCACCACGATCAGCCCCAACACCAACATCACCAGGCACACCAGCCGCACCAACAACAACACCAACCTTTTCTGCAATCACCTGATGCTGCACAGGACACAGGGCATCAGCACCCGACCACATTGCTGCCCGGGACGCCAGCGATGGCCTCACCATGGCCAGATTTACTTTACTTGACGCTGTATACCCTGGCTGCCACATAATGCGCCAGGTTGGCACCACCCCACACCAACACCATAAAGTATCCCTACAATGTCCAAGCCATTCCTTTCACACTCACCACCATTGCGGGGGGTACCCTTATGTATCACCATTCACTGCAACTCACTAAGCCACTTACAAAGGTGCACACAAATCTGTCCAAGAATGCAAAGTGTTGAAAATAAAGATTTCAATGTTTGACAGCACATTACCAGAAACTTCACATGAACGTTGGCTAAACCACCCAATGCTTACCCTTGTGTCTTCTTAGTTGGTATGCTTGCAGTAGGATGAGGGTGAATGTGAATGGTGGCTAGTGAGATGGGGAAGTGATAATGTAGATAAAGAGGGATGGGCGGAGGTGCAAGGTAAGTTGGTGTGAGTAAGGATGTGCAGGAGTAGTGTAGGGAAGGCAGAGTGATGAGTGGCACAGCAGAATGAGGTTGAGTGTGGCTTTGCAGTAACATTTCATGATCTATTGAGATCATTGAAAGTTTTGCGCCACTGCAGCCTGGTCCTCCTCACGACATCCCTGCTTGTGCTGTCCTGTGCAACGTGCAACCAGGCTGCCTTGGTCTCCTGGGGAGGTCTCTTCCGCCCATTGGAAGAGAAGAGAACTTCCCTGTGTGTTGTGACTCCCTCCATAAGCATATGGAGCAAGTCATGGGAGAGCCTGGGTGCAGCCCTGCATCTCTGTGTAGTGCTTGTCAGTGTTTGCAGCACCTCAGTGCTGTAGAACACTGACAGCATAACTGTCAAAATCAATTTGGACATGTCCCCTTTAAGGAAACTGGCTGATGTCGCGTCATCAAATGACGTCATCAGACCTGCTTCCTTTTAATTGGCTGGGAACCTCGCAGGGCAGAATTAACAAGCCCAATCAACAGAAAATTCTTCTCACACAGCGGGATGGAGCTGGGAGCGGGGTCGCCATCCAGCACCTACCTCGGCCGCACTTAGCCCACCTCGGTAGGTAAAATCGCGGCCAGTAAACGGCCAGAGCATTCTAATGACATTGCGCCTGTAGATGGCGCTGTGAGGGTCACATTACATGCTATATTGTGTACAGTGGTGCTCAACTAACATTATGTGACAGCCCCACAGTACTGACCCAGAATACCCCCATCCTTCAACATTCAAGCAGGTTTAGGCTTACTGAATTGACTTAAAAATTCTCTGCTTGCGAGCGGATGTGCACGAATCCTCTCCTATTAAGTAGTTAGCTTAAAGCTATGATTTAAACTCCCAGATAGTGTGAACAAATATCCAGATAGAGTAGTGGAGGTAAAAATCTTAGAATCATGTAAGAAACTATTGTATGCTACAGTGGGGTGATGTTAGGATCTCTCTAGAGGAATAAATCCAGATGGGCCGAATGGTTTTCCTCATCCATAATTAGTTTCTGATCCTTATGAGTAATGTTCAGCTCTCCGCTCCTCAATTATAAGGATAACACAATTCCAAGCAAAAGAATGTCGGCTGTCTCCCCATGAAAAATGAATAGTACGGGCCTTTTCAGAAAGAGAACTGCAGCATGGTGGCTATGGTGCTAGAATGGCAGCGTAGAAGTTGAGTTCAAATCCCACCATGGCAAATTGTGAAATTGAGTTCAATAAATCTGGTAATTTGTGGGCAAGCACCAGTAAAATAACCATGAAAGATTCTGGATTGCCATTAACACCCAACCGATTGACTCACTTCCGGGAAAGAAGCCTGCCTCCCCTAGCCAATTTGGTCTACATGTGCCTCCAGTCCCACACCATGCGGTTGATTCTTAATGCCCCATGAATTGACCAAACAAGACACTCAATTGTAAACAAATGCTGCAATGTTCAAACCCAGGCATCATATCAGGATTTGGAGCAAGTTGTGTCAGAGTTTCAAGGAAAGTCCAAATGAAATGATAGGTGTCTGCAGCTTCCAGAACAGTGAGATCCAGGATTGCTGAAGTGACAACTCCTTTTGTGGTTTAGCAAAGAACCTCTGTCCGAACCTCTGTCCATTACTTTAAGCGACAATGAGCCAAGATGTATCAAGAAGGGGAAGCAATTGGTTTTGACACATTGAGCAATATTCTGCAGTGGTATAAATGTTTGCTTTAACACCAGTAACTGATTTGGATAAGGGTATGGACAAATCCTAAAACTGTGTTTTCACTTATGTATTTGTTTCCCATGGTGCCACAGAAAACATTGTGGTATAGCAAGCTGTTTTTGTATCTCAGGATGTGAGTGACTCAGCTCTTGACTCCCCAAAGCCTTTCCACCATCTACAAAGTGCAAGTAAGGAGTGTGATGGAATACTCTTCACTTGCAGCTCCAACAACACTCAAGAAGCTCAACACCATCTAAGACAAAGCAGCCCGCTTGATCGGCACCCCATCCACCACCTTAAACATTCACTCCCTCCACCACCGGTGTACCATGGCTGCAGTGTGCACCATCTACAAGATGCACTGCAGCAACTCGCCAAGGTTTCTTCGGCAGCACCTCCCAAACCCGCGACCTCTTCCACCTAGAAGGACAAGGGCAGCAGGCATGTGGGAACACCACCACCTCCAAGTTCCCCTCCAAGTCACACACCATCCTGACTTAGAAATATATCACCAATCCTTCATCATCACTGTCAAAATCCTGGAACTCCCTCCCTAACAGCACTGTGGGAGTACCTTCACCACACGGGCTGCAGCGGTTCAAGAAGGCGGCTCACCACCATCTTCTCAAGGGAAATTAGGGATCGGCAATAAATGCTGGCCTTGCCAGTGAAGCCCAAATCCTGTGAATGAATAAATAAAATTAAAAAATCTTTGTTCTTAACCTTGAGAAAAATGAATAGCATCTACCTCATACAGGATAAGAATCGTGCAATATTTATCCACATCCCGAACCCTTACAAGATGAGGTTATTTAAATTACATCTCTCAAGAAATCATTTCAGAATCCATCTTTTCTGTTCCTTATACATCTAAAATGAACACGAACCCTTTTGTATGACAGCGTTGTGAGCTGCTTGGTACTATGAAAATTGGATTAAAAAGTAATTTGTTAATAAGATTTGGGGTAAATTTGTCACCAGAGGACAGCTCAGTGATCAGTAGGCTGCATTTTACATTCCAACTAGTTAATAGGTAGAATTTCTTCCCTGCAAAGTGATAGATTAATGTGTAGAGGATTAGTTTTAAACATGTTGTATTGAAGGACATCTGCACAACAGCTACAAGTAACCTTCACATTCACACCAAATATTATCATTTAGATTTGGCTGTAAAGAAGGACATGCATTTGGTGGAACTCTGACTTATACTCTGCTTGTATGGTTTTAAGCTTATAAGTTTGCCTTCTTCCTACATTCGGAAAATGAGCTATGGTACCTGTAGGATAACGAATCAAAAGGAACCACAGTTTGCTCACTTTTAAGTGTGGTATTTACATTCTTCACACTGTGTTATCTTTCATGAATCATATCTTCCTCTTCCTCTGAACCTTGATCTAGTGTTAATTGGGATTTTCCAAATGGACTTTTGCATTTTGGTATACTTGAATTGTTAATCAGGTATATATGTGCCTTTGGGACATAATATAATGGCCCTGATATTTACAGGGAGGCATGATGGGGAGATGCTCTATCTTTCCACATTGATTTGGATGGCGGTGTAGATAAGGGTAGTATCTATTAATGAGTTGCTCGAGGAGGTCTTTGCCTCCCCCCTCTAGGCAAGTTCGATCAAGCTGTGTTCGACATGTTTTTCCCTGTCATCCTGGTCTGTGGATGCTTCTGCAGGTCTGGTTGAAATTTTAAGGTAATGTTTCATGTCTGGTTGTCCTATAATGAGGGAACAGGCCAATTGTGGTACCAGTCCTACATCAAGGGTCACCGTGATTCCATATATAGTAATAGGTATTTTGTAAAAATTAATTATTTTGGTTTCATCTTGTGTGAATCCCCCTAATGGTTTTTTACAAATTGGGCTTCCCAAATCTGTCCACTTAGTTTTTATAATTGCAGGATCTATTACAGTGTAATCAGCTCCCGTATCAAACAGGGCCTTCACTTGTGTGTTTGTGGGCAAGGTTGCCATGGCATAGGGGAATTCAAGAGGCCCTGGCTGGGTGCCAGGCCTTCAATCCTGGGATTGTTCATCCTCAGGATCCTGTTTAATTTGCTGCTTTGTCTTTAATTATTTTAACTGATTTTTGTTCCTCCCTCTTGGGAGTTTCATGTTTTCCAGATCCCTGAGGGGGTTTGTCGGACCGTTTATTATCTTGACGATCCTCCTGTTGAGGTGGACGTTGGTTCTGCCGGAAATCTTTTTGATCCCAATTTCGATTTTCTCGGTATCCTCCCATGTCTTTCTGATAGTTTTGGCCAGTGTAAAAGCTGTTGCCATAGGGAGTCCACTGTTCTTCGCTTTCCTTTCGAGGTCTAGCCCCTCGTCTATCCCATCTTTCTGGAGAGAAATCTTTCTCGTATTGTGGGCGAGTTGGGGGTGTAAACCTTCTGGAATATCCTCTTGGGGGTCCTGAGCCACGAGTTTGTGTCTGGGCGGGGTGGACTTGAGACTTGGGTCTATACAGTCCTTCTTTCTGAGTACCAAAGGTACCTTCTCTGGTTTTTTTTATCCCTAGTTTCTGATCTCATTATAGGTTTAGTTTGGGGTAGACCTAAGAGGTCATGATTTAATTGGATAATGCGATTGATATTATCCCATCTTTGTTGGTTATCTCGATAATCGTTTAGAGCACCCTCACAGGCAAGTTTGAGGGCTGTATTTTGGTATTGATTGGCCAGGCAACCATGGACAATGTCCCAGTTATCCTGTGTAAGTACTTTGCCTAATCTGCAGGCAGCTACCAGCCCTTTAGTTGTGGCTGTATTAGTGAGTATTTCCTTGATGGAACCCATTACATGCCCTCCCTGAGTTGCCGTGAGAACATAAGCGTATATTTGAACCCAGTTGTTACACTGGTTTAATGGAGGAATTAAGTCTGAACTTAGTATCATTTGTAGTAGTTGCCTCAGGTGTTGGGCATTCCAATCTTGGCAACAGGTTTCCAATTTATCAAGGTTAGTTAGAATCCAGCAGGTTCTTTCCTGGCTTGTGTTTCCCGGTCTACCACACACTGTGTAGATAGAGCTCAGGTTTACTTGACCTCGGGCCGCAATTTGTGGTTGCTGGGGTTGGCTTATTGGACCAGTGATCAGTGCACCTCCAGCATTTAGATAAGATTGAGCTAGTGCCTGTCGGCATTGATTATAATAGATTCTAAGCTGTCTATAGTTTTCTCGAAGATTCTGGTCATTTATTTCATCATGAGCTTGCCACCTTAACCGGAATCCATGGCCCCCAGAAGCATAGGCTGCTCCGGGTCCTGCTATTCGGCCATGGTTGCCACCACCTTGTTGGGCACCGTTCATTAGGCCTCCCAATTTTGCAGGTGTGCACCTTATCATTAAGGAATTTAGTGGATTTGGTGTATTTGTTTGATTATCCCACTGGATATTCTGTATCCTCTGGTTCTGGTAATCAACATCAATCGTGCCATGAGTTCTAACGGCTCCTTCGGCATCAAAGCCTTCTATTTCAAAAATTATCACTTAGTTTTGTGGAGGTACAGGGATAGGATTATTTCCCCTAATAAAGCAATTGTTTGAATTTCCTAATAAAAAGACTTGGCCAATTCTGACAGGGTTTGCCATTTCGTCAGGACCTAACCTCAGTTAGGGTTTAATATGAACTTTATAAGAAATTTCTAGGCCTCAATGGTATATTGAGGGAGTTCTGATTTAAGTTCTACAAGGCCTGATCAGGGTCTTGTTGTCTCTAGAGACTTAAATCTGGGTCTTAGTACCACTGTCAGTAAAACACTCTGGGGGAGAAATTCGGTATCGCTCCGTTTGGGGCGCCAGTATTGGTGGTACGCAAAGTTTAGCGCCAGGCGCAACTTATCGCCACCTCGAGCGATATTGGGTTGCAGCGCCCCTGAAGGTGATTGCGGCGCTAAATCAGGTGCTGCACGGTACTCTTAAGGCGCTAACCCGGCGGCGCTACTCAATTTCTCGGCGGCCGGGCGCAGCGCAGGTGCTGTCAATAATCGATTACCCCGAGACACGCTGGCGCCGGCCAGCTCTTAAAGGGGCGGGTCAATTAACATCAGCAGCCACACTCTGCGCCTTGTAGGCCTCAAAATCGGCGGTGACCTACCTGTGGCGTTCAAAACTTCCAAGACATGGAGAGGGTCAGGCAGAGAGCGGAGCGCTTTAGCGATGGGGCATTGGATGCTCTGGTTGGCGCAGTGGAGCGCCGGCGAGCTGTGCTGTACCCCAAGAATGGCAGGAGGCCTCATCAGAGCAAATACCGCAGAGCTTGGAGGGATGTTTCCCAAAGAGTCACCTCCAGCAGCGTGGTGCCCAGGACTCCTGTGCAATGCAGGAAGAAGTTCAATGACCTCACTAGGGTCGTTAGGGTGAGTGCCTTTTTCACAATCATCTTCATCCCTCCATCTGCACCTGACTTTATGGCCAGAGGGTGCGCGAAGCCCCAATGGCCATCTGCCAGCTAGCACCCATGGCCCTTTCTGGAAACACACACGCACATTCAGCTCAGTGCATAATGTAAGGGCTAGTCTACCATGGGGGGCATGTAATGTCAGCTCAGGGCAGCATGTTTCATCACTTCCCATCCTTTCTCCTGCAGGCCAAGCTGGCCAGGAACCGTAGGGAGCAGCTTCGTACCGGAGAAGGCCGGCCTCACCTGCAGACCCTCACAGACCTCGAGGAGCGAGTCCACCAGATTGTTGGAAGCCGGATGAGTGGTCCTGTCACCTCTGGAGCTACCGACCCCATTGTGCACAGCGATGTTAAGGTCATCACCTTTTTGAACTCTCTCCTTCCACTTGTTCCCCCCACCAGCATGCTTTTTCGCTTTGGACCCAAGTCAGAGCATTGCAGCACTCATGCATCCCTTGCTGCCACCCTGTCCTTTCGCTAAAGCCACTCTTCAACCTCCCTGCTTTCAGATGCTGCATCACCAGCTCGGGAGCCGGGCCCTCAAGCTGCCACTGCCACTGCTTCTGGAGGCGACGAGCAGGAGGAAGCCGGACCATCTGTACCACCCTCAGGCGAGCCAGCCCCCCTGCAGACTGGGGAAACTACTTCCCTGGAGGGGAGCGGGGGGGAATGCTCTGAGGAGGAACCATTTCCAGGAACCAGCAGGCTGCAGCCACGCAAGGGGGGGGTAGGGAAGCTCGGGGGCCGTCTCCCCGGAGGGCGAGTCAGGCCGCGAGTGCTGCTGCACAGAGCGCAGAAGAGGTGCGTGCCCTCGCAGAAATGAGCGCCCAGGCTGGGCTGAGGCACACTGAGCTCATGGCTGCAGTGGCAAGGATGCCTGAATCCATCGAGACACTGGCAAGGAGTGTCCAAGACTTCGGCGCAGCACAGGCAAGGAGTGCGCAGGACTTCGGCAGCGCACTGGAAAGGACTGTCCAGGGCTTCGGGACAGCACTGGAAAGGACTGTCCAGGGCTTCGGGACAGCACTGGAAAGGACTGTCCAGGGCTTCACCGAAGCACTGGAAAGGACTGTCCAGGGCTTCACCGAAGCACTGGCACCTGCCACGCAACTGCTGAGTGCTGCCACGCAGTCACTCGCTGGTCTCATGCAGATGCAGATTGAGGCCACGCGACCACTGACTGCTGCCACCCTCGCTGGATCAGGCAGGATTACCCGGGGCCCTTGCAGCACCACAGCAGGCCAGCAATCTGTGGACCATCCGATTGCTGCGCATGCTCTGGTGCTGCCCCATCAGAGTGCCAGTGTGTCGGACGACCAGGGAGCTGCTGTCCGCTCTCAGGATGACAGCATTCCTGATGCCACCGCTGGCATGTCTCCACTGCAGCTGCCACCACCTGCAGGACAGACTGCTTCCACCCATGCACAGTTGGAGCAGTCAGCAGCCGGGCCCTCCAAGCCCAGAGGTCGTCCAGGCCGTCCCTCAGGGACATCTGCGCTTTCGGACAGTCAGCAGGCCTCCCCCAGCCTTGCTCCAGCCAAGGGGGCCCATTACGGAGGAGCTGCAGGGAGGAAAGGGGCCAATCTCGCAAGAGAAGCAGATCACCATCAAGGGGGAAAGAGTAGAAGGTGCTGCTGTAATGTCTTATTTGTAGAAATCAAGGCCGAGGATGCTGGTCTAAATGTTAGTTATGTTTTGGACAGTCTCGCAGGTGTGCGAGGCACTTATGTGTCAGTGTGTTAGTTTTGATTTCTGTTGCCATTGCTTTGTCTTGTTGGAAGGAAGCACATTTTGTACAATAAACAACTTTCTTTATTTACAATGGCCATGTCTGCTATTTACATGCATTTTGCCCTTCACAGGCTTTGGGGTATCAGAACGGTTCCATTCCTGTTCTTGGAATGGCAGCAAGCATTCCGTGAGAGGGGCCTAGAAGCAACTTCTGATCAGCCTCTGACGGACGGCCCTTCCACCACCACCACCTCCTCCTCATCCTCATCCTCCTCCTCCTCCTCCTCATCATCATCATCATCATCCTCTTCTTCAATGTCTGGTGGCATTGGCTGGGTTCGTAGGATAGCGAGGTTATGCAGCATGCAACATACAACCACGAAGTGGGAGACTCGCTCAGGCGAGTACTGCAGGGCTCCTCCGGAATGGTCCAGACAGCGGAACCGCTGCTTCAGCACGCCGATTGTGTGCTCCACAATGTTCCTCGTCGCCTGATGGCTCGCTTTGTAGCGTTCTTCAGCAGGGGTGCTGGGCGAACGGAGCGGGGTCATCAGCCACGGGCATAGAGGATAGCCCTTGTCCCCGAGAAGCCAGCCTCCTGGGTGAGCCGGGGCCTCGAAAAGGTCTGCAACAGAAGTCTGGCGCAGGATGAAGGCGTCGTGGCTGCTGCCTGGGAACTGTGCATTCACTGCGAAGATCAGCTGTCGGTGGTCACAGACCAGCTGGACATTCAAGGAATGGAACCCCTTGTGGTTGCGGAACTCCTCCGGATTCAATACAGGCGCCCGCAAAGCCACGTGCGTGCAGTCAATGGCACCCTGCACCATGGGGAAGTCCGCTATTGCTGCGAAGCCCTCTGCGCGCTCCCACTGCTTGTCCGGGGTCATTGGGAAGGAGATGTACTGCCGCCTCCTTCTAAACAGGGCATCAGTCACTTGACGGATGCAGCAATGCACCGCAAACTGCGAGATGTTGGCTATGTCCCCAGTTGCGACCTGAAAGGAGCCGCTTGCGTAGAAGTTTAGGGCAACAGTCATCTTCACAGCCACCGACAGAGATGTCCTGCACCTTATCTGAGGCTGCAGATCTGGCTGAAGCAGGTGGCACAGCTCAGTCACCACCTCCTTTCTAAAGCGCAGCCTTCTGATACACTGCTCCTCCGACATGTTCATGTAGGAAAACTGCTGTCGGAAAACCCTGGCAGTGTAAGGTCTGGTGTGGCGACGTCTGTTGGCCCTCCTCCGTCTGGCCATGCCTGCCCCTCTCTCCCTGCGTCTCTGTGCCCTTTCCAGATGATTCAGCAGCAGGACGTTCCCCTCCAAAGCAGCAGAATGTTTCCCCATTTGAAATGCTCACCAACAGCAAGGTAATGGTCAGAAGGCTGAAGTTCTTCTGCCAGCGCTGGCTCAGTGGTGAAATGGCTCTCAGTGTGCAGCTCAGCAGCACTCTGTAACTCTCGAAGAAGATGTGCTCCAAAAATGGCTGCCGCTTTTATACCACAGCAGTCCCCTTTAAAGAACGCCCCCCCAGCCCGACAGCGACTGGGGAACGTTCCAGGTAAGCTGTCCTTATTAGCGCCAGGTGGAATGGAAGGGGGTGCCACTGAATTTCCAGTCCGGGGCGCCCAAAAGGCGTTGCACACTGAAATTATGTCATGATCTGCCTGCACCCGTGAGCGGGTGCTAAGATTTAGCACCGGCACTAAATGTCCGCTCAATATGGGAAGAGGCGCAGGGTTCGCTGCGCCCGGGCGCTCGTTGGTTAGCGCCCCACTTCTCGGCCTCTTTAGGCGCTAATGGGTGGCGCAACCAACCGAATTTCTCCCCCTCCTTCTATACTTAACAATCTACAAGATGGATATAGATATAAATATAAGTATAGGTTCTGTATCAACTTGTTAACACACATGTTGGGCGCCAACTGAAGGGATAATTACTAGTCCTAGCCCTTTTCATGCTACCCCGGATCAGGAGTATTCCCTAGATGTCCACCTTCAACGAAAGTTAGAGACAGCCGAATTCTATAAGACGCTTAATTGGGTCTAAAGGTCCAGACTATCTCTCCCTAAAGGAAAGGAACAACTTGAAGATGTTACCATCCTCCAGATAGCACTTTTAATAAGTTTAACTAGACTGTAACCTTCCAGATATTATGAGGGTCCAGAAAACTCCCCCAGAATTCTGCAACTCCTCAGCAAAGAGTGTACAGAGATTGAGTTCGCAAGTTTGATACAGAAGTACTATGTGAGACAATTCTAAAAATATATAGATTTATTAAAGAACCGACATGTAGTTAACAGCTGGTGACTCAATCGCAACTTTAACAGTTCCATAAACAAATAGCTTACAATTCTTATCATCAGAGATCCTTATTCTCAAATCTTAACATCGTTACATTTTTACATTTGTTACTTATTTCTAATCCAGGATATCCACCAAAATCAAATAAAAGTACCTTTTTGATCCCCGAGACTCAAAGAGTTAAAACCTTACAGAGCTGCCTCTGAAGTTGAGAATCAATTTGCCCCTTTTAGCGACTTCTGGCTTCCTATCTGAAAGTTCTATATTTTATACCCTTTTTTCAGTGGTATATCCCTTGAAGTTTTCTGCTGATGTAAGCTAATTATCTCTAGTCATCTTTCTGTTGACTTCTTTCTATTCTTACTGTCAATTCAGCTGTTAGCTTGCAGAATTCTGTCTGCTGTGTAGGTGTTCAAAACTTATCATAAAAAACGGTTATAACAGATGTATCTATTTGATGCCATTTTTACAAAGGACTTCTATTCAATCCTTAAATCACCTTAGCTGGTTGTAAGCAGACTTCACGTCTTCTATGTGTTCCAAGTTCAATACAAAAACCATGTGATTGCTTGGTGCATCTATTGATGTCATATTTATGAAGGCATATGGTTCTTTAATTTTATGTGTTTAATTTCAAAGTGTTGGTTTATGACACCTTTAACTGGGCATTCTTATTGTGTTCTTTCCAAAGCTCAGACTTTCTGGAAGCTCCAACCTGCTGGTTCAATAGGGCTATTCAATAGTGTCAACAACCAATTCCCATTTCAAAAGCTTGTATGGTGTTTACAGCTTTGTGTTAACAACTCATTTTATCTCAAAAGCCTGTATTTACAGCTTTGTGTCATTGAGGCTTTTAGATTTTTAAACCCAGTTTGTCATGTTTTAATAAAGTCAGAATTCTGTTCATCGGATGGTGTATTTTTCTGAATAGGTATGGCTCATTCCTTTACGGGGAAGGCCGAAAACAGCAGAAGAACCCGGCAAAGCTGAGGATACAGTTTGGCAGGACCTCATTAACATTTTATGGATACGTTTCCCGCCTGGCAGCCAGCCAAATTGACAGCCTGGCTGGTGGCCAGGAGGGAAAACCAGCAGCAACAGGCCACAGCCGGGAACCCTTGGGACAGGCCCTGGCAATCAGGAGCGGGGAAGGTCGGTCAACACAGCAGGGGGTGGAAGAAAAAATATCACGGCTGGAGGACAGTGGGGAGGTCAGTGTTCGCAGAAGGGGGGGACAGAAAGGCCGCGATTGGCAGAGGGGAGTCTGATGGCTTTCTTGAAGGCCCTGGGGGGAGCACTCCTGCTCCTCCTGGCTGACAAGGGGTGCTGGTAAAGGCACTTACCTTGTGAAGTCAGCAGCTTCAACCTTCCTTTCACTGCCAGATTTCCCGACCCCTGGGAAATCCGTGCAGTAATAGTTCATTTTAAATTGGGTTCCCACTTGCACTGTGTTAATGAAGTGTCCTGCTTCTCCACTCAGACGCCACGAAACCCACGCTGTATAAACAACAACGTGTGCGACGGGTTAGGGTCGCGTTTCACGCGTTTGACAGTTGAAAACATTCATCATACCTTCTCCTGCCTGTCTTAGGGGTGTTAATATCGAGGCCAATGTGTCAATAAAAAAGTAGCTTATTGGTGAACAAGATTCAGTTTATCCCTGATTGGATTAAACAGGGTGGGTAGATTTCACTTATCCTTGTGTGACGGAGGCTGGTTGAAAAGTCAGATAGCTACTTGGGGCACAAAGTATGCAGCACTAGAAGGGAACTGTAGTGCAGGTACGAGATCTCTTAAAAGGGCAGACATTTATTTTGACTTCTGTGTGTTAGACTGCCTTCGCACCCATGATATGTAGAGAATAACTTTATTCAAAGAGTTTTGAATGTTATATGTAAAAGTGAGTTATTTCTTTTTTCATTTCATTGTGAAAGAGTTCCAGGTCTAAAGTGTCCTCCATGCCAGGAATTTGATTTGTATTGTCAATAATGCTCCAATGGAATATATTTCACTGCTGGTTGACTAGTTGCCTAAAACATTAAACCCTTTGGGGGAAAAATTCAGTTGGTTTGCGCCTCCCGTTAGCACCTTAAGAGGGCGCTAATGGGGTGCAAATCAACTAGCGCCCGGGTGTGGCGATGTTTGCGCCGCTCACGAAATTAACTAGACATTTTGTGGCGGCACTAAGCACTACCGCCACGATCTCCTGCGCCGGCAGATCATGACGTCAGTCGAGTGTGCAACGCCTGGTAGCGCCCCGGACAGATATTGAGTGGCACCCCCTGCCTTACCGCCTGCCGCTAGCAACGACAGGTTGAGGGAGCATTTTGCAGTCAGGAAGGGACTGGGGGAGTGCTATTTAAAGGTGAATGCTTCCTGCCTTTTTTTGTTGGTGACATTTTTGCACCACGCATTCTGAGAGAGAGAGAGAGACTTCTGCAGAGATTCAACGCTGTGTGAAGAAGTTTTGGGTACTGAGCAGCACTTTGCAGGTTCATTTTGATTTGCCCTTCCTTGTATCGATTTAGAAGAGACTGTGGGGGCTGCACTCTGAGCTCTTTCCCTGGTTCTCTCCATTGTTCTTTCCAGCAGATTTGATGTACAGGTCTCTCCAGGCTGAGATTCAAGGCTGCAATGAGCAGGATGTGGATGGAGAGCAAGATCAACCCTCCCCTTTAAGAACTGGCCGGCGCCATTGTGTCTGTGTTCCATTGCTGACTGACATCACATGAGCTTCGCCAGCGCTCTGAGGTAGCGCCTCGCTCCTCGGCCTTTGCGCCATAAGACAGGTGTAAAGCGCCTGATTTAGCGCTCCAATCACCTCCAGGGGTGATAAAAGCCAAGTTTGCAGTCGGAGGCGATAATTAGCGCCAGGCGCTAATTTTTGCGCCCGGCTGATAATTGTGCCCCAACTAGGGCGATACTGAATTTCTCCCCCTTTCTGTTTAATGTAAAAGGTGATCTGGTCATAAAATAGCATCTTAATTTACATCATGGGTTGCAATATCCAGCCCATCACAAATGATTTTTGCGGAACTATTTCAATTACTTAAATAGGTGCGATAGCATATATTGAATTTTTGATCTCCAGAAACTGCTTTCCATTTATCTATACTCTGCTAAAATCCATGCCCAACAACGGTTGATCTAAATTGTTCAATTAGAACAGTTGATACACAACTATGGTAATAATACAGAACTAATGACTTTTTATACAGTGGTGTGCAGAAATGTCACAAGATGCTAAGTCATCTTGAACCTTGGTAAGTCTGCTTCATTTCTGGTTCTATTTTTTGACTTGTTCTAAGCTCTAAACATGACTGGTTATGTTTGTTGATATTCATATTAATGGAAAACACAACCATTATTTAGACAATGTGCAGGCCCAACATAACACGCTTGTGATTGTCTACTCATGTTATCTGACTAAGCCCATCTGTTGTCTAAGTATATTTAATGTGTTCCCTGTGTGTACTCTCTGTTGTTAGTTGGTTTGAATGAGGTATCCTTTCGAAAAGAATTCAATAGAACTGTATGCTAAAGTACAAATGTCCCAGAACAGTACACCCATTGCCTTGCTTACATGCTCCACCTGTTTTACGAACAAATACACACATTGCCATTTACAATGTACGAATGGGCCTCTTTACATTAGCTGTAGAGTTTCTCCGTGTCTATAGGTGCTCCTCTCCATTGTGGTTCATTCATGGTGAAAGTGTTTCTCTTGTCATTTTTATAGACATTCCCAAAGCAGCTGTCAGGATCTTGAGCAACATGACATTCCTGTTTGTGAGCTTGTCATACACAGCAGAAAGTGCCATCGTCACCGCTTTTATTACCTTCATTCCCAAGTTCATTGAATCTCAGTTTGGCATCCCAGCATCTAATGCAAGCATTTACACTGGTAAGATGTGTACATTAACCTTTTGGGCCGTGAAGTTATTTTTAGCAACAGAAATATGCCATAGAATAGGTGCAAACTTTGTGATGATTTTACCCCTTCATGGATCAGGTTGACTTATGAACCCGTACCTCACATGTGACCAAATGGGGCAGATTGTCCTGTCCCTGTGCCTGCGTGTATTTGATCAGGCGCAGAGATTTGCACACCCATAAGGAAACTTATCTAATTTTCCATCCATTGATTTAAATGGACAGAAAGTCAAGTGACACCCTTAAAGATATGTGATCCACCCTGACAAATTTTCCTCTATTCGCTGTGCCCAGGCAAAAGAAAATGAAAATCTCCCCCAATATCTTGGAAATAATTTTTGAAATGTTATGTAGGTATCTTTATTGTTAGAACATTAGATCAAATATTATGGGGGAAATTATGGGGGAAGCAGCACGGTGGCATAGTGGTTAGCACTGTTGCCTCACAGCGCCAGGGACCCGGGTTCGAATCCGGCCTCGGGTGACTGTCTGTGTGGAGTTTGCACATTCTCCCCGTGTTTGCGTGGGTTTCCTCCGGGTGCTCCGGTTTCCTCCCACAGTCCAAAGATGTGCGGGTTAGGATGATTGGCTATGATAAATTGACCCTTAGTGTTAGGGGGGATTAAATACGTGGGGTTATGGGGATAGGGTGGGATATGTGTTGGTGTAGGGGTTACGGGGATCGGGTGGGATATGTGTCGGTGCAGGCTCGATGGGCCGAAATGGCCTCTATCTGCATTGTGGGGTTTCTGTGATTTCTGTGATTCTGTGAAATGTTTACCTCTAAAGGTGCTACGATCAGATTTGTCCATAATAACAGATATGATACATTTTCAAACTCACTGTGCTATTTACACCAAAAGGGCCATTTGAGTGACAGATTTTCACATTTAGGGTAACGTAAGGTTGCGCTGGAAGTGATGAGATTTTCCCGTGTCTAGTTTTCCTAATATCCTGAAGGAGTGTGATTCCATGGCAGCTAGCTGATTGGCAGTTCCTCATGGATAAGCCTAAATAGACTGTAAATACCAGTCAGCTATTTGACCAAAGTAAACATCACATCTGAGCCTAAACCTGTCCTCACTTGACATCCACATATATGCACTTTCCAGTAGAACTCACTGGATAGCAATCAGGAGCAAGAACATTGGCTGATTTTTATCCCGCCTCAGTCCAGGGCCATTGCGGCCAAATATAGCAGACCCATGGCAGACCCATGAACAGCCCATTCAGTTTCATACTGGGCAGTGCATTTACCCCCTGACACAGCAGTGGAGCTAGAGAAATTATGTTACCAGAAATGTTCGTAAATGTGCTAACAGATGGTAAATGCAATGTATGTAGAATCTCAATGGAGTAATTTCCAAAGACTATGGAGACAATTGCTAGTTTTTCAAAGATTTTTAATTTTTCATAAGATCCCATTGATTACCCTTGTCTGATAGCTTTACCAGAAGTTGTAAGAGGATTGAATAAGGCGTCTGTCTGAGGCTGACCCAGACCGCTCAGAACCTTGGTGGATTATTTGACCCTGAAATGAGCTTCCGACCACATATCCGCGCCATCACTAAGACCGCCTATTTCCACCTCCGTAACATCGCCCGACTCTGTCCCTGCCTCAGCTCATCTGCTGCTGAAACCCTCATCCATGCCTTTGTTACCTCTAGACTTGACTATTCCAATGCACTCCTGGCTGACCTCCCATGTTCTACCCTACGTAAACTTGAGGTCATCCAAAACTCTGCTGCCCGTGTCCTAACTCGCACCAAGTCCCATTCGCCTACATTGCTCGCTGACCTACATTGGGTCCCGGTTAAGCAACACCTCGATTTTAAAATTCTCATCTATGTTTTCAAATCCCTCCATGGGTTTGCCCCTCCTTATCTCTGTAATCATCTCCAGACCCACAAACCCCCGAGATATCTGCGCTCCTCTAATTCTGGCCCCTTGAGCATCCCTGATTTTAATCGCTCAACCATTGGTGGCCGTGCCTTCAGCTGCCAGAGCCCTAAGCTCTGGAATTCCCTCCCTAAACCTCTTCACCTCTCTACCTCTCTTTCCTCCTTTAAGATGCTCCTTAAAACCTACCTCTTTGACCAAGCTCTCTGTCTTAATATCTCCTTATGTGGCTTGGTGTCAAATTTTGTTTTATAATGCTCCTGTGAAGCGCTTTGGGATGTTTTACTATATTAATACACGTTGTTCTTGGTGTTGTTGCAAATGAAGCCTTATCAAATGAACTTTCACAGTTATAAATTTTTTTCAGTAAAAGTTTAAACTGAAATTAGGGGCTAAAAATTCAGTTGTGTAGCGCCGGTTGTTTGAGCGCTACAGGTGCCATTTTGGATTGAAAATGGTGTCTGAGCAGCGCGTGTACACTTCTGGTGCGGGACGCCAGACGCCATTTTGGTGAGGGCATTAGCGTTGGCATTGGGAGCGTGCATCGGAAGTATTCAGAGTAGGCAGATCATGACGTCAATCAATGTCTACCGCTAATTTGATGCCAGTGCTGCCATTTCCAACCTCAACGCTGGAGCTAACGCCCTCTCTTAACCTCCCACAACTAAACGTGCGTTCAGCAGCAGGAAGGCCCCCCACCAGCGCTATTTAAAGGGATCATCACCTATTTAACAGGTTAGTTGTTGATTGATTGTAGAAGTGTTTGATGCTTTCTAGATTTCTTTAAAGTTGCCTAAAGTCTACAAGGAGTAGTGTGGCATGTGCTCAAGGACTTGGTACTGACTTGCAAGGGGTCTGCTCAGACCAGTTGCTCCCAGACACGGGTGCAGTAGTTTGTAACCCCCTTGGCCTGCAGCATGACAGGGAGAATGAGCAGAGGCGGCACAGAGCAGGACAAGCTGCTAGAAGATGCAGAAGAAGGAGGGGGAGAAGGGCCCTCAGCAGGAGGCCATATCCACCCAGGGTCTTCAGGGAGCAATTCTCCTACCTCAACCTCAGCGACGAACAGTGCATGTGACATCTCGGTTTTACTAAGGAGGTGCTCACTGAAATCTGCCACCTGCTGCAGACAGACCTGCCGCCTCAGTCCAGGGCGAGGACGGCATTGCCAGAGGCTGTAAAGGTGACCGTGGCCTTGAACTTCTTTGCGTCGGGCTCCTCCAGGCTGGAGCAGGTGACATCTGTAACATCTCCCAGTTCACCGTCCACTCCTGTACAAGGGAGGTGAGTGAGGCTCTGTATGCAAAGAGAGCTGAATACATTGCATTCTCTCTTGCCAGAGAAAGGAGACGGAGCGAACACGTGATTTCACCAGGATAGCAGGCTTCCCCATGGTGCGGGGTGCCATTGACTGCACACGTCGCTTTGTGGGCGCTGCATCTCAATTTGGAGATGTACCACAACTGGAAGGGATTCCACTCCCTCAATGTCCAGCTGGTGTGCGACCATACTCAGCGCATCATGCAGGTCAATGCTCGGTATCCTGGCAGCAGTCATGATGCCTTCATTCTGTGGCAGTCCGCTGTACCATCAGCATTTGAACCACCACGACAAACCAGAGGGTGGTTACTGGGAGACATGGGCTATCCGCTGACCACCTGACTCATGACTCCGCTGTGCAACCCACACACATCTGGGCAGCCTGCATACAATGAAAGCAATGCTGCCACACAGAATCTGATAGAGCAGACCATTGGCCTGCTTAAACGACACTTCCGCTGCCTAGACTGTTCTGGAGGAGCCCTGCAGTATTTGCCAGAGTGCGTCTCAAGATTCGTCATGGCCTGCTGTATGCGCCACAACCTCGCCATCATGAGGGCACAGTCCTTGCCACTAGGCGTAAGGTGACCAGCTGAGGAAGAGGAGAAGGAGGAGGAAGAGGAAAAGCTGGAGGAAGCGGAAAAGCTGGAGGAAGCGGAAGAGGAGGAGCCAACTCAGACAGCCACATTCTGTCCAGGCTGTCCGTGATTGACTCATCCGACTGTGGTACCAGTGAACGCAACTCCAATTCCCCATTCACGAACAGTCTCACACCTTACCTTCCCGCTGTTACTGACCATCACAGCGTCCCCTTGGCCACAATACTACAAGAAACGCCACCACAAAACAAACATTCCAAACCAATTTTACGAATCAAACCATTAAAATATTTCATTGTAAAGTCAACTAATCACCCTTGTGCATTCCCTTAGTGTTGGTTTTCCGTGTGCCTTTGCCTATCCTAGTGCTCCTACGCAGTACTACCCCAGTGGCTGCAGCATGGCTGGTGGAAGGCTGCTGACTTCCAATGGGGGAGAATGAAGATGGCCTTGCAAGATGACCTCGAGCAGCTCTGGGTCTAGTAGGCCCGGCTTTGGACTGCACCACCTCGGCCTGGGTGGCAGCAGTTTAGGCTAACTGATGGGCAACAGCAAGAGCCCTGGAGGAGTGGCAGAGGTGGGAGGAAAAATGCTGTCATCTTTAGAGAGGACAGCAGGTTCGTCCTCCATGGAGCCACTGCCACTCCCCCAGGGCCTCAGCAATCCTAGTAATCTGCTGGAGAACAGATTGCTGGACTGCTGTGACACCCTGTAAGCCCCTTTCAACACTGCTAACCGCAACCATGATGGCAACAGTCTGAGCTTGTGTGGCAGCAAGCTTCAGTCTGAGTTTCCATTGCAGTACTCAAATGTTAGGTGGCTTCTGCTTGTGCTGCAGTGGAAGCTAAGATGTTGGCCATCAGACGCTGCATGGGGCCCACAAGTGCGCTAATGGATCTGTTCACCCCTTCCACGCTGGAAAGGATGGGCTCCAAACTCTGCGCAAAGCCCTGTGCAAGGTTGGAGTTGGACTCCTCCATGCTCCTTGACGTTGCACCCCAGAAATAGTAGATGCATTGCTGATCATCTTCCAACATTCGATGGAATCTGGAACAGTACCCATGGATTGGAGGGTAGCTAATGTTACCCCACTATTCAAAAAAGGTAGTAGAGAGAAAACGGGGAATTACAGACCTAACATCGGTAGTGGGGAAAATGCTAGAGTCCATTATAAAAGATGTCATAGCAGAGCACTTGGAAAACAGTGACAGGATTGGACAAAGTCAACATGGATTTACAAAAGGTAAATCGTGCTTGACTAATCTACTGGAATTTTTTGAGGATGTAACTGGTAAAATAGATAAGGGAGAACAGCGGATGTGGTGTATTTGGACTTTCAGAAGGCTTTTGATAAGGTCCCACATAATAGATTAGCGTGTAAAGTTAAGGCACATGGGATTGGGGGCAAGGTATTGACTTGGATAGAGAACTGGTTGGCAGTCAGAAAGCAAAGAGTTGGAATAAACGGCTCTTTTTCCGAGTGGCAGGCAGTGACTAGTGGGGTACCGCAGGGATCGGTCCTTGGACCCCAGCTATTCACAATATATATTAATGATCTAGACAAGGGAACTAGATGTAATATCTCCAAATTTGCAGATGACACAAAGCTGGGTGGGAGTGTGTGCTGTGAGGAGGATGCCGAGAAACTCCAGTATGATTTGGATAGGTTGGGTGATTGGGCAAAAACGTGGCAGATGCAATATAACGTGGATAAATGTGAGGTTATCCACTTTGGTGGCAAAAACAGGAAGGCAGATTATTATCTGAATGGCAATAGCTTGGGAGAAGGGGAAGTGCAACGAGACCTGGGTGTCCTTGTGCACCAGTCGCTGAAGGTAAGCATGCAGGTGCAGCAGGCGGTTAAGAAGGCAAATGGTATGTTGGCCTTCGCAGCGAGAGGGTTTGAGTACAGGAACAAGGATGTCTTGCTGCAGTTGTACAGGGCCTTGGTGAGACCACATCTTGAATATTGTGTGCAGTTTTGGTCGCCTTATCTGAGGAAGGGTGTTCTTGCCATGGAAGGAGTTCAGCGAATGGCAGGAATGACGTATGAGGAGAGATTGGGATGATTGGGCTTGTACTCGCTGGAGTTTAGAAGAATGAGAGGGGATCTTATTGGAACTTATAAAATTCTGACAGGACTGGACAGACTAGATGCAGGAAGGATGTTCCCGATGGCGGGGGAGTCCAGAACCAGGGGTCACAGTCTAAGGATAAGGGGTAGGCCATTTAGGACAGAAATGAGGAGGAATTTCTTCACCCAGAGAGTGGTGAACCTGTGGAATTCTCTACAACAGAAGGCAGTAGAGGCCAATTCATTAAATATATTCAAGAAGGAGTTGGATATATTTCTTAAGGCTAAAGGGATCAAGGGGTATGGGGAGAAAGCAGGGACCGGGTACTGAAATTGGATGATCAGCCATGATCGCATTGAATGGCGGAGCAGGCTCGAGGGGCCGAATGGCCTACTCCTGCTCCTATCTTCTATTTTTCTATGGCTTTCTGTCAGGCCCGCCAATACACCAAGCATTTAGTTGTGGATACCCATCAGCTTTGTAGGCCGCCCCATAAAATCCTCATCTGAGTCCTGTGCAGCGGAACTCGTGTGTGACCTCGCCCTCCAGGGAGCTGGCACTTGCACTACCCTTTGCCTCTGACCTGGCTGCTGCCCACTCGTACCCAGTGACTCACGTGCAGATCCTGCCTCTAAACTACCCTCTAAAGTCCGCACAGTGTCAGTATCTGAGCTAGTGACTGCGAGTGTCAGATCCAGTGACGCTTTTTCTTCATCATCACTCTCCTCTTCCTCTTGCACCATTGCTTGGCCAGGTTGGATTTCTTGGGTCTCTGAAATGAGAAAGGCACAAGGGTAGGATTGTGGTGAGGGGAGCAGTGGGAGGCAAAGCAAGAGGTCCATGCTTACACCATCTGCAGCTTGTAAATTAGAAGAGATTGTGGGATGAGAGGGAAGTGGGATGTGAGAAAGAGGTATGAGCATACCGTCATCTTCAATGGTTTCAGCGCCGCCGCTGGCCACAGCCTCAGTCACAGCCACTCCAACTATGCCGAGCACCGTCTCCTCAAGCGGGGTCAGGATATGGAGGCGTGCCTGTCCCCTTCCGGTTAGCTGCCGCTGCCTACGGTTGTGCGCCACCTTGTCCTGCAAGAGAGAGGGAAGTGTGTCAGTGAGTGTGGTTCAATGTGTTTGACTGATGTGGCTGTCATGGTTGAAAAGATGGCAGTGTGTGCAAACTGAGAGATGTGAGTGTGAAGCTTGTGGCAGTGGTAAATGTGTGAGGGTGAGATGGAGCATATGTATGTGAGGTATGAGTCGTGATTGATAGAGATTGTTGGTAGGTGAGTGATGGGGCTGCGATGAATTGAGTAGTGGGTGAGGCTGGTGGTGCAGTTTGTGGGATATGGCATTTGAAGATGCATTCACTGACCTTGACCATTCATGTGAGGTCATTAAACTTCTTCCAGCACTGCATCCAGGTTCTCGGGACAACACTGTTGGCATTGACCAAGTGTCTGTCTGCTCCCACTCCCTTTGCTGTTTGGAGGGCCTCCTGGCCCCCTGTGGAAACAGGACCTCTCTCCTCCTCTCATCTCCTATATTAAGGTCTCCAATGCTACATCTGAGAAACTTGGAACCCTCTCTCTGACCTGTTGTGCTATTGCTGAATGTTTCTCAGTTGAAACTGCCTTCTGGAATGACTTCAAGCACCTGATCTCATCAAACTGCACCTCCCCTTTAAGAGGTGCAGGCTTCCTTTAAGAAGTGCAGGCTAGCTTTAATTGGTGCCAAGCTCACACAAACTTGGGCCCCCTGCTGAGCATGCAGCCACTCAATAGCGCGGTTAGCACTGGGTTACATGCCACTATCATTTAAATTAGCAGGCAGCACCAAGTTTGCATTCTGCCTGCATTACTTTGAACGGCCGTGGGATAATCGTGCATCGCGAGCCCCATGCCCGTATTTCGGGGGGGGGGGGGGGGGGGTGGTGCTGTTGAATTTTTAGCCCATTGTGACGATATCCAATGTAATTTTTTTTTGAAGAACCTGTGTTCTGCTAAATGCTTACAGCTCAAATTAATTTTAGTTGAAGTTTGCATAGGTGAAATCATTATTGGTGACTGCATAAACCATACTCATCATTCACTATCTTGATATAACCAATATACTAGTACAGTAGTGTTCAATGTCTTTTCTATACATTAGTCAGGTGCTGTAACACAATAATGCACATAGTGTAAATATGATTTGCTTATCATCTTTCTTTGACAAAACTCTAGTTTGGTCAAGAACACCAATCGCAGCTCTAAAATTTTCATGGATTTTTCTAGTTTAATATTAGCATGTGGTTAGATTTACCACAGATTCCACCCCCCCCCCCGCCCACGCTTCCACAGGCACCATCTCAGGATGAACCAGACTGTTTGTAACCTCAATATCCTATTTGACCTTGAGCTGAACTTCCAACCCCATATTCTTTCCATGACTAAGATTGCCTATTTTCACCTCCATAATATCGCCCATCTCCTCCCTGCCTCACCCCATCTGCTGCTGAAACCTTCATCCACGCTATTGTTACCTCCAGACGTGACTATTCCAATGCTCTTCTGGCTGACCTCCCAACATCCACCCTCCGTAAGGTTCAGCTCATCCAAAACTCTGCTGCTTGTATTGTAACCCGCACCAAGTCCCGCTCACCCGTCACCCCTGTTCTCGCTGATCTACATTGGCTCCCGGTCCACCAATGCCTCGATTTTAAAGTTCTTATCTTCGTGTTCAAATTCCTCCATGGCTTTGTCTTTCCCTATCTCTGTAGCCTCCTCCAGACCTACAACTTTCCAAGAACTCTGCATTTCATCAACTCTGGCCTCTTGTGCGTCCCCCACTCCCTTTGCCCCACCATTGGCGGTCGAACCTTCAGTTGTCTAGGCGCTAAGCTCTGGTATCCATCCCTAAATCTCTCCGTCTCTCCACCTCGCTCTCCTCCTTAAAACATACCTCACTGAGCAAGCTTTTAGGAACCCCTCCTAATATCTCCTTCTTTGGCTCTGTGTCAATTTTTATCTGATTACACTCCTGTGAAGTGCCATGGGACGTTTTACTACATTAAAGGCGCTATATAAATGCAAGTTGTTGTTGTTAGGATGTGGAAGTGGACTCATAGCCGAGTACAGTAGTTTCCCATCCTAAGGTGCAAAAAAAGTTTTATTTTTAAATCTATGCAGAGCACCAAGACCATTTTAGACACTTGATCTAGTAAGAAAGTTTAATAAAAATAATAATTTTGTTGGCCATGCACTGCGTGTATTCTCAAGTAGAATATATTTGGCAGATGCACTACCAAAGTTTCAGTTCCTGGCGCTGCACCATTCTCAGTTGCAGTTCATGAATCGTGCCAAATAGAATGAATTCCATTTTCCTGTCACCCGATATGAAACTACATAGCAGAGCTCAACAGACATAAGAGTTGCCAGGGGTTGTTACCAAGGGTAAAAGAAGAAATAAACTGGGACAGGAAAATTCAATTGGGAAAACTCACCAACAGAAAAATATGCCTGGTTGTAAAGCCCTGACTCAGCAGGACCACAGACATGCTTCAAGGAAAGTGGAGCTCTGGCTAGAAGCTGGCAACCAGTGCTGACCATCTCTCGGCTAGAAACTGAAAGATGAACCAAGTCTGTGCAGCAAAATGGTGGATGACATAGGAATTTGCTGATCACATAACGCAAGTGGCACAGGAGGAAATGGTCTAATAGATACCAAGCTCTCACAAGTGGCAGTGCAATGTCGGATATCCTCAAATGCTTAATCAACTTTTCTGTCTTTCCCTGTGAAAGGATATGCACTTGCCTGCCTCCAAAATCACTGTGATATATGAGGTTAATACAGTGAGCTGGGCAAGCCTTGTTACTAGGTTACTCATATAGTAAACTGGAGAATGGATCAGCACCAAAATTGTCTGCAATCCACCTTCAATATTCAATGGAACATTTGCAGGGTTATGGTGAAAATGCTGGGATGTGGGACTAAATTGGACAGGTCTTTCAAAGAACCAAAACAGGCATAATGGGCAGAATGGCTGTAAGCTTCTATGATTCTGTGTGTTTCCCAGGTGTCAGAGTAAACCCAGGCAATCTCAGGGGATACAATACATCCAGCTCCAACTTAAATGAATGCTGATAACATTCAGTCCAACTGGGACAGCATCAATAATCTAAACTCAACATTAGCATATACTGAAACCAAGTTTTAGTAATGAATCTCAGTATACCTGAGGTAATTGTGATTTGAAACAATAATTCAATTTAATATCTTTGTTTTGCCTGCCTAATGAGCATATGTTTTAGACAGTAAAATTATACATACATAAAAATAAATTACAATGCCTTATTCGTTTTCTGTGTAATGTTTCTCCTATAGCCCCTCCAATTCCCTATATTCAGCTGACTTTCTTGTGAGAGTGCAACAGTCCAACTCACAGATCACTTCATGGTTACTTCTCTTTGATCCAGCCTATCTCTAAACCCACTTGAAGGGTGTGGGAAGGAACCATCTGCTTAGAGTTCCTTTGCTGGATGACTCAGCTGTAACTAACTGAAACAAGAAGTCAGAGTTCGAATGTCATGGGATATGAACCAGGGTCCCCTGGTGAGCTGTCCAGTGGTGCAGAACTGTCAATAGTTTGCCCTCATCACACCTTACTTTATGCTCCGTCGTCTTCTTACAATTTATTTACAATACAGATTCGCAGAGAGGGGAAACATAGAAGATAGGAGCAGGAGTAGGCCATTCGGCCCCTCGAGCCTGCTCCGCCATTCAATGCGATCATGGCTGATCATCCAAATTCAGTACCCTGTCCCTGCTTTCTCCCCATATCCTTTGATCACTTTAGCCTTAAGAAATATATCCAACTCCTTCTTGAATATATTTAATGAATTGGCCTCTACTGCCTACTGTGGTAGAGAATTCCACAGGTTCACCACTCTCTGGGTGAAGAAATTCCTCCTCATTTCTGTCCTAAATGGCTTACCCCTTATCCTTAGACTGTGACCCCTGGTTCTGGACTCCCCAACCATCGGGAACATCCTTCCTGCATCTAGTCTGTCCAGTCCTGTCAGAATTTTATAAGTTTCAATGAGATCCCCTCTCATTCTTCTAAACTCCAGCGAGTATAAGCCCAATTGACCCAATCTCTCCTCATACGTCATTCCTGCCATCCCAGGTATCAGCCTGGTTAATCTTCGCTGAACTCCTTCCATGGCAAGAACATCCTTCCTCAGATAAGGCGACCAAAACTGCACACAAGAAAAGCAAGCAACATGAGCTATGGTTTTATACCAAAGGCAAAAATGGGATTGTGCTAGCATGTGGTAGAGACACACATGTCGTAGTATGGAGCAGGCTGTGCCAAATTTTGCGACAGGAATCTCTCCCCTAATTTGAATAATTACACATAAAAGGCTTACCATGGAGCTTGGCCAATAGCACACTTGGCTGGCAAGTGTAATACCCAGAAAGGCAGTAGCTCTTCAAGGCCCGCAGTCTCTGGAAGTTGTGGTGGTGACAGAAAAGTGGACTAGTTGTTCACAGTAGCACAGTAAGACATGTGGGTAACATTGCGCCCTTTGATGCTAACAGTCCTGCGGCAAGAGGTGCATCAAGGGAGGTGTTCGTATTTGGAGCTGAAGGCCATCCTTCAGTAAATTACAGGTATCAGCAGCATGGTGTGAGGTTACCAAATGAGCTAATGCAGTCACCCAGGTCCCTCATAACTTGCTGTAAATGAGAAAAAAGTTTGACGTTACTCCCTATATATCTATCAATATAATATGGATATAATGTATTAAAAATATTCCATTTGCATACACTTCTTGTCACAATTTTGTAATACTTTTTGTGCAACCTTTTCCCGTTATAAATACCTATGTCCACATTAAAGACGAGTTTTGCCTATGTAAACTTAAGCACAAAATCTATTGCATAGTCAGAGGTGCTGTCTTTTGGATGACACGTTAAACTGAGGCTCCATCTGTCTTCTCAGATGGACGTAAAAGGTGCCATTGTAATATTTTGAAGACGAGGAGGGGAGTTCACCCTGGTGTCCTGGCCAATATTTATCCCTGAACTAATCATTATCACATTGCTGTTTGTGGACCTTGCTATGGGCAAATTGGCTGCCGTGGTTCCTATATTACAACAGTGACTACACTTCAGATGTACTTAATTGGCTGTAAAGCGCTTTGGGACACCCTGAGGATGTGAAAGGCGCTATAGAAATGCAAGTCTTTTCTTTCTTTCGTAAACTTGTCATGCTATAATTATATAATCTGGTCATGGGATGGCTTTGTGCTTCATTTGTGAACTTCTTCAGAACGTCCAGTTAAATTATTTCCTCTGTATGTAATTTTTAGTTTACAATTTTGTGCTTTTCCTCACTTTTTAATGTTTTTTTTGATTCCTTTATAGAGTGTTTTGCCCTCCTGTTTGTTCACTCAGCCTAGCTTGACTGCATTCATATTTCCTGACAAACTCGGTGGTCAGAACTATATGCTACAGCATTTGGAATTTTTTAATAATCAAGATAAATTGATTTTAATTGGAAAATAAGTCCGCTCCCTGGAAATCTAGGTTGTTTTGCTGCCTCGCCTCCACAGAATCATCCCTACCAATACCATGCAGCCCCTGCTGACCCGATAACCCAAACAGAACAGGCTGACTCAAAAGCCAAGCTTTCAGTCACGGCTCCTAAACTCTTCCTTCCATAATCAGTATCCATTTTCCTTAGCCCTATCTGTGAAGAACTGTGGGAAATTTTAGCAATTAAAATAGTACTATAGAAATGCAAGTTGTTGTAATTGAAACAAGACGGATCTCACTCTGACCCAGAGAGTACACACAGAAGCAGATTTTACTTCAGTTGTTTAGGCACATAAGAACATAAGAATTAGGAGCAGGAGTAGGCCATACGGCCCCTCGAGCCTGCTCCGCCATTCAATAAGATCATGGCTGATCTTCGACCTCAACTTCACTTTGCTGCCCGACCCCCATTACCCTTGATTCCCCTGCACAGATACCATACAATAAAGTTGGAAGATAGGTAATGCTATTCAAATTTTCAAAATGACGTTCCAAAGAATTCTAAAGCTGCCACTTAAGAATTGGGTGAAAAATTGAAGTCTATCATAAATGTGACAGAAATTCATTCAAAAATGGAAAAGGCTCATTAGCATAGCTTCAGTTGCAGATTCAATGAATATAGGGATCACACTAAGGGGCACAGTATCAATATAATACTGAATGATCTAATCCACCCTATGGTCTTTATATTCCAACATTTAAGCAATGTAGGCACGTAATGTGCACATAAAAATACATATTTTATGTATAAATTGTCTGGGATTAAATGCAGTAAACTATGGTGCTAGCAAACACAAATCACACACACTTAGAGTTTTAGAGTTGCTGTATGAAGTGCGGTTTTCTGTTCAGTGAATCATTTGTAAGCTAGTGCTCTGATTTAATTTCAGGTGTGATCATTGTTCCCAGTGCTGGTGTTGGCATTATCCTAGGGGGCTACATTATTAAAAAGCTCAAGCTTGGTGCACGAGAATCAGCTAAGCTTGCTATGATCTGCAGTGGGGTTTCTTTGTTGTGCTTCTCTACGCTCTTCATTGTTGGCTGTGAAAGCATTAACCTTGGGGGCATTAATATACCATATACCACAGGGTAAGAATGATCTTACTTTATGTTTTGGCCTTTTTTGTGATTGTAAAAGCCCTGTAAGGGTGAAATTGGTCCTTGGCGGTAGCCCAACATGGGCGATAGTGAATCGGCAATCCGTTTTACACCGCACATGATTTTCTTTCCCATTGACTTCAAACGAAAAGAAAATTGGGCACATTGTAAAACGAGCCGCCGATTCACTATCACCCAGTTCACACAACTGCCAAAGTCCAATTTCACACTGTGTGTGACCAAAACAGGTCACATACCGGTTATATAGCATGAAATATGTAAAGTGTTTTTGTTATATTTATAATGTCAATTTAAACTACAGTTTTTAGGCTATTTTTATTAGAAAACTATGGTTTGATGTAGAGAATTGACAGTGCTGCGCCTGTGTTTTATTCAGCGGTTGTTGCACATTCATTACAGCAAGGATAAACATGATCATCATGCAGATTATTCTGCAAAGTGGCATCAGCTGATGACAGACTTCAAACTCTGGCAAATATTGAGTCTCTTATTAAAACAATGAGGCCCTGTGTTCTGAATGACGCTCTTCCTATTAAATAAAAATGTCTGAATCTATTTAATGGCTTGATTTATTTATAAATATGGGCAGAAATAAACAAAACCTTGCTCCCAATTATGGGGCAAATAAACAGCTAGGTTTGATGACCCACAGAGAACTTTGGCCTCATCATATTTTCCATTTTTGGTATCATTTATGCCAGAATGGATATTGGTGGGTTTTAGAGCAACCCAAATGTAGATGGACCGCTTACACCCAATATTCTGTGGTCAGCTCATTAGCACAGCTTCAGTTGCAGATTCGATGAATGTAGGGATCACATTAAGGGGCCATTTTAACACTTGTCAAATTGCAGGTGGTCAGGCAGATCTAAGCTATTTTTAGTCCTGGAATTTATTTGCATGGATCAGGCAAGTTCTGCCCATTTGTACCTCAAAATTGCAATTGGGGTCCTAAGTATTTGGACCCCGCTTTGCATATTAAATGGGCTTCCTGCCTAATACAGGCGGGTGCTCCAGCCACCCATGTAAAGGTCCCATGGTAGTGGTCAGAGACCAGAATAAACAGGGCATGACCTAACGTCATTTTCAAACCACTGCCCTCCTGTTTATGCCGGGGGTGGGGGGCACAGTTGAAATTGGCCCCTAAAGGTGGGAGTGGAAAATTACCTTAAGTGAACCTTAAAGGAATTGGGACAATTAAAGGAGAATGTCACAGTAGGGTACAAATTCAGGAAGATCTGGCTCAAAAGGCATCTCAACCCATTCTTTGCCAAAGCTGAAGGTGCAAGGGAAAATTGAAATAATTGAAGGTGCAGGCATGAGTCTGCAAATCACTGTGATGGCTGCTGAAGTGGAAGAGATGCCGCATGAGGTGTTTTCAAGGACAGTGTTCCTTTGTGCCACTCCACGGCACCATTCCCATAGGTTAATATTGCAGCATGCTTCTCAAGAGGTAGAGCCATGTTTCAGGCCACAATCGACCATTACTGACACTGAATGTGTCATACCAATGCTGTCTGGTAGCTATATGTGGTTTAGGCTGACCCAGATACTGACCATTCCCCATGGTCATTGTCAGGTCTGCAGAAATGGTTGGTGGCATGTTGACATGTGCAACCAATCAGGCTATGCTGGCTTGTGATAACCATAGCATTCCTTTATTCATTACATTGGCACTAAAATATAATGGCCTGGAATTTGCGTTCGCCACTGCCCCCGGTTTGCCTTTTTCAACGTTCAAGTGTTCTGTAGTGGGAATTCCCTAGTACGATGCTGCTGTGATGTCAACAAGCTGTCTAAGCAGCCAATCACATTACAGAGTTCTCACAGACAGGAAACCAAGAAATGAGAAGCTGCTTTTATCCAGACATTTTAAAAATGTTACAGAAAGCAAAACAAAAATTGGGGCTCTCACATGGGGATAAGGTAGAACCTGAAATTTCATGAACAATTTTTTTTTCTAAAAGGTTTCTTAAAAATTGTAATTTTTATCATAATGGAGAAATTTGACACTCCACAAAATTAAAATTAGTTTTTCAGGGCCATAACGTTTGTTTAGCAGTCAATACGCTGTTAAAACCCCAGTTACACTTAGTCCAACAAGGCTTAACATTTAATGGGGTATTTACAGTGATATTACCGCAGAAATGCCCAAGTTTTCATCAGTTTCACTGATTTCACTGATTACACTGATTGCTGGCTATGGGGGTGGGGGCACGTCGCAGCCAGTGTTGGAGCAGTGAATGACTGACTGCAGCTTCAGGATTTCCACATTTAGATTTGCATGTGCTACATCCTGAAGTTGCGGTCAGTTTCAAAGGGGTAATAACGGCGAATGCTGTTAGTTCACCGTTATTACTCACTGCACATTCTGGCTCAAGATTCTGGGAGTAGTGCTTATGAGGAAGTATTCAACATTATAGTTAGGCATTCATTCAGATATCCTAGTGGTGTCATCAGGTCAGGTGTTCCAGCTTCCTTTGGTCAAGGGAGCCTCTGCATGTACTGTCTGCCAAAGCAAAGTCCGATCACCTCTGTCTGCAATTGCTAGTGGGTGGGCACAGAGCATCTTTCACACAATCTGACTTGCTTGACATCCCTTCTTCTAAAAGCATCAAACAGAATCATATAAGTTTAATGCAAAATGAATCCCGCTGCCCTGCTTTCTCCATATAGCCATATATCTTCCTCAGCTTCAAATATTTATCCAAATTTCATTTCAAAAAATGTCATGGTCTCTGCCTCAATCTCTTCCTGTGGCAAAGCATTCAAACTCTGATAACCCTCTGCCTAACCTCTCTTCACTGTTAGTGATTATTTTCAATTGAATACTCTTCAGCACTGACTCCCCCAACCAGAGGAAATAGTCTTTCCTTATTCACTATCAAAACTGTTCATAATTTTAAAAACCTTTATTAAATCTCCACTGATAGTGCTAAAGCAAAAATAAAAGCTTACACCAATTGGCATAGAAAGGGAAAAATGAAATGATTGAAATATACTTTCCTTAATATTACTTTGTCCTTTACATGACCTCCAGAATACTTAACTGGTACTTAGCAACCCTGGGCATAGATTCACGTGGAGGTCACTAACGTCTGCCTAAACCGCTCTACTGTCAGCAAAAAAAAAATCCTTGATTGCTATCACTGTATTTGAAAGGCATAATGAGAGAGCAAGCTCAGTTTTTTTTTAGAAGGAATGATGGCAGAAACAGCTCTTTTTGTTTTCCTTTCAGCCCTTCGCTTACAATGGCACACAGAAATCTAACGGGTGGCTGCAATGTTAACTGTGGGTGCAGAATCCATGAGTATGAGCCTGTCTGTGGATCAGATGGGATCACGTACTTCAGTCCTTGCTTGGCTGGCTGCTCAAACATCTTCAATGAAAGCACAGGGGTGAGTAGCAAAATTGATAACTTTTACCACACAGCAATAGTATAAAACAGGCGATGGCGAATTGGCAGCCCGTTTTACGTCTCCCCCGATTTTCATTTCCATTGAAGTAAGTGGAAATAAAAATTAATATTAAAGCTACAAAGTATCACTAAACCATCAAATTAAAATTATAGCAAGAATTCAAGCTATCCATTCAATGGATACTGACTTCTAAGCATTGCTATGATAAAAGACTGGTGTAATACTTACGTTGAGACACTATAAACCTCTATAATACAAAAGTAAAGACAACACAATAGAATATGGTTGCAGCACCAACTTTGACTCCATTTAACTTCTTAAGAAAGGTGAGAGAGAGAAACCAGGAAATTAGAGACCTGTTAATCTAACATCTGTTGTGGGAAATTATTGAAATCTATAAATTAAGGAACGAGTGACTGAGCACTTAGAGAAATTTGAGCTGATTAGAGAGCTTACATGGATTTGTAAAGGGTAGGTCATGTCTGATGAATCTAATAGCGTTTTTTGAGGAAGTAACTAAAGTAGTAGACAGGGGAATGTCTATGGATATATTTAATATGGACTCCCAGAGGCATTCAATAAGGTTCCACATAAGAGATTGTTAATTAAAATTAAAGCTCATGAAATTGAAGGCAAATTATTGATCTGGTTAGGAGATTGGTTAGGCAGTAGAAGACAGAGAGATGGGGTAATTGGAAGGAAGTGACTGGTGGTGTTCCACAAGGGTCTTTGCTGGGGCCTCAACTATTCACTATATGTATTAATGACTTAGATAACGCAATAGAGAGCCATATATCCAAGTTTGCTGATGACACGAAGATTGGTGGCAAAGTAAGTAGTGTAGACGGGAGCATAAAATTACAGAGACAAGGATAGATTAAGTGAGTGGGCAAAATTCTGGCAGATGGATTTCAACACAGGTATGTGTGAGGTCATCAATTTTGGATCAATAAAGGATAGATCCAAGTATTTTTTAAATGGTAACATGCTAGGAACAGTGGAGGTCCAAAGAGATTTAGGGATTCACACAAATCACTAAAATGTAGTAGTCAGGAACAAAAAAATAATCAAAATGGCTAATGGAATCTTAGCCTTTATAACTAGAGGGCTAGAATATAAAGTTTTATAGAGTTTTGCCTGGTTAGACCACATCTGGAGCACTGTGTGCAGTTCTGGACACCACACCTTAGAAAGGATAAATTGGCCTTGGAAGGAGTGCAGCACAGATTCACCAGAATGTTACCAGGGCTCCAAGGGTTAGATCATGAGGAGAAATTACATAAACTAGGCTTGCATTCCACAGAATATAGAAGGTTAAGGGGTGATTTGATTGGGGTTTTTAGGATTTTGAAAGGAATTGATAGGGTAGAGAGAGAGAAATGTTTTCTGCTGGTGGCGGAGTCTAAGACCTTAAAATCAGAGTCAGGCCATTCAGGAGAGAAGTTAGGAAACATTTCTCCACGCAAAGGGTGCTAGAAGTGTGGCACTATCTCCCACAAAAAGCAGTGGATGCTAGCTCAATTAATCATTTTAAGTCTGAGATCGATAGATTTTTGCTAGACAAGGGTATTAAGGGATATGGAGCCAAGGTAGGTGGATAGAGTTAGGATACAGATCAGCCATGATCTAATTGAATGGTGGAACAGGCTTGAGCGGCTGACCGGCCTACTCCTGTTCCTCTGTACTTATAACTATTGAACACCTGGAAATTGAGCACGAGTCTGCAGAGATGTCTAGTTTTAGATCCTGGATCTAGAAGTTGCGTAGTAAGCCAGTTGCCAGTTCAAAGGTTGGCTGATAGACGTAATACTCATATACCATCTCTTTTATGCTGTAGTAACCTTTCTTACATTGCTCTCTGAACTGTAACTGGATATTGGTTTTCTTTTATCTGGAGATCCTGTCAGGTGGTGATCTGTGAGAGTACTGCCTTTAGCTCATTCAATGATGCAGTGTAAAGGGGAATACCTACTGACTGGTATAGTGTAAAGGGAATAACTACTGCCTGGTCTAGTGTAAAAATGAATAACTACTAACTGATGTAGTGTAAAGGGGAGTAACTACTGACGTAGTGTAAGAAGGTTAACCACTGATTGGTGTAGTGTAAAGGAGAATAACTATTAACAGATGTAGTGTAGCAGTGGATATCCCTCTGGTAATGGAGCTTTTTTTTTTACATCTAAACAATGTCAATAGTTTCTATTATTTTCTTAAGAAATTGGCCTACTGCCATGGATGTGTTTTGTAGGAAAGGAGTTGAATTATATTATAAAGCAGCCTTATTAGGAGTGGCACTGCCTTGTGCAATAGCTGACTCAAGAATTCTTGCAGTGGCTGAAAGTAGACTTTAATTAATTTCAAGCAGTGCTCCTTCCTGAGTATCAAATATGTTTTTGCAGATGAGGAACTACACTGACTGTGCCTGTGTTCAAAGTCGGCAGGTGATAACCCCGCCTACAGTCGGACAGAGAAATCAGCTCCGATTGGTTATTGTGAAAACCTATCTGAACGAGAATGGCTATGCAGTGTCTGGCAAGTGTGAGCGGACGTGCAATACACTGATCCCTTTTCTGATATTCCTCTTCATCGTCACACTAATTACAGCTTGCGCACAGCCATCAGTAATCATAGTAACACTCAGGTAAGAGCCCATTATAGCCGAATGGAGCCAACCAGGCATGTCAATTCAATTTATGGTGCTGATAATGTGATGCTCATTTAATGATGTCATTATGTGACATGAAGCAAGCAGCATCCATTTAGAAAACTACTAAAGTAAACTTTCCAGGCCTCATTTTAAATGGAACAAACAAGCTGTGTGTCACTCTGTTCATGACGATCTCATCTGCAAACATTTGCTACTGACTGCAGTGTTATGAAGCAAGGAAGTAAGAACACCCCACTGCTGTCTGTCACTCAACGCCACCACGGCCATGAAATGAATGATACGGGGCCCTGTTAAAGATTGCTGTCACTGAGATTTCATTCTTAACCATGAAATTCTTTTAAAAATAATTACCTAGGATTTACACAGGGGCAAGTATTTCCCAATCCTAAAACTTGTCTAACATTAAGGTTTCTATAATCTACAGGCTATTGCTCCTTTTGTGAATTTATGTCCATGAATTTCCTCGAAGTTGCTTCCACTCCGCTAGTGCAACTTCACCGGAAGTGCTGTGGAAACTTTGTTTATGTACGTCATGAGTCTGACCCATTCATTCCCAAGTATAGGTAATACTTGGTTCATGTGATCTCCTGGACTGGTTTTCATTGCCTGAGGGGGGTCGGAGAGGAATCTTACAAAGTATTTATTGCCCTTTTTGGCCGTTTTTTTTTGCCTGATTACATGGAGATTACATGCTGCAAGGGTAGGTGTGAAGGTGTGAGGTGGTGTGTGTGTGTGTGTGTGTGTGTGTGGGGGGGCGTAGTAGGGAAGAAGTGTTTTAGCCATGATGATCGTCGTGTGACTGCCATTTTCCTGTTTGTATGCAATATTCCCGTTAAGCTGCACGGCAGCGCAGTGGTCTGGAGGTCCCGTGCATGCCGCTCAGCGGCTTTTAAATGGAAAACTGCGCATGTGCGGATATTTGAATGGGCCGTGCAACCCCAAAAAATTAGCAGGAACATTGTCTGTATGGATGGCTGACATGTCAGATGCATCCATAGCACAAAATGCATGCTGATTGGTTACTTGTTCGTAAATGTAAAATCTGAGCCAATCAAAAACACTGGCCACATTCAAAACATAATCATATCCTTAAAAGTCATTTTTAAACTCCTTCAGCAGCCATGTTGGTTCCCCACCAAATGTTCCTAAAATAAGATTTATAGAGCAATAAATACAGCAATTCAACAGTTTTGGAAAGGAATCATGACACATACCCATAATCGTACCCATTCCATCTTCCAATATCTACAACCATTCCCCTCACTTGGGTTACTCCTCTGTTTGTTAGGCACTTCGACTTATCATAGAATCATAGAAATTAACGGCACAGAAGGAGGCCATTTGGCCCATCGTGTCTATGCCAGCCAAAAAAGAGCTATCCAGCCTAATCCCACTTTTCAGTTCTTGGACCATAACCTTGTAGGTTACGGCACTTCAAGTTCATATCCAAGTACTTTTTAAATGCGATGAGGGTTTCTGCGTCTACCACTCTTTCAAGCAGTGAGTTCCAGACCCACGCCACCCTCTGGGTGAAAAATGTTCTCCTCAACTCCTCTCTAATCCTTCTACCAATTACTTTAAATCTATGCCCCCTGGTTATTGACCTCTCTGCTAAGGGAAATAGGTCCTTCCAATCCACTCTATCTATGCCCCTCATAATTTTATACACCTCAATTACGTCTCCCCTCAGCCTCCTCTGCTCCAAAGAAAACAACCCCAGCCTATCCAATCTTTCCTCACAGCTAAAATTCTCCAGTCCTGGCAACATCCTCTTATCCTCATAAATCTCCTCTGTACCCTCTCTCGTGCAATCACATCTTTCCTGTAATGTGGTGACCAGAGCTGTACACAGTATTCTAGCTGTGGCCTATCTAGTGTTTTATACAGTTCAAGCATAACCTCCCTGCTGTGCCTCGACTAATAAAGGAAAGTATGCCTTCTTAACTACCTGTCCTGCTACCTTCAGGGATCTGTGGACATGCACTCCAAGGTCTCTCTGTTCCTTTACATTTCTCAGTATCCTACCATTTATTGTGTATTTCCTTGCCGTGTTAGCCCTCCCCAAATGCATTACCTCACACTTCTCCAGATTGAATTCCATTTGCCACTTTTGTGCCCACCTGACCAGTCCATTGATATCTTCCTGCAGTCTACTGTGTACTTCCTCACTATCAACCACACGGCCAACTTTTGTATCATCTGCAAACTCCTTAATCATGCCCCCTACATTGAAGTCTAAATCATTGATATATACCACAAAAAGCAAGGGATTTAGTACCGAGCCCTGCGGAACCCCACTGGAAATAGCCTTCCAGTCACAAAAATACCCGTCGACCAATTCCCTTTGCTTCCTGCCACTGAGCCAATTTTGGATCCACTTGCCACTTTCCCTTGGATCCTATGGGCTTTTACTTTTCTGACCAGTTTGCCGTGTGGGACCTTGTCAAAAGCCTGGCTAAAATCCATGTAGACCATATCAAACACACTACCCTGTAAATGTGAATGACTACACAATCTCTGTTTACTCTTCTCTTTAAACGCCTGCCTTCTATACTCTTAGCTGCTTACCATGGAACCCACAATATAGCTATGAAACAGTTTACTGGAAGAAAAATAACATAAAGAAACAAAACCACAGAAATCTCATGTTGAGGAGAAAGCAGCTTAGTCACCAACAAAAGCATAGCAGCCACATGCTACAAAAGTTGTCTCTAATAGCTGATATGCAACAAGTCCATGAGGTCATGATCTAACACAGCTTCCAGGTACAGCACAGTGGCTGAAAGGAGAAGTTACCTGGTACATAATGGCCTAGAAATTCAGTTTGGGGTGGCCAGCTCGCTCGCGCCCAGAAAGTACCGCTGCGCGCGGAGCCACTTGCGCCTGCCGGAAATTCAGTTTCAGCGCCCCAACTCGAAGGCGGCCGCTATTCAAGGGTTTCGGCGCCCCCGCTTGGGGCGCTGAAACTGAATATCGGCGCGCTAGGTGCCGTAGCGTCACCCGCTGCGGAGCGGCAGGCTGCGGTACTGCAGGCCTTCCTCCCTCTCTTAAGGGGGAGGTGCCTGCAACAGCGAGATCGCCGCTTGCTAGTGCCGGCAAATGAGCCCGGCACCACGGAGAAGTGCCGGGCTCCCGGAAAACAGCCAGCAATGCCGCGGGGGTGGGGGCGGTGGAGGAGGCCGGGGAAGGAGGTGCGGGCAGGCGACCGCCGAAAAAGCGGCCGACCGCACCTCCGCCTTAACTCGCCCCACTAACGCTACAGGACGGCCCCGTTTTCTGATCGCTGTTTGCGACCGCTGCGGAAGAGGCGGCCGCAACTAAATATGGCGGTCGGGCCGGTAGCGGGGCACTGCGCACACCGATGACGTCATCGGTGGCGGCGCAGCGCTACTGGCTAACGCCGCCATTACCGCAGCACTGAATATCGGCGAAAGCTCAGCAAGTGGCGCAAAAGCCCTCTTTGGGCGAAAACTGGGCGCAAAGCCTACTGAATTTCTAGCCCAATATATTTAACATCTGAGAATTATGTCATTTCAAGATTGTGTCTAGCCTTTTGGTTATGATGACATTCATAAACCCCACTTGTGGTCTTGATATCACCTGAACACCTCTATTATTAAACAACAGTTACGGTATTTATTATTCCCTATAACAACTGGCACTCAGATGTGTAGTCTTCCAGTTGGCCACCTATGGTAGTTTACTGGCTATGCTACTCGATGTGTAATCCAGAGAACAGAGTTCACATCCCACCATGGCAGATTGACAACTTGAATTCAGTTTAGGAAATCTAGAAATGAAAAACTGCTATCAGTAAAAAAAATTGACCATGAAACTGTCGGATTGTCATAAAAATCCAGCTGGTTCGCTAATGTTCTTTAGGGAAGGAAACCTGCTGTCCTTACCTGGTCTGATCTATATGTGAAGCCAGTCCCACACCAATGTTGTTGACTCTTAACTGAAGTGGCCTAGAGAGCCACTCAACTGTATCAAGCTGCTCTACCAGAAGGCCCACCACCACACAGGACATCTAGGGGTGTCCTTCCCAGCAACACCCTCATCCCAAGAGTGAATATTCTAATCTTTTACTTGTTTTGTGCCCACTAATTTTCTTTTTTAAACTCAGATGCCAATAATTGTCAGAATTGCTACTTGGAGCATGTGATTTTGCAATTTCTAATCTAGTATGTCACTTCGGCACAGTTAAATTTAGTTCTGTACTCCCAGCCACATTGTTGCTGTCTGATACTAGATCACGCTCACCCAGCTGTAAATGAATGCTTGGATACATTTTTGTCCCAGGTGGCACTGAAGGGAGATAAATAGGAAATGAGTTATCTTGCTCACACATCGGGTATAATAGGTAAATAAACAGCCCCAGGGTTATTTAATTTTCAGTAAGTGACATTCTTACTAAAATGTAGTCTGCTTAAACATCTCTGCCTTTACTTTCAGCGTGTCCAGGGGTTAGCAGCACACTATGTTCCCCCTTCTACTTTGATGAGGAAAGAGGGAAGGACTAAAGCATTGGTGAAGTACTGTCCAACAAGTAATGAGGAAATATTCCCTGCCCACCCCTGTCCTCAGCTATAAAGCAGGAATGATGGAGACCTTGGAACAGGTCACCTGCCCTCCTTATTAGAAGGAAATTGGTGCGAGAAATGATTTACTTCAAAAAAAAGGAGAAATATGTGATTTTTTTAAAAACAGCCTTCGGTAGCTGTGCATGAACACCTCTGTGGGGCTGTGCGGTCAGTTTGAGGATTAGAGATGGCCTGTACAAAACAGTGTCCTTGTGCTCTCAACGCTAGTATGATTTTTCATGGCATAATTGAACAAATTTAATTAAATACTTTTCTGTTTTAGGTCTGTAGAAGATCAGGAGAGACCTTTTGCACTGGGTATGCAATTTGTTCTCTTACGAACCCTTGGTAAGTGATTAGGTTCTTATATAGCCTAGTAGTGAATACATAGTAAAGTTACATATGTTTAAAAAATATTTTGAATGCAGTTTAACTGATACGGTGAAACATCATATATGTAAGTTCTACAAGAGCAGGCTATGGGCCTGTGATGCCCTTGATGAGTATTTTCTTGGCTTAATTAGTTTTGCTTAGTTCAAACTCAGGGGTGGAATGGTGCTGAGCAATGACAGAAATATTTGGAAGACTTGCATTTCTGTAGTGCCTTTCACAACCTCAGGACTTCCCAAAGCGATTTACAACCAATAAAGTACCTTTGAAGTGTAGTCACTATTGTAATGTAGGAAACGAGGCAGCCAATTTTTGCACAGCAAGATCCCACAAACAGCAAAGTAATAATGACCAGATAATCGGTTCTAGTGCTGTTGGTTGAGGGATAAATATTGGCCTGGACAACGGAGAGAACTCTCCTGCTCACCTTCGAAATAGTGCCATGGGATTGTTTATGTCCACCTGAGAGCGCAGACGGGACCTCGGTTTAACATCTCATCTGAAAGAAGGCACCTCTGACAGTGCAGCGCTCCCTCAGTACTGTGCTGGAGTGTCAGCCTAAATGTTGTGCTCAAGCCTCTGCAGTGGGACTTCAACACACAACCTTCTGATTCAGAGGCTACCACCGAGCCATGTCTAACACCTAAGGGAGCATGAGGGAGCTCACTGAAAGACAGTACATTGTTACATGGAGTTTTCGAACATGTGGGTGCTTCTACAATTTCATGCATGCTGAATTATCCATTTCAATCATCTCGGCGAGGCTTCTAGCAGAAACCAGGCTTTTCTTTTGCATTGTGAGGGAAGGAAAGTTGGAAGAAGAGTCATTCACTGCTAATTCTAGCAGATCTTCTAATTGATACAGAGCAGCATTGGCAAAGGCTAAGAAGGCCCATCACCATATACTCATCTATCTATATATATATAAAAGGATTGACCTGTCTGTCTGTCTGTCTATTTGTCTGTCTGTCCTTCGGTGTGTCTGTCCGGCTATACACTCAAAAGTTATAGAGCGTACCTACACGTGCGTTACATCCAAAAAAAGCTTACCATTCCAGGACGGTCGTAAGCGTATTTACTTTTCGGTCGGACAAAAATTGTTCGCGCGTTATACAAAAAACCTTCAAAATTAAACTCATTATCTGCTAATTACCATTGATTGACTGACGTCAAGGCCGACCAATCCTGTGCCGTCATGATTGACCAAACCTACAGTTCAGTCACCTGATGGTTGGCCAATCGGTGTGTGTGTGGGCGGGACTAATCGTTTTCATCTCAGGGATCTGGCAGCCATTGCTTCAACTACTTCCAGCTCAAAATCTGCTAATCCAGCTTCTAAAAAGTTAGTATCTCTTTTAAAAATAACATAAGATTTACCAAAAACGTTTTATAAGTACTTTCACTTTCATCTTTCAAGGTATTAAAAGGTAGAAATGTTGCCCGGCAGCGGATTCACAGAGGGACACAGAGACAGGCCCGAAAGCCTGGGACTCGATTTAAACCGCCCGGCCCAAAACAGCCCTGGCAACGCGGGGCCCCCCCAGCTAGTTGAACTATAAAATAAAACAAAGGAAATAGTTGCATTTATATGTGACTGTTATATAGGCACATCCTCCAACTGTGAATGCTGACTCAGTACCATCAGACTTTTGGACTGCCATAGGATAACTTTCTGCGGCGGGGGGAGGGGGGGGGGAAGTTTCCACTTGTCTACTCTAACTCCTCTGAAAGAGCCACAGAATCCCGCAAAAATGGAAATTCATCTCCCCCATGTCCATAGCCAGATGGGATAAAAATATTCAAATAGAAAAACAAATAAAGAAAGGTTTAGCTGAAACTTTCAGTATTGCTCCATACGTAGAATTAATTCTTCCTGTTCAATTTATGGTCATCAGCAATTATGTCCATTTACAGAATCGTAACTTTTCAGCATGCATTTGTTTATTAAGTCCATAAGGGTAGGTTCCTAGTCAGTTCATACGAGTAAAGAAGAAATAAAGAACTTATATTTATTTAGTGTCTTTCACAACCTCAGGATGCCCCAATGCGCTTTACAACCAATGAAGTACTTTTGAAGTGTAGTCACTGTTGTAATGTAGAAAACACGGCAGCCAATTTGCACACAGCAAGCTCCCACGAACAGCAATGTGATAATGGCCAGATAATCTGTTTTGGGATGTTGGTTGAGGGATAAATATTGGCCAGGACACTGGGGCGAACTCCCCTGCTCTTTGAAATAGTGCCATGGGATCTGTTAGTAGGTTTCAACTTTGCCTTCTGGACATTAATTATCACAGGGGCAGGGCACAGAGAGTGAAATTCAGATGGGAGGATTGCACATCCCTAAAGGAGGCTGCCAAATTTTGCACCCGTTAAGTTGACTGGAAGAAATATCAGGCGACGTTATTAAAAATGTGTGATCCTCTGTGCTTGATTTCTCTCCCGGCACTCCAACCAGGTGATGCTTAACGCCCCAGTGGTAAAGTCAAAAACCTGCCCAATAGAGTTGAATTAGCAAGTCTGTTTCTGAAATTAATTACAGTTCTGTGCTTTACTATCTTTATTAGTTACGTGGAGAGACTAGATAAACTGGGGTTATTCTTAGTGTCAGCCATGGCTCAGGTGGTTGCACCCTCGCCTCTGAGTCAGTAAAGCTGTGGGTTCAAGTCCCACTCCAGAGACTTGAGCACAAAAATTTAGGCTGATGCTTCAGGACAGTGCTGAGGGAGTGCTGCACTGTCAGAGGTGCCACCTTTTGGATGAAACGTTAAACCAAGGCCCCGTCTATTCTCTCAGGTAAAAAATCCCATGGCAATATATCAAGAAGAGCAGCGGAGTTACCCCGGTGTCCTGGCCAATATTTATTCCTCAATCAACATCACTAAAAGCAGCTTATCTGGTCATTATCAGATTGCTGTTTGTGGGAGCTTGCTGTGCACAAATTGGCTGCCGTGTTTCCTACATTACAACAGTGACTACACTTCAAAAGTACTTCTTTGGCTGTAAAACGCTTTGGGATGTCCAGAGATTGTGAAAGGCACTATATCAATGCAAGTCTTTCTTTCTTTAGAAGTGTAGAGATTAGGCCATAAAAAGGAAGCTTATGTCAAATACGGGATCTACATACTGCAGGAAGCTTAGAGGAGTATAGAAAGTGCAGGGTATCTGACATAAGCTTCCCTTTTTTGTCTTATCCTACCCTGTATGCTCCTTGACATCCAGGAGGCTCTATATTTGGAAGTCCCACCCTTTTTCTTTCTGGGAACATATTTGTTCTGAACCCTCATTATCTCCTCCTTGAATGACTTCCACTGCTTTGACACTGATTTACCTTCAAGTAGCTGTTTCCTGTCCACTTTTGCTAAATTAAGAAGGACATTAGGAAAGCAAAGGGAGGGCATGAAAAGAATATTGGCAAGTAAAATCAATGCAAACCCAAAGAAGTTTTATAAATACACAAAGAGCAAGAAGATTACTAAAGAAAGAGTAGAGCCTATTAGGGACCATAAAAGGTAACCTGTGTGTGGAGGCGGAAGACGTGGGCATGGTTCTTAATGAATACATCGCATCTGTCTTCACAAGTGAGAGGGACGATGTAGACATTATAGTTAAGCAAGAGGAGTGAAATATTTGATGAGATAAACACAGTGAGAGAGGAAATAGTCAGTGGTTTAGCATCTTTGAAAGTAGATAAATCGCCAGGCCTGGATGAAATGTATCCCAAGCTGTTAAGAGAAGCAAGGGAGGAAATAGCGGAGGCTCTGCCCATCATTTTCCAATCCTCTCTGGCTACAGGTGTGATGCCAGAGGACTGGAGGACTGTTAACGTTGTACCGTTGTTTAAAAAGGGAGAAAGGGATAGACCGAGTAATTACAGGCCAGTCAGCCTAACCTCGGTGGTGGGAAAATTATTGAAAAAAATTCTGAGGGACAATATTAATCATCAGTTAGAAAGGCATGGATTAATCAAGGACAATCAGCATGGATTTGTTAAGGGAAGGTCGTGTCTGACTAACTTCAGGGTCGATGAGGGTAGTGCGTTTGATGTAGTCTACATGGATTTTAGCAAGGCTTTTGACAATGTCCCACATGGCAGACTGGTCAGAAAAGTAAAAGCCCATGAGATCCAAGGGAAAGTGGCAAGTTGGATCCAAAGTTGGCTCAGTGACAGGAAACAAAGGGTAATGGTCAACGGGTATTTTATGACTGGAAGGCTGTTTCCAGTGGGGTTCCGCAGGGCTCAGTGTTAGGTTCCTTACTTTTTGTGGTATATATCAGTGATTTAGACTTCAATGTAGAGGACATGATTAAGAAGTTTGCAGATGATACAACAATTGGCCGTGTGGTTGATTGTAAGGAAGAAAGCTGCAGACTGCAGGAAGATATCAATGGATTGGTCAGGTGGGCAGAAAAGCGGCAAATGGAATTCAATCTGGAGAGTGCACAGTGTTCAGCGCCATTCAATATTCCTCAGATAATGAAGCAGCCCATGCCCGCATGCAACAAGACCTGGACGACGTTCAGGCTTTGGCTGATAAGTGGCAGGTAACATTCGCGCCACAGAAATGCCAGGCAATGACAATCTCCAACAAGCGAGAGTCTAACCACCTCCCCTTGACATTCAATGGCATTACCATCGCTGCATCCCCCACCATCAACATTGTGAGGGTCACCATTGACCAGAAACTTAACTGGACCAGCAACATAAATACTGTGGCAACAAGAGCAGGTCAGAGGCTAGGTATTCTGCGGCGAGTGTCTCACCTCCTGACTCCCCAAAGCCTTTCCACCATCTACAAGGCACAAGTCAGGAGTTTGATGGAATAAACTCCACTTGCCTGGATGAGAGCAGCTCCAACAACACTCAAGAACCTCGACACCATCCAGGACAAAGCAGCCCGCTTGATTGGCACCCCATCCACCACCTTAAACATTCACTCCCTCCACCACCGATGTACCGTGGCTGCAGTGTGTACCATCTACAAGATGCACTGCAGCAACTCAAGGCTTCTTCGGCAGCATCTCCGAAACCCACGACCTCTTCCATGTAGAAGGACAAGGGCAGCAGTTGCATGCAAGTTCCCCTCCAAGTCACACACTATCCTGACTTAGAAGTATATCGCCGATCCTTCATCGTCACTGGATCAAAATCCTGGAACTCCCTACCTAACAGTACTGTGGGAGTACCTTCACCACATGGACTGCAGCGGTTCAAGAAGGCAGCTCACCACCACCTTCGCAAGGGCAATTAGGAATAGGCAATAAATGCTGGCCTTGCCAGCGACGTCCACATCCCATAAACAAAAAAAAAATAAGTGTGAGGTAATGCATTTGGGGAGGGCTAACAAGGCAAGGGAATACACAATAAATGGTAGAATACGGAGAAGTGTAGAGGAACAGAGGGACCTTGGAGTACATGTCTACAGATCCCTGAAGGTAGCAGGACAGGTAGATAAGGTGGTTAAGAAGGCATACGGGATACTTTCCTTTATTAGCCGAGGCATAGAATATAAGAGCAGGGAGGTTATGCTTGAACTGTATTAAACACTACAGTAAACTCTTTCATATCTGGCACCTACGGGACCAGGATGGTGCCGGTTGATGAAAAATTCTGGATAACAGAGAGGTAGGCAATTTTTAACACAAAAAGATAAAAACCACTGACTCAGCCACCGCGGGAAACTCGGACTCAGAAAAACGAAAAATGGATGGATTCAGCAAGATTACTGGTTATCTATTTTGCCGGTTATTAAAGAATTCCAGATGATTAAGTGCCGTTTAAACAAGAGTTTACTGTAGTTAGGCCACAGCTAGAGTACTGCGTACAGTTCTGGTCACCACATTACAGGAAAGATATGATTGTACTAGAGAGGGTACAGAGCAGATTTACGAGGATGTTGCCAGGACTGGAAAACTTAGCTATAAGTAAGGATTGGATAGGCTGGGGTTGTTTTCTTTGGAACAGAGGAGGCTGAGGGGAGATTTAATTGAGGTGTATAAAATTACGAGGGGCCTAGATAAAGTGGGTCGGAAGGACCTATTTCTCTTAGCAGAGAGGTCAATAACCAGGGGTCATAGATTTAAAGTAATCGGTAGAAGGATTAGAGGGGAGTTGAGGAGAACCTTTTTCACCCAGAGGGTGGTGAGGGTCTGGAACTCACTGCCTGAAAGGGTGGTAGAGGCAGAAACCCTCATCGTATTTAAAAAGTACTTGGATATGCAGTTGAAGTGCCGTAACCTACAAGGCTACAGACCAAGAGCTGAAAAGTGGGATTAGGCTGGGTAGCTCTCTTTCAGCCGAATGGCCTCCTTCTGTGCCATAAATTTCTATGGTTTTATGATTCTGTGGTCAGTAACCAGAGGACACAGATTTAAGGTAATTGGTAAAAGCACCAGTGGCGACATGAGGGAAAACATTTTTACGCAGTAAGTTTAGATTTGGAATGCACTGCCTGATAGGGTGGTGGAAGCAGATTCAATAGCAACTTTCAAATGGGAATTGGATAAATACTTGAAATGGAAAAAATTGCTGGGCTATGGGGAAACAGCAGGGGAGTGGGACTAATTAGATTGCTCTTTCAAAGAGCCGACACAGGCCCGATGGGTTGAATGGCCTCCTTCTGTGCTGTAACATTCCATGATTCTATGATCTGAACTCTTCTTCTTCTTAGGCAGTCCCTCGGAACCGAGATGACTTGCTTCCACATTAAAAATGAGTTCTCAGGTGACTGATGAGTCCAATGCGGGACCTACAGTCTCTGTCACAGGTGGGGCAGACGGTGGTTGAAGGGGCGGGTGGGTGGGGTGCTTGGGTTGACGTGAGCTCCTTGCGCTGCCTGCGCTTGGCTTCTGCTTGCTCCCGGCGAAGAGACTCGAGGTGTTCGGCGCCTTCCCGGATGCTTCTCCTCCACTTTGTGCGGTCTTGGGCCAGGGATTTCCAGGTGTCGGTGGGGATGTTACACTTTTTCAAGGAGGCTTTGAGGGTGTCCTTGAAGCGTTTCCTCTGCCCGCCTGGGGCTCTCTTGCCATGCCAGAGCTCTGAGTAGAGCGCTTGTTTTGGGAGTCTCGTATCGGGCATGAACTGCAACTAAGAACATAAGAACATAAGAAATAGGAGCAGGAGTAGGCCAATCGGCCCCTCGAGCCTGCTCCACCATTCAATAAGATCATGGCTGATCTGATCCTAACCTCAAATCTTCTATCACTCTGCATCCACCCGAACCCATGTGATCTCCCGGGAGAGGCGAAAAACCAGATAAAGACCCAATGGCCAATTTGGGAGAAAAAAATCTGGGAAATTCCTCTCCGACCCATCTAGGCGATCGAAATTCTTCCAGGAGATCACTCTGTCCCTATATTTTCTACAGTACTTACCTTCTGTAAAGGCGATCTCCACCCCAGCCAGGAACAGGAATAAAACCATCTCCTGAAATCTAACAGAATTAGAACACAGTAGGAGCAGAACAAGGCTACACGGCCCCTGGGCCCGCTCCACTACCCACAGGGCCATGACCATTCCGAACCCAGACTCATGTCCAATTTCCTGCCCGCTCCCCGTAACCCTTTATTCCCTTTACTTCTAGGAAACTATCTATTTCTGTTTTAAATTTATTTAATGATGTAGCTTCCACAGCTTTCTGGGGCAGCAAATTCCACAAACCTACCACCCTCTGAGTGAAGAAGTTTCTCCTCATCTCAGTTTTGAATGAGCAGCCCCTTATTTTAAGATTATGCCCCCTAGTTCTAGTTTCACCCATCATTGGGAACATCCTCACCGCATCCACCCGATCAAGCCCCTTCACAATCTTATATGTTTCAATAAGATCGCCTCTCATTCTTCTGAACTCCAATGAGTAGAGTCCCAATCTACTCAACCTCTCCTCATATGACCACCCCCTCATCCCCGGGATTGGAACTGAGTCGAAACCACAAGGTCCAAATCATTCATGTGTTTCTGCACTGCAACAGTGCCATCATCTGTCAAACAAATGGCATCGCATCATAAATTAGGGATTTAAAAAAATTCATTCATGGGATGTGGGCGTCGCTGGCAAGGCCAGCATTTATTGCCCATCCCAAGTTGCCCTTGAGAAGGTGGTGGTGAGCCGCCTTCTTGAACTGCTGCAGTCCGTGTGGTGATGGTACTCCCACAGTGCTGTTCGGGAGGGAGTTCCAGGATTTTGATCCAGCGGTGATGAAGGAATGGTAATATACTTCCAAATCAGGGTGGTGTGCAACTTGGAGGGGAAATTGGAGGTGATGGTGTTCCCATGTACCTGCTGCCCTTGTCCTTATAGGTGTTGGAGATCGTGAGCTTGGGAGGTGCTGTCGAAGAAGCCTTGAGTTGCTGCAGTGCATCTAGTAGATGGTACACACTGCAGCCACGGTACGCCGGTGGTGGAGGAAGTGAATGTTTAATGTGGTGGATGGGGTGCAGATCAAGCAGGCTGCTTTGTCCTAGATGGTGTCAAGCGTCTTGAGTGTTGTTGGAGCTGCTCTCATCCAGGCAAGTGGAGAGTATTCCATCACACTCCTAACTTGTGCCTTGTAGGTGGTGGAAAGGCTTTGGAGAGTCAGGAGGTGAGACACTTGCTGCAGAATTCCCAGCCTCTGGCCTGCTCTTGTAGCCACAGTATGTATGTGGCTGGTCCATTTAAGTTTCTGATCAATAGCTGACCCTCAGGATGTTGATGGTGGGGGATTCGACAATGATAATGCCATTGAATGCCATGGGAAGGTGGTTAGACTCTCTCTTGTTGGAGGTGGTCATTACCTGGCACTTGTGTGGCATGAATGTGACTTGCCACTTATCAGGCCAAGCCTGGATGTTGTCCAGGTCTTGCTGCATGCTGGCATGGACTGCTTTATTATATGTGGAATTCTGAATGCAACTGAACACTGCAATCATCAGCAAATATCCCCACTTCTGACCTTATGATGAAGGAAACGTAAGAAATAGGAGCAGGAGTAGGCTCCACGGCCCCTCGAGCCTGTACCGCCATTCAGTAAGATGATGTCTGATCTTCTACCTCAACTCCATTTTCCCATCCTATTCCTATATCCCTTGATTCCCTTAGTGTCCAATAAAGGTCATTAATGAAGCAGCTGACGATAGTTGGGCCTAGGACACTGCCCTGAGTAACTTCTGCAGTGATATCCTGGGGCTGTGATGACTGACCTCCAACAACCACAACCATTTCCTTTATGCTAGGTATGACTCCAGCCAGTGGAGCGTTTTTTCCCCTGATTCCCATTGACTTCAATTTTACTAGGGCTCCTTGATGCCACACTTGGTCAAATGCTGCCTTGACGTCAAGGGCAGTCACTCTCACCACACCTCTGCAATTCAGTTCTTTTGTCCATGTTTGGACCAAGGCTGTAATGAGGTCTGGAGCTGAGTGGTCCTGGCAGAACCCAAACTGGACATCAGTGAGCAGGTTATTGGTGAGTAAGTGCCTCTTGATAGCACTGTTGATGACACCTTCTATCGGTTTTCTGATGATTGAGAGTGGACTGATGGGGCAGAAATTGGCCAGGTTGATCATTTAAACTATTTGGCCTAGAAATTCGTGAATGCCACAAAAGCTGTGGGGCAGACGGTGGTTGAAGAGGCGGGTGGGTGGGGTGCTTGGGTTGACGTGTGCTCCTGCCCCTGTTTGCGCTTGGCTTCCGCTTGCTCCCGGCAAAGAGACTCAAGGTGTTCGGCGCCTTCCCGGATGCTTCTCCTCCACTTTGTGCGGTCTTGGGCCAGGGATTTCCAGGTGTCGGTGGGGATGTTACACTTTTTCAAGGAGGCTTTGAGGGTGTCCTTGAAGCGTTTCCTCTGCCCACCTGGGGCTCTCTTGCCATGTCGGAGCTCCGAGTAGAGCGCTTGTTTTGGGAGTCTCGTATCGGGCATGCGGACAATGTGGCCCATCCATCGGAGCTGATCGAGCGTGGTCAAAGCTTCGATGCTGGGGATGTTGGCCTGAGAGTTGGTGACTGATGTTGGTGCGCCTATCCTGCCAATGGATTTGCAGGATCTTACGGAGGCAGCGTTGGTGGTACCTCTCCAGTGCTTTGAGGTGCCTGCTGTACATGGTCCATGTCTCTGAAGCATACAGGAGGGCGGGTATCATTACTGCTCTGTAGACTATGAGCTTGGTGCTGAATTTGAGGCCCTGGTCTTCAAACACTCTCTTCCTCAGGCGACCGAAGGCTGCACTGGCACACTGAAGGCGGTGTTGGACTTCGTCATCGACATCTGCCCTTGTTGACAGTAGGCTCCCAAGGTATGGAAAGTGGTCCACGTTGTCCAAGGCCTCGTCATGGATTTTGATAATCGGGGAGCAGTAGTGTGTGCCGGGGGCAGGTTGGTAGAGGACCTTTGTCCTACGGATGTTTAGTGTAAGGCCAATGCTCTCATATGCTTCGGTGAAGGTGTTGACAATATCTTGGAGTTCGGCCTCAGAGTGTGCGCAGACACAAGCGTCGTCTGCACACTGTAATTCAATGACAGAGGATGGGATAACCTTGGATCTGGACTGGAGGTGACGGAGGTTGAACAGTTTCCCGTTTGTTCTGTAGATTAGCTCCACTCCAGTGGGGAGCTTACTGAGGGTGAGATGGAGCATTGCAGCCAGGAAGATCGAGAAGAGCATTGGTGCGATGACACAACCTTGCTTGACCCCGGTCTGTACGTGAATTGGGTCTGTGGTGGATCCGTTGGTCAGGATCACGGATTGCATGTCGTCGTTGTGGTAAACCACTGTCGTTCACGGTGTTCACTATTGTTGTTGTTGTTGTTGTCATTCACTCTTGTTTCACTGTTATACCTGACTATGCCTCAGCTGACTCCGCCCTTGGCTACCTGGTATAAGGACGGCTGCACGGCAGCTCTCTGCCATTCGGTCGTCCACTAGAGGCATAGTCCTGATCTGTTTGTAGTTGCATTCAGTAGTTAATAAAAGCCTGTTGTTCTGAACTCTACTCAGCCTTTTATTAGAATCGATAGCGCATCAGTCGTGAAGCAGGCAGAGGATGGTGACAAACTTTTGAGGGCAGCCGAATTTGAGGAGGACACTCCATTATCCCTCACGGTTGATGGTGTCGAAGACCTTTGTGAGGTCAAAGAAGGCCATGTACAGCGGTTGGTGCTGTTCCCTGCATTTCTCTTGTAGTTGACGTGCGGTGAAGATCATGTCCATTGTGCCCCTCAGTGGGCGGAATCTGCATTGCGACTCTGGGAGGAGCTCATCAGCCACTGGGAGAAGACGATTGAGGATTCTTGTGATGACTTTCCCTGTGGCAGATAGCAGGGAGATTCCTCTGTAATTACCGCGATCGGACTTGTCACCTTTCTTGAAGATGGTCACGATTACGGCGTCTCTGAGATCCCCTGGCATGCTCTCCTCCTTCCAAATAAGAGAAATGATTTCATGAATTCGCACCAATAATGCTTCTCCGCCGTGTTTTAGCGCCTCGGCGGGGATTCCATCTGCTCCTGAGCCCTTGTTGTTCTTCAGTTGTCAGATGGCCTTTTCAACCTCATGCAGGGCTGGGGTTGTGCTGAGATGGTGGCGGGTAGCATGCTGGGGGATGGAGTTGAGGACACTCGCGTGGAAGACAGAGTCTTGGTTAAGGAGATCTTCGAAGTGCTCCTTCCAGCGGGCACTGACTGCCTCTCTGTCCTTGATGAGTACCTCTCTGTTCTTGGCCCGCAGTGGGGTAGGACCTTGGGTGCTTGGGCCGTAGGTGGTCTTGACTGCACTAAAGAATCCACGCACGTCGTGGTTGTCGGCTAGCTGCTGGATCTCCTGCGCTTTCTCCACCCACCATCTGTTCTTTAAGTCACAAGTTTTTTGTTGGACCTCGGCCTTCCGGCGTCGGTAGAGCTGCTTTCTTGCTCTCGAGTTCTGTTGTTGTTTCCAGATCAGGAATGCCTTGCGCTTGCGGCTTATTAGCTCCTGGATCTCCTGGTCGTTCTCGTCGAACCAGTCTTGGTGTTTCCTGGTCGATTGCCCGAGCGTCTCTTCACAGGTGCTGATTATGGAGGCCTTGAGTGCAGACCAGGCACTGTGGACACTCTGGGCTGGATTTTGTCAATGGGGAGCTTTTGGAGGCGGGACTCCCACTTGTTGGGTTTTAGTCCCGCCTCCATCAACTTGTGGCCAACCCACACTATTTTCCCTTGATTGACCTTGTTAAGCCCGCCCAGCAGGATTAACAGGCCAATTAAGGGAAAGCCATTTACAGGTGACGTCAGCGAGTGCCGTTTCATCTGTCGAGCTTTTGACAGATGAAATGTCATCATTTGACAGCTCTGTGAAGCTGTCAAACACTGACAATCTGTCTTCTAAGTTGTGTCTTTACTCAAGACTCAATTAGAAAGCCTTCCTGACCAGAAAGCAGAATGCTGCAGCTTTTGACAGTTCAGCGGCCATTCTGCTTTCTGTGCCGGTGAGCTGAGGGACTCCCAAGACCTGAAGGGAGGAAGCCTGCAGGAAGAAGTAAAGGTAAGTATAACTTATTAAAACACTTTACACACACCTCACACACTTATCTCTGCACATATGCACCCATTACTCACCTGCACACCGGACATCTCGGCCCCTCCGACCCCCGCAGACCGACGCCCCACCTCACTGACCCTGGCGAGGTTCGGAGCCGTCGGGAAGTCCACACTTCAGGGCTCAAAATAGGGATTAGCCAAAAAACTGCCTGGTAACTACCTGTTAACAGGCAGTTAATTGGCATTAATCCCCGACCCGGCGCAGGTCGGCTACCCGCCTCCTGGCAAGATGGCATGGAGGCGGGTTGGGCACCCGCCCCCAAATTCTGCCATTTTCCCAGCAGTCCCGCCTCCAAACCCACCTCCCCAGGACTGGCAAAATCTGTGTCTCTGAATCACTGGGAGTCGTCAGGTTGGTTGTGAGGCACAGGCTGAATAGGGCTTTCTTAACAGGGTCTTTGCATGCTCCAGCGTTGATTTTCCTGCGACATTGCTTCTGTTGCCGCAGCTGTTTTGGGGCTACGTTGATGGAGCTGACAGAGCGGATTAGGCGGTGGCCTGTCCAGCAGTCGTCAGCTCCTGTCATGGTGCGGGTGATGCGGATGTCCTTGCGGTCCCTCGCTCGAACGATGACGTAGTCCAACAGATGCCAGTGCTTGGAGCGAGGGTGTTGCCATGAAGCCTTGTACTTGGCTCTCTGACGGAACAAGGTGTTGGTTATGACAAGGCCATGTTCTAAGCATTTCGTCAGGAGGAGGGTACTGTTGGAGTTGGCTTTCCCTACCCCCACTCTGCCGATCACACCTTCCCAGAGGTCTGTGTCCTTTCCAACTTTGGCGTTGAAGTCATTAAGGAGGATCAGATTGTCGCCCGTTGGGACTCGAGACAGGGATTGTACGAGGCTGGAGTAGAATTCCTCTTTAGTCTCGTCTGTTTTGGGGCGTACGCACTGATGACTGTAGCGCACTGGTTCCGGGCTAGGGTGAGCCGTAGATTCATGAGGCGTTCGTTTATTCCACAAGGGGAGTCTCTGAGACATTCAGCTAGCTCATCAAATGGCTCAGCAAGCCAGGGAAGGGGCACCCAGGGTCTCGTTGCAGCGCTCCAGCTTTGTGCAGGGGGCCAACAATGCAAGAGATGTCCTCTACCGACAGGGGCCAGGAGGCTCTCCAGAAAGAACGATGTGGGACCACTTCACCGATGCTGTCATTACCAGCAGTGCCCAAGGAAGCTTCATGACCTCAGACCAGTGGTCAAGGTCAGTGAATGCATCTTCAAAAGCCTTCTCCTACCAACTGCACCACTAGCCTCACACACTTCACAATACACGACCAATCTCCACCCCCCCGTCCAATTACTCACCTACCAACAATCTGTGCCAAACACGGGGCACACCTCCCATTACTAGCTTCACCTCACCCCCTTGGAGGAGACGGTGCAGACCATTCTTGGCAGGGGCCATGGCTAAGCCCTTGGCCAGCGGCAGGGTTGAAAGGATACAAGATGCGGGTATCCTCATACATTATCCTCCTTCTCGCAGGCACCTCTTGCTTTCCCGCCCTCCCCTCACCACAACTCCACCCTTGTGCCTCCCCCATTTCACACACCCAAGGAATGCAGCCTGCCCAGCCAGTGGGTGACCAAGAAGAGGGAGAAGAGAGTGAAGGAGAAGAAGAAGAAACACCGTCACTCGATTTGACACTCCCAGCAACCAGCTTCTCAAGGTCGACCAACAAGGCCATTTGCAGTGTCGCCCACTGAAAGCTGCCTTCCACCAGCCATGCTGCAGTCACTGGGGTAGCACTGTGTGACATCACTAGGATAGGCAAAGGCACACACAAGACAGTCACTAAGGGAATGCAAAACAGTGATGAGTTGATTTCTTGATGTCATATTGGATGGATGTATAAAGTTGGATTGGAAAGTTTGCTTTGTGTTGGTTTTTATTTCAGCATTGTGGCCAAGAGGACATTGTGATGGTCAGTAACAGAGGGAGGGTAAGGTGTGGGATAAATGTTGAAAGGCGAACTGGATTTGTGGTCACTGGTTCTGAAGGCGGATGATTCCATCCCGGATATCCTGGCCAGGAAGGGGCTGTCTGGATTGCATCCTTCCTTCTGCTTCCTCCTCTTCTGCTTCCTCCACTTCTGCATCTTCCTCTTCTGCAGATGGTGTAAGTCTGAAATAAAAGCATAAAATGCTGGAAATACTCAGCTGATCAGGAAGCATCTGGACCTGAGACATGAACTCTGTTTCTCTCTCCATGGATGCTGCCTGACATGCTGAGTAATTCCAGCATTTCCTGTCTTCTCAGAGACCTTCCTTTACCATCCGAGGTCTTGCAAGTGTCCAGCAGCACTGCCTGCACACTTAAAAAACCTTTAACATATATTGCACCAAGCTGCTACTTCAATAAAATAAAAAAAGTCCAGTCCAAAAGGTTAAATGCAAACTTACCTGAAAGATGTGTGTGTGTTCCTTTAAGAGGTGCTGACGAAGGCCGTGATTTCCTATACCTCGGCGGGTCTGTAGCGGGTGACGTCGGTGGCGGGTCCCAACCCTGCTGCCGGCTCCAGCCCACTGTCGAAAATGATTTTCCCCTGATTGGGCTTATTAAGCCCGCACAGCAGGTTTGCCGGCCAATTGAAGGAAGTGGGTCAGATGACGTCCCTTAAAGGGACCATGCGCAAATTGATTTTGACAGTTGTGCTGTCAGTGTTCTACAGCATTGAGGTGCTGCAAACACTGACAAGCACTGCACAGAGGTGCAGGGCTACACCCAGGCCCCCCATGACTCCCTCCATATGCTTATGGAGGGAGTCACAACACGCAGTGAGGTTCTCTTCCCTTCTAATGGGTGGAAGAGACCTCCCCAGGAGACCAACGCAGCCTAGTTGCACATTGCACAGAAGGGCACAAGCAGGGATGTCGTCAGGAGGACCAGGATGCAGTGGCACAAACCTTTTACTGACCTCAGTAAATCACGAAACGTTATGCAAAGCCACACTCAACCTCATCCTGCTGTGCCACTCATCACATCCCTATTTCTCTGCCTTCCCTACCCTACTCCTGTACATCCTTACTCACACCAACTTACCTTGCACCTCCACCCATCCCTCTCTATCTACATTATCACTTCCCCATCTCACTAGCCACCCCTCACACTCACCCTCATCCTAGTCCAATCATACCAACTAACAACACACAAGGGTAGGCACTTGGGTGTTTTAGCCAATGTTCATGTAAAGTTTCTGTTAATGCGGTGTCAAACATTGAAACCTTTATTTTCAACACTTTCCGTTCTTCAACAACTCTGTGTGCACCTTTGGAAGTGGCTTAGTGAGTTGCAGTGAATGGTGAGACATAACAGTACCGCCCCCCCCCCCGCCCCCACAATAGTCATGAGTGTGAAAGGAATGACTTGGGCATTGTAGGGATGCTTTATGGTGGGGTAGTGCCAACCTGGCACATTTTGTGGCAGCCAGGGTGTACAGCATTAAGCAAAGTAAATCTGGCCATGGTGAGGCCATCCCTGGCGTCCCGAGCAGCAATGTGGTTGGGTGCTGATGCCCTGTCCCCTGTGCAGCACCAACTGATTGCGAAGAATGTTGATGTATTTGTTGGTGCCGCTGGTGTGCCTGGTCTTGCTGGTGTTGGGGCTGGTCGTGGTGGGATTCTGAGGACCAAGGTGAGGTAGTTTCAAGGGCACCGCTGCTGATGTAATAGATGCCGCCCGCCACCTCCCCTTTAACTAGCGCCACCCCGGCCGCAGGTAGGCCCCCCTGACCCCGTCAGACATAGCATCTGCCGGTAAGTCGGGAGGCGACACCCAATATTACAGTTAGCGCCGCTGCTAACCTCCCGCTGAATTTCACGGGAGGCGTTAGCGGCATCGCGCCCAGGCGCTAGTTGATTTGTGCCCCGTTAGCGCCCTCTTAGAGAGGTGCAACTTAACCAAATTTAGCCCCCCATTAATTTTTGAAAATATTAGTAGAACACCTGTGTTCCTTCCCAGATCTTGATTATTTTCTCCTGAAGAATGTGTACAAGTTTCAATTCTGCACAATGTTAGTTAACAGGTGCATGAACAAAGCTATATATTTTATGTTAAGTCTGGATAGTTGTTAACTGGTTTTATTAGCCATATATAAATATTAGTTTGGCTCATTTGGCAGCAATCTTGCTTCTGGATCAGAAGACTGTGGTTCCAGCCCCCAATCAGGACGTGAATGGAGTCTGAGGGACTGCTGCTTTGTGGGAGGTGCTGTCTTTCACATGAAACATAAACCAAAGAGGGTATTAAAGATACCACAACAGTATTTGAAGATGAACAGAGAACAGGGTGTGACCAACGTTCCTCTCTTCACCAAATACCATCAAAATGATTTTTCCCATTGCTATTTGTTAGACTTTGCTGGCACGGGCACTGCACTTCAAAAGCAATTCTTTGAGTGAAGTGTTTTGAGATGTTTTAATAAAGGCACTATATGAATGTAATTTTTCTTATAGAATAATTTGTAGAAGAATTGTTTTGAGCACAGCAGTCAGCAGTTGTTTTTCTGAGGCTGCAACTATTTATAAGGCTTTGATGACACATTCCATTACTGTTACACCACGATTTTAGATGTGGCTCCCAGCTCCCTAAAGTTAAATTTACACTTGCTTCTTCTAATCTGAGATTAAAAATTGCACACACAAAAAGCAAAGCTTTGAATGTTCCAGTACCCAGACTATAAACAAATGTGTACCAGTCATTTTTTTTGAAACCTTGCTTTATATTTTTGGCTGGCTGTATTTAAAGTTTAAAAACATGCATATAATGTGCACATGACACCACTTCTGATCTGACACTCCTCTGAAACTAAGTTACATTATAATTATAATTATAATGAGCAAGTTACAATTATGTCATTAAGTTATTTCACAGCAAAAGATTATACTGCATTCCACAAAATAAGTTATTAATTGTCTTGAGACACTGAAAGCAGCAGTGTCAGCAGCCATATTACTGAACAGTGCGATTCAGTCCCTTTCAGTTTAGTGAAGATACAACTTACTGGTTTCTGCACGGATTATTTATGAAAGTCTGCCCTTCAGAGTAACATACTAATTGTTGCAGTGCACGTACAGTTAGGTCAATCTTAGAGCTTTTATTGTAAAATTATTGTCTAATTAGATCCATCAAAATATCACAGGACAGATTGAAAGCTCCTTTGTGATTCTGTTAGCAACTATTTTTCTAATGTCAGTTAAGTATATATGCATTATGTAATTTTTTTTTTTAATTCCACAACGTACATGAGTTTCTTGATGCAAATATAAGTTTTTATTTTCCTTACAGCTTACATTCCGACTCCAATCTACTTCGGGGCTGTGATTGACACAACCTGCATGCTTTGGCAACAGGAATGTGGCGTTATTGGCTCCTGTTGGGAATACGATGTCACATCATTCAGATTTGTCTACTTTGGACTGGCAGCAGGCCTCAAGTTTGTCGGCTTTATTTTTATCTTTCTAGCCTGGTACTCAATTAAACATAAAGAAGACCACTTACAAAGGTGGAGACGGAGAGCCTCACCCATAAGCACTGTCAGTGAGCTGATCAGTAACCCAGGGACCCAGCACAACTATACACAGGCTCGATCATGTCCTACCTTTCAAACAAAGGCTGAACACAGTGAATACCTAACGCGGTCTGGACCAGTCCAGCATGTAGCACAGACTCCTGCGACACTCCAGGAGGCAGTAAAATACACAGCCAAGAACACACTGGATGACACGACAGTTGACATTTAGGTGAATTCATATATATATATATATATACACCGTCTTAGGGATTTCGTTGTCAAACACAAATACTGATGGCTGTTTTGAAGTTCAGTTCTTTGACAAAAGTGCCCTTTGGGAAGTTTCTCCAGGTAAACAACAAAACCTGTGCCTTTTTAATTTAAAGAAGTGGCATACACTGACCAATAGAAACAACGATTAAAGAACCAACCACAGCATGCTAGAAAGTTGGATTCCTCAACGAGATTAGAATTCTCAGATACCTTGTATCATTTTTAATCTTATAGAGTGACCATTTGCACTCATGGTCAGAGTCAATGTACAGTTTGTATTTGGAGGACTAAGAAACAGAGATAATTGGCGAACAAGCAGGGAGATGAAAATAGCATCAATGTAAGTGAGAAATTTTGTTTTGACAAGCTTCCATATAATTTTTTAACTAAATGCTATTCTTATCTGTTCAAGATGATGTGTTAGAAATCTCTGCTTGTTCAAGCTACGAGCTGTTACAAGATGCAGTGAGGGTAGATTTTTAACTTGGTTTTGGGACGTAAAACTGCCATTGAGATGAGCCGCCCATTATAGAACCTGCCCGTTTGTCACCTCTATGGTGGTTTCTATAAGGAGCAGCCAGTGTCATACTCAGGTGGCAAGTTGAAAATCTACCCCAGTGGCTCTGACTTGGACCTAATAAATTATGTGCAAATGACCATTTTTTAAACATAATTATTTAAAATGTTGAGAAACATTTTACAAAGCAGTAAATTGTGACACCTTGTAAAGGTAAAACAAGGAAATTGCAATTGCTGGAAACTTGAAGAAAAACTGATCAGATTTTGACAGACCTGCTATATATTTGCAGCATCTTTTGTTTTTATTCCGATATCTGTAACACTGACGTGCCTGGATCTTGTGTCTTTGCCATGGAGTGGGTGGACAGGAGGCTTAAATTCCAGATCTTGCCAATGCCCACCTTTGGTAGCCTAGTAGGAGGTGGCAGGAATAACCCAGTTCTGAGAAGCAGCACCTATGCTCAGAGAGTCAAACCCTGTCATTTCCAACACTAGGGGGAATTTTGCCAGCCCTGGAGAGGCGGGTCTGCTAGGAAAATGGTAGAAACTGGGAACGGATACCAACCCCGCTCCCAATCCGCCTCCATGCCATCTTCCCGGGAGGCGGGTCCCCGACTCGTGCAGGGACCCGTCTCCTTGAGGCGGGAAGGGGATTACAGCCAGAGGATTAAGCCTGTTAACTGCCTGTTAACTACCTGTTAACAAGCAGTTAAGTGGCTGTTATCCCCATTTTACCAACATAAGTGCAGGCTTCCCGACAGCTGCGAACCTCGCCAGGGTCAGCGAGGCAAGCAATGGGTCTGCGGGGGTCAGAGGGGTCGAAAAGTGCGCTGTGGAGGTGAGTGATGGGGGCAAGTGTGGAGAGGTAAGTATGGGAGGTGAGTGTAAAGGTTAGAAAAAGTTTACTTACCTTTGTTTCATCCTGCAGGCTTCAACCCTTGGGGATCCGAAGGTGCCTCATCTCAACGGCAGAGATGACAGAATGGCTGCAGCATTCTCCGATGCAACAGCCATCTGATTTCTGCTCAGGAAAGAGGTTTGGTGAGTCTTCAGTGCAAGGACTCACCAAAAAACAGAGAATGTCAGTGTTTGACAGCTTCTCAAAGCTGTCAAATGATGACAATTCATCTGTCAAAATTTTTTGACAGATGAAACGTCATACACTGACGTCCTCTGTCACTGGCTTTCCCCTAATTGGCCTGCTAAGCCCGCAAGGCGGGCTTAACAAGGTCAATCAAGGGAAAATAGTGTGAGTTAGCCGGATGTCGTTCGGGGCGGGACTAAAACCTGACAACCAGCAGTCCCGCCCCCAACGCGCCCCCATTGATAAAGTCCAGCCCCTAGCATTAGTGCGGCAACACTCAGTACTGCCATCAGCGTTCCCTTTAAGCTGCATGGCCGTATTGAGGTCCTGCGCAGCCGGTCAGCCAACTTCCCAGTGCAAAAAACCGCACATGCGCAGAAATTTAAATGGGCCACACAACCCGTTAAAGGGGCCTTGCAGCCCAAAAAAAAATTAGGGGGAACATTGACTGCTATGCCACCCACTGCTGGAAATATTCAGAAAAGGTTGGGAAAAGAACATTTAGTGCTGCAGATAAAAAGAAAAAACCTGTAAATGCTGCCAACTAGAAATAAAAACAAGGAACGTTGAAAATAGAGAGCAGATTTGTCAGCATCTGTAAAGAGGAAAGATAGACAAATTTTTCAACTGTGAGCTTTTACCAGTTCTGAAATAATAACCTGTCTTTCTCTTTCAGATGCTGTCTGACCCGCTGTGTATTTTGAGCATCTTTCTGTGTTTTATATAAGTGGATACTGTGTGACCTATGGGATACCAGCTGGTTACTTTGTTTGGAATAAAATGAAGGATGCTAACTGTAGAATTAAATGGAAATGGGTGCAGACTGTTAAGCTGTAGCTAATGTACTCTGCTTTATCCATGTGTGCAATCCGTCTCATTGATGCCAGCCTGACACTGAGACTTAGTTATGTACAAATAGAAACCCTGGAGCCGAATTCCCTCAGCTGATCCAGTAGATTTTCGCTGCAAGTCCGGTGAATCAGCTTGGAAAATACACTGGGTCCTGACATTTGTTGGGAAATCCCGGTCGGCCCTGTAAGGGGAAGAGCCTCCACCTGTCCCGAACAAGGCCAGCCATGTCAGAAGAAGCGAGAACTCCCTACACTGGGGCCCCGATATTTACTCGGAGCCGGGAAGAGAGTGGGGGGAAGCGGGTGGGGGGGGGGGGGGGAGGTGGAGGATTTTCCTGTCAGGCTGGAAATCATCCGGGGAGTGATAAGTCTGACGTTGCCGGGGAGTTTGGGGCGAATCGGATATTGTGGGGGGATACGGATATTGTGGGAGGGTTAGGATGAATCGGACATTGTGGTAGGGGGAGTGGGTCGGCCATACTCCTGTTCCTCCTGGCCCGCAAGCAGTGCACTAAAGGCACTTACCTCACCGATCCAACCCTTCTCGTATCGTTTTACTTGCCGGGAACCCCGGCTTCCATGCATTAGTAATAAGAATTGAGTTAAAATGGAGGCACACAGCCTCCTTAAAAGATTTTAGTAATCGACCTGCCACCTGAGAGCAGATTGGTCGCCCGCTCCCTGATTCACCTCTGTTAAAACTGGAAGTGGGCGGGATGGGGTCGGTTGATAGAATTTTAAATTTTTTACCTTCCCACCAGCCCCAACCTAACCATTCTTGGGGATTAAAATTTCCCCCTCGGAGTCTCTACAGTGTCTCCAGAAGGCTGGAAGTGGAGGCCCAGGTCAGAGACAGAGCCTGGACCCCCCCAAAGATAGAGCTTAAATTTTTTTTAAGATAGGCCCCCTTACACAAGGTGCCGTGAAGGTAATGCATGAGATCTTCAGTCTCGGAGTCAGGCCTGGGTATCACGCCCATCCCAATAGTGGCCAGGCACCGGAGTTCCCAGCCATTGCTTAGGGCAGAGTTTGCTCCCTAAAGTAAAAAAACACAGCACCCGCTAGCTCTATGTAAGTGCAGTACCGCCCCCACCCCCCTCAACAACTAGCCCTGCCCTGAAAACTCTGTGGGGATTGGGGTGGGGAGGGGGCAGTGCTAGAAGTCACTGGTGGAAACAATGCCAGCATAACTGTCAGGATTACAGCCTGTGCATTTTCAGAGCCCATGAGGTGGAAATTGCTTTAGGCCCATTTTCAGGCCCGAGGCCTGCGCAAAATTAGGCCTCAGGCTTCATTGACATTATCTGAGTGAGCTGCCGGCATCTGTCGCATCTCCGCAGGCAACTCGCCCATTTTTAAAAGATGAATTTTGGGCCACTTGCCTCATTCTCAGCGGCCAAACGGTTAGACCAGGGAGGGGGTTGGAGCGTCAATGGGATGGGGGAATTGCCAATTGAGATACTGTGGAGTGAGGGAGGCATGCTTGCTCCCCCTAGCTCCACAGGAACGTTTTTTAAATTTTGTTTTTAAAAACTCACCATTTGTCAGCAGTCGCTGAAGAATCCGGAGCAGAGAGGCCTAACTCCTACTCTGCTCTGTGATGTCCAATTTCCCACAGAGAGCCTAAAAGAGATGTCAGGCCCCTCATTTACATATGTAAGGGGTCTAACGCCTCTTTTAGCCAGCCTGAAATGGCTCAACCCAATACCGGGTCAGATGTTGGTCCCTAAAATTGGCCACTGCTGTGCCCATCTGTAAAACAGGTGCAACAAGATCCAATTCCTTCCCCCATGTGTCTTGAATAAATACTGGATGGCCACATAGCCACGTCAGTGATGAACTCGCCAGAATACTTCCACTGTGATCATTAATTGGTTTGAAGTATTTTCTCAGCTAAGTTAAATGACATTTTTTGATTTCTTAAAAGTATTTGCCAATTTTTTTTGTCAGCTTGAGTAATGTGATGATGTATTTTAATACAATCACATTATAGCATCATGTGTTTGTAACCAAACAAGAAAAAGATTTGCCATGAATTTTGTCATGAAGTGTTTCTTTAAACATAAAAATGTGAGATCAGAATTTTATTCACTAATATATATTTTAATGTTTTACAAGTAACAGGATGAAAAATGGGTAATTACTAGACCTAGAAATGATCATTGGTTATTTTAGCAGCTGTCACTTAATATGGGCAAATGACATCCCTTGGTCCACTATTTTAACACAGGTGTTAATGGCCCAGGAATTTGTGGTCGGGATGACAGCGAACTGGCAGTGTTCACCATCAGTCCGCCTTTGAAACTGACCGCAACTTCGGGATTTGGCACATGCGCAGACACATGCGGAAGTGCCGAAGTTGCGGTCAGTCATTGACAGCTCCAAAACAGGCTGCGCTGTGACCCCCACCCCCTCACAGAGCCGGCAATCTGTGTAATCAGCCAAATCATTGAAATTGACGAAAATTTCAACTTTTCCGCAGTAATTATGTTGTTACATTCCCCACTAAAAGATAGACCCAAAGGGATTAGGTGTAACTGGGGTTTTAACAGTGTATTGACTGCTAAACAAATGTAAAGGCCCTTGAAAACCAATTTTAATTTTGTGCAGTGTGAAACTTGTCCATTTTAATAAAAATTAAAATTTCCAAGAAACTTAAAAAAAAGTTAATTAAAAAAAAAGTGTCCATCTTTATTTCAGGTTTGCCATTTCCCTATGTGAAAGCCCCAATCTTTCTTTTGCTCTAACTATTTAAAAAAGTTAGAATTTTAAGAGCTTATTCACTTCTTTGTTCGCTGTCTGTGAAAATTCTGCCTTTTGATTGGCTGCTTAGACAGCCTGTTGACGTCACAGCAGTTCGAACAAGAGGATCCCCACTACAGTCCGTTGAATTGAATTGAAGGTTGGAAAACCCGAAGTTCTCGACATAGGGATTGCGAGATCCTTGTGCGGAGCGTACTTCGGAGCCGGCAGCGAACGCCTTCACTTCACTGCTGACCGCAAATTCCGGGCCATTGTGTTTATCTTAAATTGTTTAGCATCTCTAACAGAAGAATGCCATCTGAGCATGTTAAGCATTTGTCGGCTAATATTGCCATAGCAATTTGTAGACTTAGATCAAGATCAACTGTGGTTTTAGTCAGTTATTACTGAGAGTTATATAGCTAAGGTACCAATCAAAAGTGTGCACAGCAACATATCTTTCAACCGTATCAAAAGCAAACGCTGAGGTGAAATGTATTGATTTTCATAAGTGGGATTGAAAGCAAATGCCAACGTTTGCAAGAACTGGTATACAAGTAGCTTTTGGTCTCCTCTTTGCAGCTATTTCATTTAGGACAGTACAGTCATTCTTGAAGTACTGTCCACTGGTAAATAGATTTAACCACTTTGTTTGCTGTGTTTTATTATTTAACAACATGTCTTGATCATTTTTAACTTGAATACAGAGCAAATAGAATAGGATTTAATAAGAACTCTTATTACACTTAAAAGCAGAGATTGGATTGGATTGGAACATGTAATACATTTCCAAACTTCTTTTTTTATAATTGCAAATCACTTTTTTGTTATAAGAACAACATAACTGATGCAGGAAAACTTTGAAATACTTGAATATTGAAGCACAATATTGCATGCATGTTTACTACTGTTTCAGCTGCATGCACTTTTTAAGTTTGCTTTCCTTTAGGACGGGAAGCTGTCTGGACAGGTCTCGTGCAGTATTACACAGATTGTAATTTATCCAATACAAATTGTCTCAAATTCTTTGATGTACCTTGTAGAACAGTATTTAAATTGTACACTGTCACACTGGTATGGTTTCTAAAGGTTAGAGATATTTTTCACATTTCTACACTTTAGATCTCATAGGTAGGTACTGTAGAAGTTAGTTGGATGTAGTTTAGGGAGGCCTGTAGCAGGCAATTCAGTTGAAATTGTACAGTGAAAGACAGCTAGTGAGCTCAAAATGTATTTAGCAATTGCCAAGACTTCCTACTGCTAATTGTAGCAGCTCTTATACTCCCAGCTCGTCTTACAATACCGATGACCCTTCTATTATAAATATTTTTAAAATTCTTTCTTACCTTGCCCACATTTTACTGTTTCTCTCCGCTCTCACTTCTACATAGTCCCAATCGCCTCTCTTTCCTTTCTTGTGTGTCCCAACATCTAAATGATCTAAATCTGAACTGTTCTTTTGAGTGCAAAAACATTTTAAATAAGAATGTGATACATTGAATATGGGGGTAGAGGTGTGTGTGTGTGTGTGTGTGTGTGTGTGTGTGTGTGTGCGTGTGTGTGTATGTATTTTGACCCACAGTGCAGCCTGTCACTCAGGGCAGTGTACTCATGGACATCTCACATTACACTCTCTTCCAGACAGCATATTCTACATGTTATGTTCAACTGCAGCTCTTTTGTATAAATACTGTAGTTCAAAGTCAAAGAAATAGATAAACAAAAAACAATGACATAATTATACTAAATAGCAAATTCTAATGCTACTGTATTTTTACTGTGTGGAGAGTAAAACGTCACTGATCTGAAATTCTCAGAAATCCATTTGATCACTAGTGTGTATTTATCCAGGTTGAATGAGTGATGGTTTACAATATGATAAATTCCTAAATAAAGTGCAAATCTACTATCGTGGTCAGGTTCTGAACTGAAAGATTGGGTACTTGGGACTAGGGAAAAGTAGTTGCTGAAGGCAAGTGATTATTACTTCAGATGACTATTGCTACAGGTTATATGCAAATATGCAAGTCTTTCTTTATACTGTATTTTAAATGGCTCCCTTAAATTTAATTAGGATCTCTTTGTGGTTGTGAGTTTTAGGAAGATGGGGTGAGAGTAAGAAAGATGTGTTAGAATATTTTATAGAGAGCAGTCCTTGGCCTACAGCCATGGCCTGTGTTATATGCCTAGGATTAACTGTGCCAGCAATTCCATAGCATCTTGTTCCACAAACATAAATTAGGTTGTTTTTGCCAATTTTGCTCTGCCAATGTTATACCTGCCCTGCTATCCTGAAGGCGGTGACTCCTTGCTGAGATTTAATGGGTGCTTGTTCCACTCAGGTACCTCACCCAATTATTCATGTGTGAGTATTGACAGGGAATGTTGGCACAATACTCAACCAGCAGGGCTCCTCAGTTGAGCCCAATCCGTCCTGACCCAATGTGCACACTTAACATTTCCAACAGGGGTCGCTGGATAGCAACAGGACCTGGAACCTAGCGGGCTATTCACCTCCCTCACTCAAAGCATTGTAGCGCCTTTACCGCTGTCCTGGCTGAAATCAGCTAACCAAGCACACATTATATGCCTCAGCTACTCACTGGATTAAAAACAAGATGAATAGAAGTAGTAAAGGTTTATTGAGTGCAGGTAAATTAAATTCTGATACAATTTTTGGAATGGGCATTTTTAACCAACTACATACCTCTACCGCCAGCAGCAACATCCTCCTTCCACAGGTGGGAATATTGAATGAGTCGACTTGTGCTTTTCAATACCATGTTAAAAGCAATCGCATCAATTGTACTGGATGTATATGCGTTATGCTTGTGATAAGCAAAGAAACGGGAAGTGACTGGTTGTTTTAAATCCTTTTGTTTTTGGAATATACTGTAGTCAATATTGAGTTTTCTAAATAATTGGTTTATTGATAATGTATTTCTTTGAAAGACAGTAATAATGACAGTATTGTAAAGCCTTTAATCGCTTCCTTTCGTTATCAGGAACATCTGTAAACATCATGTTCATTAACAACCTGTTTACAATAAATACTTGATATGTTGTCAATAAAACAAAGAAAACCCCATGGTATAATATTGGTGGCCATGTTTAATTGGAGCATTTTGAATTAAACAACAGAAAACTTAAGAAACATTTTAAGTCATGTTTTATGCATGCCATGATTAACATGCTGTCCACTTTCAATCGGAGTACAGTTGGAAACACTGATATTACATTTATAATCTAGAGCTGTTTTTCCAGCCACCAACTTCTGGAAACTCACCAAGAGGATGCATTCCTCTTAAAAGATCCCATGGCACTATTTTGAAGAGCAGAGCCAATGTTTAACCGTCAATCAATATCACTAAAACAGATTATCTGGTCATTATCAAAATGCTGTTTGTGGGAGTTTGCTGTGCACAAATTGACTGCTGCTTTTCCTACATTACAACAGTGATTACACTTCAAAAGTACTTCTTTGGCTGTAAAGCGCTTAAAAACGTCCCGAGGTCATGAAAAGCGCTATATAAATACAAGTCTTTTTTCTTTTTAAAATTGAATCAGTTAAAAGCAACAAATTGGAGCCAAATTGTTGATCTGGCTTGCTATGAGCCCTGAAAATTCTGTGGTGAGTCTTCTGATCTCCCACCATAACTCAGGCCAGAGATGGCGTAACCCCCAGGGAAGCAACATAAATTGTCATTCATTCTGATTCCCAGTGGGTTCTGTTACAGTTAAGAAACAATAGAGCATTCTATACACCACCAACTAGTGGGAAGGATGTAGAGGAGCAAATTTGCAGGGAAATTACAGAGAAGTGCAAAAACTATAGAGTAGTGATAATGGGTGACTTCAATTATCTTAATTTTGACTGGGATAGTAATAGTGTAAAGGGCAGAGAGGGGGAAGAATTTCTGAAGTGTGTTCAGGAGAACTTTCTTGATCAGTACATCTCCGGCCCAACGAGGAAGGCGGCATTACTGGATCTGGTTCTGGGGAATGTGGTGGAGCAAGTGTCAGTAAGGGAACATTTAGGGAACAGTGATCATAGTATCATAAGGTTTAGATTAGCTATGGAAAAGGACAGGGAGCAATCTAGAGTAAAAATACTTATTTGGAGGAAGGCCAAATTCAGTGGGTTGAGAATGGATCTGGCCCGGGTAAATTGGAATCAAAGATTGGCAGGCAAAACTGTAATCGAACAATGGGCTGCCTTTAAAGAGGAGATGGTTCGGGTACAGTCGAGGTACATTCCCACGAGGGGGAAAGGTAGGGCAACTAAAGTCAGAGCTCCCTGGATGACGAAAGAGATAGAGAGTAAGATGAAGCAGAAAGTGACAGATGTCAGGTTGCGAATGCAAGTGGAACCAAGCTGAATATAGAAAGTTCAGAGGGGAAGTGAAAAAGGAAATAAGAGGGGCAAAGAGAGGGTATGAGAATAGATTGGCAGCCAACATAAAAGGGAATCCAAAAATCTTCTATAGGCATATAAATAGTAAAGGGACCAAAAAGGAGATCTGTGCATAGAGGCAGAGAGCATGGCTGAGGTACTAAATGAGAACTTTGCATCTGTCTTTACCACGGAAGAAGGTGCTGCTAAAGTCACAGTGAAAGAGGAGGTAGTTGAGATACTGGATGGGATAAAAATTGATAAAGGAGGTACGAGAAAGGCTGGCTGTGCTTAATGTAGCTAAGTCACCAGGGATGCATCCAAGGATGCTGAGAGAAGTAAAGAGGGAAATTGCGGAGGTACTGGCCATAATCTTCCAATCCTCCTTAGATATGGGGGTGGTGCCAGAGGACTGGAGAACTGCAAATGGTACACCCTTGTTCAAAAAAATGGTGTAAGTATAAACCCAGCAACTACAGGCCAGTCAGTTTAAGCTCGAAAGTGGAGAAGCTTTTAGAAACGATAATCCGGGACAAAATTAACAGTCACTTGGACAAGTGTGGATTAATTAAGGAAAGTCAGCACGGATTTGTTAAAGACAAATCGTGTTTAACTTGATTGAGTTTTTTGATGAGTTAACAGAGAGGGTTGATGAGGGCAATGTGGTTGACGTGGTGTACATGGATTTCAAAAAGGAGTTTGATAAAGTGCCACATAATAGGCTTGCCAGCAAAGTTGAAGCCCATGGAATAAAAGGGATAGTGACAGCATGGCTACGAAATTGACTAAGTCAGTAGTGGTGAACGGTTGCTTTTCAGACTGGAGGGAGGTATACAGTGGTGTTCCCCAGGGGTCGGTACTAGGACCACTGCTTTTCTTGATATATATTAATGACTTGGATATGGGTGTACAGGGCACAATTTCAAAATTTGAAGATGACACAAAACTTGGAAGTATAGTGAACAGTGAGGAGGAGGATAGTGATAGACTTCAAGACGACATAGGATGGTGAAATGGGCGGACGCGTGGCAGATGAGATTTAACGCAGACAAGTGCAAAGTGATACATTTTGGTTGGAAGAATGAGAGGCAATATAAACTAAAGGGTACAATTCTAAAGGGGGTACAGGAACAGAGAGACCTGGGGGTATGTGTGCACAAATCATTGAAGGTGGCAGAGCAGGTTGAGAAAGTGGTTAAAAAAGCTTACGGGATCCTGGGCTTCATCAATACAGGCATAGTGTACAAATGCAAGGAAGTTATGATGAACCTTTAAAAACACTGGTACGACCTTCACTGGAGTATTGTGTCCAATTCTGGGCACTGCACATGAAGGATGTGAAGGCCTTAGGGAGGGTGCAGAAAAGATTTACGAGAATGATTCCAGGGATGAGGGGTTTCAGTTACGTGGATAGACTGGCGAAGCTGGGGTTGTTATCCTTAGAGTAGAGAAAGTTGAGAGGAGATTTGATAGAAGTGTTCAAGATCATGAGGGGTCCAGACAGAGTAGATAGAGAGAAACTGTTCCCATTGGTGGAAGGGTCGAGAACCAGAGGACACAGATTTAAGGTGATTGACAGAAGAACCAAAGACGACATGAGGAAAAATAATTTACGCAGCGAGTGGTTAGGATCTGGAATGCACTGCCTGAAAGGGTGGTGGAGGCAGATTTAATTGTGGTTTTCAAAAGGAAATTAGATAAGTACCTGAAGGAAAAAAATTGCAGGGTTACGGGGAAAGGGCGGGGGAGTGGGACTAGCTGAAGTGCTCTTGCAGAGAGCCGGCACGGGCTCGACAGGCTGAATGGCCTCGTTCTGTGCTGTAACCGTTCTATGATTCTAAGAGTCAGTGGGAGAACAGTAGAATCCCTGTGGAATTTCAGATCCCAGTTGTCCTGGCAACTGATATGTACCAACCAACACTACCAAAAATAAATAAACTGACCATTCATCTCATTGTTTGTTGGATCTTACTGCAAATGTAATGACTGCTGCGATTGCTTACGTAACAACCACTACTTCACAGTAATTAACTGTACAGAGAGCGCTTTGAAAGAAAGACTTGCATTTATAGAGTAACTTTCACAACTACCGGACGTCCCAAAGTACTATTTTGAAGTGTAGTAGTCACTGTCGTAATGTAGGAAATGTGCCAATTTGCACACAGCAAGCTTCCACAAACAGCAATCTGTTTTTTAGTGATGTCGATTGAAGAATAAATATTGGCCTGGACACCAGGGATAACTTGCCTGCTCTTCTCCGAAATAGTGTCATGGGATCTTTTACTTACACCGGAGAGCATAGACAGGGCCTCGGTTTAATGTCTCATCCAAAAGACAGCACCTCCAACAATGCGGCACTGTGTCAGTACTGGAGTATAAGCCTAGATTTTTGTGTTCAAGTCTCTGGAGTGAGACTTGAATCTACAATCTTCCAACTCAGAGGTGAGAGTGCTACCAACTGAGCCACAGCTGACACTTAGAGACACTTCTGAGAGATGTGATAAGGTGCTATACAAGTACAAGTCTTTCTTTCCTTGTAGAGATCCACCCCGTTCACAAGGGATGAGGAAGGCCATTCAGCTCATTCTAGTTCTTGTCACGGTTCTTTCACACATCAAAAAAAGAGGACCCAGTGGCCTAAGTAATCAAAGCTGGCATTTTCAAAGACTTTTAACCACAACTTTTGCTCTTCCTGTGCCCATGCCATGATATCAACTGATATGCATTCGGTTTGGTGTATCTAACTGTATTTATCCTGAGGACCAATTTTTATGAATATATATTACTGACGGGGAGTCTTGCCTGCCAGCAGATGCCAGATCTCACGATTTCCTGCAATTCCCCAATATGACCAGATGCACGTACTGGGAAACTCTGATTGGGTGTATTCCTGGAGGTTTTATCACATAACCTCCCGGATCGAACCACCCCGCCCCCCACACTCCCGCAATTGGTCCATACTCCAGGCTCACCGCCCCCCACACTCCCGCCATTGGTCCATCCTCCAGGCTCACCACCCCCCACACTCCCGCCATTGGTCCATCCTCCAGGCTCACCGCCCCCCACACTCCCGCCATTGGTCCATCCTCCAGGCTCACCGCCCCCCCACACTCCCGCCATTGGTCCATCCTCCAGGCTCACCGCCCCCCACACTCCCGCCATTGGTCCATCCTCCAGGCTCACCGCCCCCCACACTCCCGCCATTGGTCCATCCTCCAGGCTCACCGCCCCCCACACTCCCGCCATTGGTCCATCCTCCAGGCTCACCGCCCCCCACACTCCCGCCATTGGTCCATCCTCCAGGCTCACCACCCCCCACACTCCCGCCATTGGTCCATCCGCCAGGCTCACCGCCCCCCACACTCCCGCCATTGGTCCATCCTCCAGGCTCACCACCCCCCACACTCCCGCCATTGGTCCATCCTCCAGGCTCACCACCCCCCACACTCCCGCCATTGGTCCATCCGCCAGGCTCACCGCCCCCCACACTCCCGCCATTGGTCCATCCTCCAGGCTCACTGCCTTCCCACACCAATTGGAAACCAAACAGACTGTTTGTTAACCAATTAGATTAATCTTGACTGTTCGTGAAACATTTCTTTCCCATCTCCAATATTTTTACAACGAATGTGTTCAAAGAAAATGAAAAAAACACCAGTTTTTTTAATACCCATTTGATTTTCTCCTGGGATGCTTACAGGAGTGCCCTGGAGATGAATCTTCAATTCCTGTAGACTCCAGGACACTCCTAGAGGGTTGTTTACCCTACTCCACACTCTCATTGAGATTTTGTAAAATCGGTCTTCATGCTAATAGGGTTGCCAACCTGCCAGGATCGTCTTGGGAGTCCCCAGGAATTAAAGATTAATCTACTTGGCACTGCTGCAAGCAACCAACCGAGGAGAAAATCATTGGGGAATTACAGGGGAGAAATTCATTTTAGCCAGTGAAAATGGCAGCAACGCTAATGGAGCAAAATTCATCTGCGGGGATGGAGATTGTTGGTGCAGCGCTTACCTGCTATGCAACACCATCCTGGCGGCGTGCTGGAGGCATCTAACCCGAAGTTCCTGTCCAGGTGCGGCATTCGAGCCTCACACAGCCTCTGGAATCAAGGCTGTGGAGCTCACAAGGAATTGTGGGTGATGAAGAGGCATGAGAATTAAAGGGGCCATGCATTCTGAAGCAATATAAATTAAAATCCAGTGAAACAATGCAGTTTTCAACCCTTTCTGCCTTTTAAAAAAATATTTAACATTAAAAAAAGTCCCAAAGGTGAATATTCAGCTCTTAAAACTGAATTCCTTTCCTAAACTCAAAAAATGGGAAAAATGCCTCAGTACTAACACAAATGGCTCAACAAGCCAGGGAAGGGCATCCAGGGTCTCGCACGCAGCACTCCAGCTGGTCAACACTGCAAGACAGGTCCTCGACCCATAGGGGCCAGGAGGCCCTCCAGAAAGAACGATGTGGGACCACAACACCAAGGCCATCACTGGCAGCAGTGTTGCCCCCACCACCTGGCTCCAGTGCCCAAAGAAGCTTCATGACCTCAGACCACTGGTCCAGGTCAGTGAATGCACCTTCAAAAGCCATCTCCTACCAACTGCACCACTAGCCTCACACACTGCTCAATGCACGATCCCCCACCCCCAATCATTCACCTACCAACAATCTGCACCAATCATGAGGCACATCTCCCATTCCTAGCCTCACCTCACCTCCATGGAGGAGACGGCGCAGGCCATTCTTAGCAGAAGCATGGCTGAGCCCTTGTCTAGCAGCGGGGCTGAAAGGATACAAGATGCTGGTATCCTCATACATTATTCTCCTACTGGTATGCACCTCATGCTTTCCCGCCCTCCCCTCACCACAACTCCACCCTTGTGCCTCCCTCATTTCACACACCCAAGAAATGCAGCCTGCCCAGCCAGTGAGTGACCAAGAAGAGGGAGAGGAAAGTGAAGAAGAAGATTGACTTGACATGCCCAGCCACCAGCTCCTCAAGGTCAAACAGCAATGGCATTTGCAGTGTCGCCCATTGAAAGTCAGCAACCTTCCACCAGTCATACTGGGATAGCACTGTGTGACATCAGTAGGCACACACAAGACAGTCACTAAGAGAATGCAATCGGGTGATGAGTTGATTTCTTGATGTCACATTGGATGAATAGATGTATAAAGTTAGATTGGAAAGTTTGCTTTGTGGTGGCTTTTATTTCAGCATCGTGACCAAGACGACATTGTGAAGGTCAGTAACAGGTGGAAGATAAGGTGTGGGACTAATGTTGAAAGGGGAATTGGGGTTGTGGTCACTGGGACCGTAGGCAGATGATTCCACCCCGGATATCCCAGCCACCAAGGGGCTGTCTGGGATACATCCTTCCATCTGCTTCCTCCTCTTCTGCTTCCCCCTCTTTGGCTTCCTCCTGTTCGGCTTCATCCTCTTCAGTGTCTTCCTTTTCCTTCTGCAATCGGATGCTGTAAATGTGAAATTACAGCATAAAATGCTGGAAATACTCAGTTGGTCAGGCAGCATCTCGACCTGAGACGTGAACTCCGTTTTTCTCTCCGCAGATGTTGCGTGACGTGCTGAGTATTTGCAGCATGTTCTGTCTTCTCAATGGCCTTCATTTACCATCCAAGATCTTGCAAGCGTCCAGCAGCACTCCCTAAACACTTTAAAAAACTTTTCACATCTATTGCAGCAAGCCACCACTTCAATAAAGTAAAAAAAAGTCCAAAACCTTAAACCAAACTTACCTGAATGATGTGTGTGTCCCTTTAAGAGCAGCAGACATTGCATGCTTAGGAATCAGCGCTGAATTCAGCGCTAGGGTCGAAATTGACGCTTGTGATGTAAAGTTGGAGTTACACGCCGATTTACATCACAACACCGCCATTTTGTTGGAGATGGCACTGCCAGTTACTGGCAGCGCAAAGGTAAGGACAAAAACGGCGGCCACCATGGGACTCGCCAGCAGCTGGCAAAAGAGCAGCGGCCGCCGTTTTAGCACCAATGGCACTAAGGCCACGAATTTCTTGCCCTATGTGTTTTTCTTATTTTCTTTGAGCACTTTTGTTTATTATTTATAAATTTATTGGTGAGGGGGATAAGAAAGACTGTTTGACTAGGCAGGGCAGTTGGAGGTGGGTGGTCACGTGATTAAACCTCCAGGAATAGGTCCAACCAGTGTTGGCAACCCTACATGCTAAGCACATACAAAAACAGGCACATTAAAATAAATGCATCTCAGAGAAGGGATGGGATCAGAGGAGTCATGAGAGTCTGATGCCCAATATGCTAATGCAGTACTGCTCGTTTCATAGAGTCATAGAGTTTTACAGCACAGAAAGAGGCCCTTCGGCCCATCGTGTCTGCGCCACCCATCCATCCCTGTCCAGTCTAATCCCATTTTCCAGCATTTGGTCCATAGCCTTGTATGCAATGGCATTTCAAGTGCTCATCCAAATGCTTCTTGAATGTTGTGAGGGTTCCTGCCTCTACCACCCTTTCAGGCATTGAGTTCCACATTCCAACCACCCTCTGGGTGAAAAAGTTCCTCCTCAAATCCCCTCTAAATCTCCTGCCCCTTACCCTGAATCTATGCCCCCTTGTTATTGACCCCCCTACTAAGGGGAAAAGTTCCTCTTTATCTACCCTATCTATGCCCCTCATCATTTTGTACACCTCAATCAGGTCCCCCCTCAGCCTTCTTTGCTCCAAGGAAAACAACCCCAGCCTGTCCAGCCTCTCTTCATAGCTGAGGCGCTCCATCCCAGGTAGCATCCTGGTGAATCTTCTCTGCACCCTCTCCAAAGCAATCACATCCTTCCTATAGTGAGGCGACCAGAACTGCACACAGTACTCCAGCTGTGGCCTCACCAGCGTTTTGTACAGCTCCATCATAACCTCCCTGCTCTTATATTCTATGCCTCGGCTAATGAAGGCAAGAATCCCATATGCCTTTTTAACCACCTTATCTACCTGTTCCGCTGCCTTCAGGGATCTATGTACATGTACACCAAGGTCCCTCTGACCCTCTGTACTTCCTAGGGTCCTACCACTCATTGTGTATTCCCTTGCCTTATTTGTCCATCCAAAATGCATCACCTCACACTTTTCAGGGTTAAATTCCATTTGCCACTTTTCCGCCCATCTGACCAACCCGTTTATATCGTCCTGTAGCCTGAGGCTTTCCTCCTCACAATTTACCACCCCACCAATTTTCGTGTCATCTGCGAACTTACTGATCATACCTTTTACATTCTCATCCAAATCATTTATGTAGATCACAAACAACAAGGGACCCAGCACCGATCCCTGAGGTACCCCACTGGACACAGGCTTCCAGTCACAAAAGCAACCTTCGACCATCACCCTCTGCCTCCTGCCACTCAGCCAGTTTAGGATCCAACGCGCCAAGGCACCCTGGATCCCATGGGCTCTTACCTTCTTGACCAGTCTCCTATGCGGGACTTTGTCAAAAGCTTTACTGAAGTCCATGTAAACCACATCCACAGCATTTCCCTCATCCACCCCCCTAGTCACCCCCTCGAAAAATTCAATCAGATTTGTCAGACATGATTTACCCTTGACAAAGCCATGCTGACTATCCCCGATTAATCCTTGCCTCTCCAAGTGGAGACTAATTTTGTCCCTCAGAATTTTTTCCAATAATTTCCCTACCACAGATGTTAGGCTCACTGGCCTGTAATTCCCTGGTTTATCCCTGCTACCCTTCTTGAATAATGGTACTACGTTAGCTGTTCTCCAGTCCTCTGGTACATCCCCTGTGGCCAGAGAGGTTCTGAAAATTTGTGTCAGAGCCCCTGCAATCTCCTCCTTTGCCTCCCACAGCAGCCTGGGATACATCTCGTCCGGGCCTGGGGATTTATCCACTTTTTGGCCTGCTAAAACCGCTAGCACCTCCTCCCTCTCGATGCTAATATGTTCAAGTATGTCACAGCCCCCTTGCCCGATTTCTATGTCTGCATCGTCTTTCTCCATAGTGAACACAGATGCAAAAAATTCATTTAAAACCCCGCCTACATCATCTGGCTCTATACACAGATTGCCACTTTGGTCCCTAATGGGCCCTACCCTTTCCCTGGTTATCCTCTTGCCCTTAATATACTTATAAAACATCTTAGGATTTTCCTTTATTTTGCTCGCCAGTGTTATTTCATGGCCCCTCCTCGCCCTCCTAATTTCTTTTTTAAGTATGCCCCTGCATTTTTTATACTCCTCTAGGGCTTCTTCCGTCTTTAGTCTTTTGTAACTGCCAAAAGCCCCCCTTTTATTTCTAATGCATTTTTGTATATCCCTTGTCATCCAAGGTTCCCTTTGCTTGCTGGTCCCACCCTTGACCTTTACAGGAACATGTTGGCGTTGTACTCTCTCTATTTCCCTTCTGAAAGTCTCCCACTGTTTTGATGCGGATTTTCCTAGAAGTAGCTGCTCCCAGTCCAATTTGGCCAGATCCTGCCTTATCATATTAAAATCGGCCTTCCCCCAATTTAGAACCCTTATTTCCGGGCCGTCTTTGTCTTTTTCCATGACCACCTTAAATCTCACCGAATTGTGGTCACTGTCGCCAAAATGCTCTCCTACTGACACTTCCACCACTTGCCCGGCTACATTCCCCAGAATTAGGTCCAGTACCGCCCCCTCTCTTGTAGGACTTTCTACATGTTGGCTCAAAAAGCTCTCCTGGATGCACTTTAAGAATTCTGCACCCTCTAAGCCTTTCACACTCTGACTATCCCAATTTATATTGGGGAAGTTGAAATCCCCCACTATTATTACCCTATTATTTTCGCACTTTTCTGAGATTTGCCTACATATCTGTTTCTCTATCTCCCCCTGACTGTTTGGGGGCCTATAGTACACTCCCAGCAAAGTGCTTGCCCCCTTTTTGTTTTTAAGTTCTACCCATATGGCCTCATTAGAGGAACCCGCTAATATATCATCCCTCCTTACAGCAGTAATTGACTCCTTAATTAATATTGCAACACCCCCTCCCCTTTTACACCCCCCTCTGTCTCGCCTGAAGATTCTATACCCTGGAATATTGAGCTGCCAGTCCTGACCCTCCCTCAACCATGTCTCCGTGATAGCAACAATATCGTACTCCCATGTGTTCAACAACAACTTCAGTTCATCCACCTTATTTGCAAGACTCCTTGCATTAAAATAAATGCCTTCCAGCCCTGCCATATTCCCTTTTGCCTTCACATATTTGCTCTGCCTTCCCAGCTGACTTGTTTTTCCCTCTGTATTTGGCTGTAAATCACCCCCTACTATAGCTCCACTCTGTACCCCATCCCCCTGCCAAGTTAGTTTAAACCCCCCTTTGTATTAAGGCACCAGCCTAAAATAGCTATAATTGTTTAACAAGCATCTGACTTCTAAATGTGTAAGTATTTCAGGCCCAGCTCAAATTCCTTAAACAAGGGCTTACATAGCTCCCAGTGATTTTGATCCTTGGTACAAATATTCTACGTGTGCAGAGCAGCTTTTCAGTGATCCTCTACCAGCGTTTATTGAAAACGACCCATTCTTGATTTCCTACCAGGAATAGATCAGAATAGCTAAACTTCTACAACAACAACTTGTATTTATATGGCGCCTTTAACATAATAAAATGTCCCAAGGCACTTCACAAGAGCATTCTTAGTGTGAGCCATGGCTCAGTTAGTAGCACCCTTGCCTCTGAGTCAGAAGGTTGTGGGTTCAAGTCCCACTCCAGAGACCCGAGCACAAAAATCTAGGCTGACCCTCCAGTGCAGTGCCAGAGGGAATGTTGCACTGTTGGAGGTGCCATCTTTCAGATGAGACGTTAAACTGAGGTTCTATCTGCACTCTCATGTCACTAATTCGAAGAAGAGCAGGGGAGCTCTCCCCAGTGTCCTGGTCAATATTTATCCCTCAATCAACATCACAAAAATAGATTATCTGGTCATTATCACATTGCTGCTTGTGGGAGCTTGCTGTGCACAAATTGGCTGCAGCATTTCCTACATTACAACAGCGGCTACACTTCAAAAGTACTTCATTGGCTGGAAAGTGCTTTGGGATGTCTGATGGTCATGAAAGGTGTTGTATAAATGCAAGTCTTTTTTAAAACAAACTTTGACACCGAGCCACATAAGGAGATATTAGGGCAGATGACCAAAAGCTTGGTCAAAGAGGAAGGTTTTAAGCAGTGTCTTTGTGACTTTGATAAGAGCCATTTTGGCACTGTGGCAGCGGCGGAAACCTCATTGGAGGAATTCAAATATGGAGTTCCGGGAAAGATGAGCATGGATTTTGGAAGCGACAACACGTTCAAGGACTTTGGAGAAGAAAGGGAGGTCAGACATGGGGTGGTAGTTTGCAAGGATGGAAGGGTCAAGGGTGTTTTTGAGGAGCGGAGTGATGATGGCATATTTTAAGGAGAGGTGGACAGTACCTGAGGAGAGAGAACCGTTAACAATGTCAGCTAACATGGGAGCCAGAAAATGATGTTGTGTGGTCAGCAGTTTAGTGGGAATAGGGTTGAGGGAGCAGGAAGTGGACCTCATTGACAAGATGTGCTTGGAGAGGGCATGAGGGGAGATCAGAGAGAAACTGGAGAAAGATATGAGTTCAGGGCTAGGGAAGGGGGTAACCTTAGATGAAGTTTGGCCCAGTGGGCTAGGTGAAGGAAGGGAAGTGGCAGAGGCAGCTGATCGGATGGTCTCAATCAGTGAAAAAGAAGTTCATGAGCTCCTCGCACTTGTTGTTGGAGGTAAGGGTAAAGGAAACAGGGGAGAGGGGTTTAAAAGATAGCTTGCAGTAGAGAAAAGATGCCGGGTGTTATCTTTGCATTCCAGAATTATTCTGGAATAGTGAGCAGTTTTGGCAGACGAGAGCAGAACTCAATAATGCTTTATGTGGTTCAGCTAGATCTGGCAATGAATGGCTAAACCAGTTGTCCGCCATATCTGTTCAAGTCTGCGTCCCTTGAACTTAAGGGAGCGAAGATGAGGGCCGTACCAGGGGGAACAGCCAGGGTGAGCGAGAGTAATGGTTTTAATGGGGACGAGGGCATCAAAGGTGGTGGTGAGGGTGAAGTTGAGCAGATCAGTAGCTGCAGAAATGTTGTGGCATTATGGAGGATGACGTGATCAACCGTGCCAATGGCTGCAGACAGGTCGAGAAGGGATAGTTTAACTTTGTCATGGTCACATAGGGTATCATTTGTGTCTTTGATGAGAGCCGTTTCGGTACTGTGGCAAGGTGGAAACCTGATTGGAGGGATTCAAATATAGAGTTCTGGGAAAGATGAGCACAGATTTGGGAGGCAACAACACGTTCAAGGACTTTGGAGAGGAAAGGGAAGTGGGAAATGGGGGGGGGGGGTAGTTTGCAAGGACGGAGGGGCTCGAGGTTTGTTGTTTTGAGGAGGGGGTGATGACGGCAGATTTGAAGGAGAGGGGGACAGTATCTGAGGAGAGAGAACCGTTAATAATATCAGCTAACATGGGAGTCAGAAAAGAAAGTTGGGTGGTCAGTAGTTTAGTGGCAATAGAATGGAATTAAAGATTATAGGGATAACAATAAATGGAGGGGATCAAATATTTTATGGGCTATGTTGGTACCTGTGCTGCTGCATCTAAGGGTGGGTGCACATGCAGAACACCCAGTCTAGGTTAACAACACACATTTGTTTATACACCAAAATGGTGGAATTATATTTGATTACTTTGGATTTTGGAGTCAATAGGAGGAGGAGCCTTGATGAGCTGGGCATCAAGGCAACTGGTGTTTTTGGATATTTGTGGCTCAGGCATTGGATTAGAAGACCTGCAGACAACCTCCAACTGCCAGGGTGACTATGCCTTACACTATGTTCCCTTAAGGTTATTGCAAGGGACATCTGTAATATCAGCCAGTTTGCTAGCCACCGTTGTCTCAAGAAGGCCACAGATGCATTATTCAGCTCATAATTGCAGTTCATGATTGCGTTAAGAGTTTTTAGCACTGCCCCTTCTTATTGACTGGCCAACTGCGTGAGGGAAAATTTCACCAGTTTTAGCCACAAACTGAAAACAGCAATCTTGTGGGTAAACCAGCAGTTGCACATTCTCCCCAAAATCTTTAGCAATGTAGTTTATCCATGAATAATACGCCGACAACAATTTCTTGGCTATTATGTGAGTGAGCGGCAGCGGCCAGCAGTATTTTTCTGGAGCAATCTCCAATGACTTTGGAGTCAGCGGAGCACTCCTGCTCCTCCTGGCTCCACAGAGAAGTTCTGTCGTATTTTGCATTACAAAAAACCTCATTTTAATTGGCGGCTGTAGAAGAATCTTGCGTGGGGTAAGCCCAGCGCCTGGCCTGCTCATTGTTGCTCAATTTCTGTGATGGGACCTGAAACAGGCGTTAGGCCCCTCATTTCCATATGTAACTGACCTAAAGTCTGTTTTAGGTGGCCACCAGGAGTGCCTGAAAAATGGCCTGACTCAATTTCATGTCAGGCGTTTTTCAGGTGTTCTTGGGGAACAGGACGTTAGTCCCCAAAATTCGGCCTTGTTGCACCCGCTTTATGCCTGTAAAATGGACACAAGGTCCATTTTCTACAACTATATATGATTCATTGAGGTTTGAAACAAAACAAAATGCATGAAAAACAAATAAATTGTGCGAGATAAAAACAGAAAGTGCTGGAAATACATACTAGGTTAGTCAGTCTCTGTAAAGAGAAAAGACAGGCTATGACGTTTTGGGTATGCACCGCTCATCAGAACTCAGGAGAGTGCAACCCTGTATCAGACCATCATATCCTATCTTTTCTCATTACAAATGCTAACTGACCTGCTGTGCATTTTCATCATTCTCTGTTTTTAATTTGACTTCCGGGTTTTGCTACTTTTTTTTCTGTTTTTAAGAATTGCATGAGGTACTTCTTATAAAGAAGAAAATTTAAATAACCCAATTACAGAACCAATTGCAAGTGAATCATAGGCTTTGATCTGATTTGGATTCATTTTCCCATGAACTTACACAATCCAGTGTCAACAGCTATAGGTTAATCCACAAGTTAGAGGAAAAATAATGGATACCCAGGAGCAACAGCAGCAGTGACCTGAACGAGTGACTTATGTGATGTCATCTTTTATGCGAGTGAAGCTCAGTTTCTAATTCTCATTGGAATCCAAAAGAAAAGATTGAAGTTGTATATTCCATTGGCCACTATTTGATTGTGCCATAATTTAGTAAAAATTGTTCCTGATTATTATTTCTAGTAAAACCTATGGGTGCTAGTATAAAATGGGCAATATTGAATTAGACATCCATTATACACCACGCCCGATTTTCTTTTCCATTGAAATCAATGGAAGGAAAAATCAGACAGGGCGTGGAAGGGGCGGCCAATTTGGTATCGCCCATTTTACACTATCACCAAAGATAAAATTACTCCCTCTATTGTTTAAAATGCTTTGGGACTTTGATAGAAATAATGAATATGGGGATCTTTTAACACATAGTAACCAAATCTTTAAGTCATTGCAGGGTACCTATAATCACACAATACACTGTTGTGAACTTCACTGATTTTAATTCAATTTTGACTCTGGTACCTTTTGTTGATAGTACTCTGTATCACTAATGACAATTACATTCTCACAGAAGGATTAAGCATTGTGGTTTAATCACTGCAAGTCTATCCAGAAACAAGCAACAGGTAATTACCAGTAAATAGTATGGCCAGTGTATATTACAGACAAAAATAACACACTGTTACAAATTTTACCCTTTGAATAGCATGAATTGCACTATTCTGATGTCTCTAACCTATGCACATCGATTACATTGGCTTGGAAATGTATGGTGTTATCATCATATAATAAAAAAATGAAAACATCTGTGACCACTGTAAAACCTACATACATTATACAAACCTTCATGCAAATGAATCTAGGGATGGTGTTAAACAAGGCTTTTAAACTATACACAGAATTATCAAAACAGTTACTCATCAAGTATATTGTAAGTAGTTTTGCCTACTTTTTAATTTTAAAGGGGCACCGTATTCGTGAAAAAGGCTTGCAAACCATTTATTAATGCATATTCACACAGTGACATTAATCTCATTAGAAGTACATCATTATGACAGTTGCACTCAATGATGTCAGGGTAAAGTGGCAGATGATTCTTCCCCCTCCCCCAGCAAAGCAAATTTGCAAAACATTTTCACAAAGACAATACCCCTTTAATATCATTTCCCATTATGCAAGCATGTGCGCCAAGTAACAGGAAAAAGTAATGAAGTGAAACAAAATCCAGCACGTTGACTTCATCTTGTTCCTTCATTAAAGAAGAATTTCAAAACAGGCCTAGGTAAAATTTCTAAAGCAAATAAAGACAACCCTAAAAAATTTTAGAAGAAAAACAACTGATAAGTGACAGTACGTTACAGCATGAAGAACACAGAATGAGATTTCCTTTACACATTACAGCTAAAATGATCAGCTGGAAAAACTTACTGAGCCAATGCTCTGCACTGTTAATACATCCATACTTGGTGGCCAAATTCTGCAAATATATTGTGAAGAATTCTGAAAGTGCAAAATATTTTGTAAGAAGGAAACACTGCTGTACTCATAACTTCTATAATGGTGAATTAATGTGAAGAGTGTATGATGAGGGCTTTTTGGAATGGAAAGGTCACAGATCTTGAGACCCTCTGTAGGACAGGCTGAAGCACCTAAAGTTCTGCATACTGAACAGCCAATGGAAAGCTTGGGAGAATTTCTCGTAGCACTTTGGGTCATGTCTATCCATAGTTACATAACACTGAACATTTAAATATATATTTATATAGAGAGTTGTAAAACATTACAATTATAAAAGGAATATAAGCTTCTTGTTCCCTCATTCCACACAATGCTAATAAAATAAAACTGTATGTGATATTTCCACCATGGCTAGTCTGTTATGAAATGAACCTCCAATGGAAATGGAATGTGCTTTGCTTTGACCTCACAATGTAAGCTGTTAAAATAAAGCTGTTATTACTAAAGATTAAAATAGTTGTCCAAATAAATAATTAGCGGGTTTTGAGTTGATGAAAGGAGGGAGGGGGCAAGGCACTGCCTTCTGTACTGAAGTTCTCGTGGATTTCCTCTCCACTGCTCTGGGGTTCTTCCTGAAGCTGAACACTTGCTGATTTCTCATTGTTGCTGACCCCGGTTTCTAGAGGAACTGTGAAAGCTTTATTATAAAATTGACCAACAGAACCAGCAGGAAGATATGTTTGATCTTCAAATATGTCCTCTTTCTCCTCTACTTCATTCTGGTTGCTGGGTGATGGAAGCATGCCACTTTGCTGCAGGAAGAAGTTGTTTTTGGTCTCAATCTCCATCAGGCCATTTCCACTGAAACCTTGATCATTTTCCAGCTCCACCCATTCTTTTATCAACTCTCGTGTCCGATTAGGTCTCCACCATTCAGAATTTGAAAAATGCTTATCAGGTATATGATTGTAATTTATCACTTCCTCCTTTGGGCTGTCACCACTTGTAATGGCTGCGCTTGCAGTTGGACCCCTGGAGTCTATAAGTACAGCAGGTTGTGCTTCTTTCGCCTCCCATGCAGTCATGCCACTAGATTCGTCCTCTGGCTCAGTAGAGAACACATTTCCCAAAATAGGCAATGGAGTAGATGCCATGTCCAGTGCTGTGGTGTCAATGGTCAACAAATCAAGAGTCCTGCCCTTATTTAGCGCAATGGGCTCAGAAGTTTTAATGTGTTCAGAAAAAGTCTTCAGCAGTGCAAACATTCTATCTACATCCTTCCAGTAATTAGTCCAGTCTCCAAGGCTAAGGCTATAATTATGCCTGTGTTCAAACACGCTTTCATCCACACTGTACAAATTTTCAAGTCCTTCCCAGTTGATATTTTCTGTGAAGTTTGGCAGTTTGAGTGGATTAACCTTCCCATCCATCCCATAGCTGTCCTCTGCTGGCAGAAGCAAAGATTTGAAGTAGATTATTTTCACATACGGCGCCGCCCATAATTGCTGAAGCACTGCGTTTGCATGCAAACATGCACCTGCTCCAATATCAACTGGTTGTTTAAAGCAAAATTAGAGATAGCTCATCCCACCACACAAAGACTTTAGCAAAGCTGCACAGCAGGAACAGATTTAAAACACACATCAGAATTTTAACATAGGCAACAGGGGAAGGAAGAGAAATAATGATAGACCACAGGCACAAAACTCACTGTCAAAAAGAGATTTCTTAAAGAAAGTAACTCTCATTTTGATTTTGCATACAGTAAACACAATATAAATTAAAAGGTAATTTTCACCTTATCTGATATTTCTAGCTGAACTGCCCTTAATATTTCATTACATTGCAATCAAATAGCATTTGGAAAGCAAAAGTGTTGATATTTTTATTAGTTTAAGATAATACGGAATCGCTCTCTCACACACACACACACACACACACACACACACACACATACACAGATATATGCATACACATACTCTATTTCAGTTATTTGCAAGTCCTTGTTTTAACACAAATTATATTTAGTAGAAAAATTCCTCCACCAAAATCCAATCTCTAGCTCTAATTCATTTAATTAATACAGTAGAGAAATATCTCAAAACTGATGTTTACTACCTATTGACAGATTGATAGCAACATCTTATTACCATGCAACCACATCAAGGTTGCCAGAACCATTGGCTAAAGCACAGGACATAGCAAGGATCTTGTGTCTCCACATAACCAAGGATTCTATGGGAATTATTTTGTGAGTGATGACATGATTTTCATGCTGACAGTCTCATTTTGAAAATATAGTTGATGTAAAAGGCTGGTTATATGTTAACGCCAAGTTGTATTTTCTATAGGATGAATTCAGTATTGCAGAGTTTCTGGAAATGTACTTAAAATATTACGGGCTGGATCCAATCAAGTAATGTGTCCAGTTATTATGCGCAGCTAATAATACTTGTGCAATTGGTCAAATTCTGACCAAGGTTTATCAAGGCCAGGAGAGAAAACAGTACTGTGGTTCACACAAGAGGGATAATAAACATCTTGGGAGTAATTCTGATTTTGTGTAATAGTGTAAAACAGGTGATAGTGTATGGGCAGCCCATTTTACATTTCACTTCAATGGAAATAAAAATCGGGAGAGATAAAACGGGCTGCCAACTCATTATCACCCATTTCACACTATCACACAAAGTCCAAATTACCCACCTCATGTTGTAGGAATGAACATGTCAGAGGAGGATGTTGAGCAAAAGGTAAGGCACCAACAAAAGAGTAAGATAACATTAATCTGTCCACACCATCTCATAGAACCATAGAAAGTTACAGCACAGAAGGAGGCCATTTCAGCCCATCGTGTCCATGCCGGCCAACAAAGAGCTATCCAGCCTAATCCCACTTCCCAGCTCTTGGTCCCTAGCCCTGCAGGTTACAGCATCCCAAGTGCACATCCAAGTACTTTTTAAATGCAGTTAGGGTTTCTGCCTCTACCACCCTTTCAGGCAGTGACTTCCAGACCCTCACAACCCTCTGGGTGAAGAAATTTCCCCTCAAATCCCCTTTAAACCTTCCACCAATTACTTTAAATCTGTGCCCCCTGGTTTTTGACCCCTCTGCTAAGGGAAATAGGCCCTTTCTATCCACTGTATCTATGCCCCTCATAATTTTATACACCTCAATAAGGTCTCCCCTCAGCCTCCTCTGTTCCAAGGAAAACAAACCCAGCCTATCCAGTCTTTCCTCATAGCTAAGATTCTCTACTCCCGGCAACATCCTTGTAAATCTCTTCTGTACCCTCTCTAGTGCAATCACATCTTTCCTGTAATGTGGTGACCAGAACTGCACGCAGTACTCTAGCTCAGGCCTAACTAGTGTTTTATACAGTTGAAGCATAACCCCCCTGCTCTTGTATTCTATGCCACGGCTAATAAAGGCAAGCATTCCGTATGCCTTCTTAACCACCTTATCTACTTGGCCTGCTACCTTCAGGGATCTATGGATATGCACTCCAAGGTCCCTTTGCTCCTCTACACTACTCAGTGTCCTACCATTTAATGTGTATTCCCTTTCCTTGTTAGCCCTCCCCAAATGCATTACCTCACACTTCTCCGGATTGAATTCCATTTGCCACTGTTCTGCCCACCTGACCAATTTATTGATATCTTCCTTCAGTCTACAGCTTCCTTCTTCAGTATCAACCACACAGCCGATTTTAGTATCATCTGCAAACTTCTTAATCATACCCCCTATATTCAAATCTAGGTCATTGATATATACCACAAAAAGCAAGGGACCTAGTACTAAGCCCTGCGGAACCCCACTGGAAACAGCCTTCCAGTCACAAAAACACTCATCAACCATTACCCTCTGCTTCCTGCCTCCGAGCCAACTTGACACTTTGCCCTGGATCCCATGGGCTTTTAACTTTGTGACCAGTCTGCCATGTGGAACCTGATCAAAAGCCTTGCTAAATTCCATATACACTACATCAAACACACTACCCTCATCTACCCTCCTTGTTGCCTCTTCAAAAAATTCAATCAAGTTTTGTCAGACATGACCTTCCCTTAACAAATCCGTACTGACTATCCTTGATTAATCCGTGTCTTTCTAAATGAAGATTTATCCTGTCCTTCAGAATTCATTCCAATAATTTTCCCACCACCGAGGTTAGGCTGATTGGCCTGTAATTACTTGGTCTATCCTTTTCTCCCTTTTTAAACAAGGGTACCACATTAGCAGTCCTCCAGTCCTCCAGCACCACAGGGCCTCTGCTATTTCCAAGGATCTATGGACCTCCACTCAATCACCTGAAAACAGTGATTTAGTGTACAGATTTAACTTAAGAGAAGCAGCATGTTAGAAACTGCAGGCTCATCAACGAGCCAATGATAGACCTGTGTCAACTAATAACATCCTTCATCTATCAGAATTCTCCCTTGTTGCTCTCCTGGTTTGGACATTGAATGCAGTCTTCTCCATGGCTGACATCTTCTTCACATCATTAAGCCTGGTGTGGACCTGTACACTGTAATATTACATGCATCCCCTGTGTGGCTTCATGTCTGTACTCCCTCCTGACCATGGGTTTGGATATTGCTGGGCATTATCTCATCCATCAAGAGGCTCATCTAATGTCAACCATAGCTTGTGTGTAATTTTCATAATAAATGCCATTTTTCCATCAGCCCTGTTGTTGGTACTACTGCCCAGTCATGAGTACAGGCCTAAGCGGTTTCATTTTGATTCATCTCGGTGTCTTTGAACAATCTCTGACGTCTGGGTGGGTTTGATTGTTTCACTGGTAAATAAACTGTCTCAAGTGCCTTTATGTTTGACAGTCTGGAAAGTATCTTCCTTTCCTCCGTGTCTACATAACTAGGGATTCTGCTTTTTACATAACTATAGAATTCTGTAATTTGCATCCCTATATTCTATCCCAACACTGGGATCCTGTCTCCCCACAGTCATGTTCTTTACCCATCTGCAAAATGTATGATGACAAGCGATACACCAAAACCTCTTCTGTTTAGTCATCAAAAGCCTGGAACCCAAAACCAACCTGGTGACGAAAAGTTGCTGTTTCTTTGAAACCTGTTAGCTACAGCAGGGAACTGCTGGATCCAGGAGGTAAGTGCCTTTATACCTACCTCCTAGGTCCAACGTCCCTATCTAACCTACCCCCTGCGATCGGAGACCCCCTCGGAAGGCTTCCGATCACACCCCCAGGCCTCCCCACCCCCAACTGATGATGTTGAGGCCGGCCACGATTCTCCGGTGGCCAGCCACGATCTTCCCATCACCCATCCGGTCCCGATCGTCTCTCCCCCCTCACCCCCCGATAGTCTGCCCAACCCCTCCCCACCCGATCCTTTTAACAGTCTGGCCCGACCCCCGATCATCTGCCCGACCCCGCTCCCATGCGAACTCTCCCTCCCTCCTTTGTGTGGCCTAGAACCGCAGACCTACCCGCCCACAATCAGCCAGCCTCTCAATCTGGCTCGCTGCGAGCGGGAAGCCGAGGCCTAGCTTGCAAATCAGGCCCTGCTGTTAAAGTCAGCAGGGCCTGTGGGAAACCCTGCCTCTGGGTTCCCCGACCACCTCGGAGCCTCCCTGCCCCCTACCCGCCCTCCTCCTTAAAACCCAGCCTGTTAACTCTGTTTCTCTCTCTGTAGATGCTGCCTGACCTGCTGAGTATTTCCAACACTTTAACCAGAATTTTCCACTAAAAAACTGGGTGAGTTTGGAGCTTGGGTACAGGTAAATTGTTAAAAATGGGATTCCTGACCTGATCCCACCTCCAGCCTGCCCACTTCTGGTTTTAATGGAGGCGGAACAGGGGCAGGTGACCAACCCGCTCCCAGGGGACGAACATCAATTTAAATATTATAATAAGGCTGGAAGCCTCTTTTTTAACCTCCATTTTGAATTTAACTGCATGTGGATGGGTTTTGCACAATTCGTGAAACCTGGCAGTTAAACTGAGGCGGGGACTAGTGGATCCAGGAGGTAAGTGGCTTTATATCTACCTCCTGGATCCAGGGTCCCTACCTAACCCACCCCCCATGATCAGAGAACCCCTTACAAGGCCTCTGATTGCCTTCCCAGGCCTCCGAGCCCCACCATGGCGCTTCTCCCCCACCACTGATGCTGAGGCTGGCCACAATCCTACGGTGACCGTCCCCGATCCTCTCTCCACCCCCTCCCCCCGCCGATCCTTGGCCGACCTCCCTGCCGATCCTCGATCCTCCAGCCACCCACCCGCTGATTCATGGCTGCCGCCCCCCCCCCCCCCCGCCGGATCCCTGGCTGACCTCCCTGCCGATGCCTGGTCCTCCAGCCAACACCACCCCGCCCGCACCGATCCTCAATCCTCCGGCCACCCGCCCCCCCCCCCGGATCCCTGGTTGACTCCCCCGATCCATGGCCAACTCCAATCCCTGAACCCTGGCCGACCCCAATCCCCGACCAACTCCCCCCGCTCCCCGACCAAGCCCCCCGTGATCCCCACCCCATCCTCCCCCCAGACTGAACCCTCCCTCCTTCCCTCTCTGCAGATGCAGGCCTACCTGCCCACAGTCAGCCAACCCCTCAATCTGTCTGGCTGCGGGTGGGAAACCGAGGCCTCACATGCAAATCAGGCCCTGCTGTTAAAGTCGGCAGGACCTGCAGGAAACCCGGCCTCAGGGGTTTCCCGCCCACCTCGGAGGCTCCCCGCCCCCCAATCCGCCTACCTCCAGAAAATTCCGGCCATTTGTTTTAATTTCAGATTTCCAGCATCCGCAGTATTTTGTTTTTGCTTTGTTCTGAAATCTTTGGCACTAAAAATACAATCCAAGGATCTATCTGTCTGTTGAATCAGGAATCTGTTGATTTATGTGAACTAGATCTGAGCCTACTGCATTGGGCACTCGTCTATCAGTAACATATGGGGGTATGTTACTGGCAGAGAATCCAGCAGTTGCGGATCTGCTGCCCCTTACACACCCCACCCGATTTTCTTTTCCAATGGACGGGGTGTATAAAGGGTGGCCAATCTGCAATTGCCAGCTTTATGCCCGCACCCAAAGTGAACATTTTCCCCACAAGAGCTTTATCATCGTCTTCTGCATCATCGGGGAAGATTGGGGTTGATTTTCAACTTGCCACCAGGTGTAAAACTGACATTGCGAATCAACTGCCGCTTGATTTTCATTTCCATTTGAAGGATTTTGTAATTTTCAATATGGACTTCTAATAGTCGTTTTTAAGGAAAACTAAAAGGATGGGCTAGACACCCTAGATTATTCGCAAAAAATCAAAATTTGGTTAACACCAAAGTCAAGAACACAGAACTGTTAAACTTGACTGAAATCAGAAGGCATGCTGGGAAGCTTGACCAAGTTCAAAAGGTATCATGGATATTCTCATTGCTTCAGACTGTTGAAGACTAACTGCTGTGTTCAAGAGACAAGCTGTACTTTCAGGGAGATAAAGACAAGGTTAGAGATAAAGCAAACCATAACCAGGACAACTGTCTTCTCAAGCCATGAGAAAGAGCAAGAAAGGGGAAAAAAACATCAGCAAGCTGTTTTGCAGCATCAAAGCTATTTGAAAGTGATTGCCAGGAGACAGAACCAGAAGCAGTTCAAAGAAAATGTCAACGAATTAGACCCTCAGCCCCCGAAAGCTGAAGAATTGATCATTCTGAGTTTCGAGTTGTACTCCTGGATAAGGCTGTAAGCATCTCTATCTGTAAAACTGTCATGTCTTAATGTTAACAAATCCGATTATTTAGAGAAGTTTTTCAGCCTCGCTTGATTCTTACCTCTCGTACCCAAAAGAGTGAGAAAGAAATCCTTCACATTGATTTCAATGGAAATGAACATCAGGCGGTTTCTACAACATGTGGCCGATCCAGGTTGCCAGTTTTAAACCTGGTGCCAAGTTGAAATAACCCATGGCTTCTATGTTATTATGTTTATAAAAAACCTGTTTATGATTTTGATACACATTGCACACAGTGGAAATTTTCCCTCATGTTTTAAACTCTTTGGGGTCGATTTTGACTGCTTTTGCCTGGCATTAGCAGGACAGTCGGTGGCTTTACCGGCCTGTTAACACCGGTGTTGCTGGCAGCTCTATTTTGAAAGGGGCCTACCACCGGGTGCCCAAAGCACCTGCCTGTTTCAGGCCATAGGCCCATTTTAATATGGAAATCAGAGTCCTATGACGTAAATAGGAGCCCGATTGCCAATTTAGGTTGCAACTAGTCGGAGTCTGTGCCGTGCACATTCTGACCAGTTCCACAGACCACGGAGCACAAGTGGCCTACCAAAGATAAGGGTCAAATTATTTTTGTGGGCCCCGGAGCAGCACTGCTCCTCCAGGGTCCACAAAAATAAACCGGGACGCTGCTGCCCTTGGACCCCACCCTCTGATCATGAACCGCCAACACCCACCCACCTCCCATCCCCACCCCCCACCCCCGCCACCCACCCCCATCCCCCACCCCCCCACCTGTAGCTTACCTTGCTGAGGCTGCTTTGGTTCAATTTTGAGGCCTTAGTCCATTGAGCTGCATTGGGACGTCTGTTTGATGCCCCACAACTGAGACCGGGGCCGCAAACCCATGGGGGTCACTTCACCCCCATAATGGGTGGCCAGCCAGTGCCCGCACTCAACCAGTCACCCAAAAGTCAAAATTAACCCCATTGAGTCCTCATGAAATTTCCTAAAGCCCGTATTTTTTGTTACAGTATTTACAAAGTGTGATATTAATAAAAGATGACACAAAAGCAAACTGAGAAAACCGTGTAACTTAGGAGAAGAAACCTAGACATATAATGAATGGCAGTGTGTGAGGTCCTGTTAGGTGAATGGCATGGCCTGTGAGAGTTAGGAAGATGGTCAAAGCTATAAAACAAAAACAAATCCAAAGAAAATCAACAAGGAGTAAGCAGGACAAATGACCTTTTAGCCTTGGTTTGGACAATCCTGGTGGTTTCTCCTTCGGAAAATAAGGCAATGAAAGATGACTAATGGTTAGACATGCAGGGCAAACAGAAAATACTGCAGCAGCAACGCGATGAACCTACACACTAAAAAAAAAAGTTTATTAGTGAAATGGACAATGTACGATGAGAGAAAGTGAAGCAAATCTGTTGGTCGGAATGAGCTGTATTTTACTAGCATGAACTGATTTATTCTCTCGTATTGACACCATAGAAATATACAAGCCCGGAAAAGACCACCATGGTTCATCTCACCATGCGTGCACTGTGCAATTTCCATTAAACTGGGATCAATATTACCTTTCTATTGACTGCTGACAGAACAAGAAGCTAAACTGAAGATATATCTATATATATATATAATAAAAGGATCGTGGTGTCTGTCTGTCTGTCTGTCTGTCTGGGGCATCACTCAAAAGTTATAGAGCGTAACTACACATATGTTATATCAAAAGAAAGCTTATGATTAGGGGAGTCTCATAGGCATATTTACTTTTTGGTCAGACAAAAATTGTTCGGACAAAAACGTTCAAAAAACGGACAAAATCCGCTCATTAGCGGTTGACCAATCCTACCGCTCATTAGCGTTGAGTGACGTGATGGTTAACCAATTGGGGAGCGTTTCATGGTGTTTGTGGGCGGGGCCTAATCCTTCAAACTGCCGAGCGGGAGCTGAGCTGAGGTGAGTGGCGGCCATTAAAGACCGGCCGGGCCTGAAGCTAAAAAAATGGTAATGGAGGTGAGGAAATTGTTGATTCATTAGTATTGATTCAGGAATTTCTCTCTCTCTCTCTCTCCTTCCCCCCCTCTCTCCCTCTCCTTCCCCCCCTTTCTCTCTCTCTCTCCCGAAGCGGGAGCTCAGCTGAGGTGAGTCGTGGCCCGAGAGCCCGGCCGGGCCTGAAGCGCTAGGCCACGCACGGTCACCGCGGCCTGCCTCTAAGTCCTTCCCCCCCTCTCTCTCTCTCTCTCTCTCCTTCCCCCCCTCTCTCTCTCTCGCTCTCTCTCTCCTCTTCCCTCTCTCGCTCTCTCTCTCTCCTTCCCCCTCTCTCTCTTGCCATTAGTGCGGGACCGGGAAAACCGGGGCTTTCCAACGAGCCGTCCCCGACCTAAATCGGACATGGGAGTCAGGAGCGAAAGGCCTTCCACTGCCGCCCGGCCAACTGGGTCCAAAGGCCCGCCTGGTTAAACATGAGGAACCCTGGGCTCGCTTCTGAGCGATGGGCACCCGGCCTCCCGGTGTCGGATATACTCCGTTCTGGTACCGAGGTGAGTCGGAGGGAGAGGAGAGGGGGAGAGGGAGAGAGAGGGAGAGGGGAGGGAGGGAGAGAGAGCGGGGAGGGAGGGAGAGAGAGCGGGGAGGGAGGGGGAGAGAGAGAGAGCGGGGAGGGAGGGGGAGAGAGAGAGCGGGGAGGGAGGGGAGAGAGAGAGAGAGCAGAGGAGGGAGGGGGAGAGAGAGAGAGCGGGGAGGGAGGGGGAGAGAGAGAGCGGGGAGGGAGGGAGAGAGAGGGGCAGGGAGAGAGAGGGTCAGGGAGAGAGGGGGAGAGAGAGGGGAGAGAGAGGGGGGAGAGAGAGAGCGGCAGGGAGAGGGGGGAGGGAGAGAGAGAGGGTGAGGGAGGGAAAGAGTGAAGGGGTGGGAGAGGGAGGGAGAGCTCGCCTTCTTCCTTCCTTCGGCTGCCGCAATTCAAACTTCCCACCAACCTCACAAAATGGTGGCCGCCCTTCTTCACCCGCCGGGCTCTGAGTCCAGCCCCTTCCCCGGGGTGTCTTCCTCTCTTCTCTATCTCCTTCCCTCACTCTCTCCTTCACTCTCTCTCTCTCTCTCTCTCTCTCTCTCTCCTTCCCTCTCTCTCCTTCCCTCTCTCTCTCTGTCTCTCTCCTTCCCTCTCTCTCTCTCTCCGTCCCTCTCTCCCTCCTTCCCTCTCTCTCTCTCTCTCCTTCCCTCTCTCTCGCTCTCCTTCCCTCTCTCTCTCTCTCCTTCCCTCTCTCTCTCTCCTTCCCTCTCTCTCTCTCCTTCTTTCTCTCTCTCTCCTTCCCTCTCTCCTTCCCTCTCTCTCTCTCCTTCCCTCTCTGTCTCTCTCTCCTTCCCTCTCTCTCTCTCTCCTTCCCTCTCTCTCTCTCTCCTTCCCTCTCTCTCTCTC